>NW_016107413.1:6286400-6364145 GCF_001604975.1 Cebus imitator
TTTTTGCCCTGGAATCTACTGTCCTGGTTCTCTGCTCAGTCCCCTTTTTAAACAGACGAATGGGTGACTTCCCATGGCTCCAGTCTCCAGCCAAAAGGGCACCCGGACCGGTGTATTTTGTACGGAGAACTGCTGCTCCGGGGCACCGACAAAGCAGCCGTGGGGCAAAGCAGCGGCACTGGCCGGCACAGCCGCGCCGAAACAGCCATGCTGGTGACCTATGGAGCTCCTCCACCTGGGAATTTCCTAGTCTGTGGGCAATAAAAATGCGGCATCCTCTGCGCTTTTGCTGGGAGCTGCAATCCTGAGCTGTTCCTAAACGGCCATCTTGGATCCTCTAAATTTTAAATCTGCATATTAAAATTAATGGGTAGCATAAAAGAAAAGTCATGTGTACAACTTTCAAACTAGTAGGGGAATAAAATGAGAGAAAAGAGGAATTTGTAAAAGGCAAGAACGAAGAAAGGATACAAAAAGAAATACAAAATCATAGAATGAGTAGAAGGCAAAAAATTCAATAGTTAATATCATTCCAAATGTATCATAAAATATCCTACCACTTCAGTTAAAAGACGAAGCCTGCCAGAGTAGATATTTTAAATTCCAGGTAAGTATTAAGTATCATTTTTAAACACATACTTAAAGACATAAGGTTGAAAACAATGTATTTCATAAATTCTTGGTGTATATTTTTAAATATATTAACATATCTGAAATCAGAGTACACAGCTTATAATCGATAACATCTCACTATTGCTGTCATGCCATTTTCTTACATAATAATGCCCTCTCAACTGAGATGCATTTACAATGGAAAGCATGATAGATTAGATGAAATATGGTTTTAAAAAGATAAGAATATACTAGAAAAATATTAACCAAAAGAAAATTGGTGGGAATCTTAATATCATACAAAATGGACTTACAGTTTACAAGGAAAATATTCTTCTCAAATTCTTAGGGAGAGGATGATGTCACCAATACACCATTAGTTTTTCAAGCAGGCAGTATGAGAAGGGAAAATAAAGTCTATTTCATGTATAAATTCATACACACATAGACGTAAAAATTCTAACAAAATATTTAAAATTGAATACAAGGGATTAGAATACACTATTGTTCATGATGAGTTTATTTCAGAAAGACAAGGAAATGTAAAGGACATTTAAACATTTCTATTAATGTAATTTACCACATGAACGCATTAAAGGAGAAAAACTATATGAATAATTTTAATACACGCAGGAAAAACGTGATGCATTTGCAAGACTCATTCATTTTTTAAAAACAAATAAGAAGCCAATTTAAAAAAGTACCCCATAGCACATTAAGAATAGAAGAAAACATTCTTAACCAAATAGAGTATTCATAACCAAAAACCCAGAGCAAATATAATATTCAATGGTAAAACATCAAAAATATCTTATAAGGTCAAGCCCCAAAACAAGAATGCCCAGAATTATCTTATTTATTCATTTGTATACTTATATACACCTTTATGTCTGTTTCATAAATTGTTTATATATAAAGAACTGGAAATATATCCTGTTAACAAAGAATAGTGGGAGAAATTCTGGTCTTCTGATAGTGATCAATTATCATGCTCACCTTTTCCCCCAGGGGATCATATAAAAACCACAAAGAGAACAAGAGACAAAAAACATAAAGTGTACTTTTGGCAAAATGAATCATAAAATATGTGGCTTTTGTGTTTGGCGTTTTTCACATGTTTTCAAGGTTTAGCCATGTTGTAGTTGGTATCAATGCTTCACTCCATTTTAAGGCTGAGTAGTACTCCATTGCATGGATACACCACATTTTTTGTATATTCACTAACTGATGAACACTTCTGTTGTGTCCATTTTGGGCTATTAAGAATAATGAACATTTATGCAGAAGTTTTTGTTTGATCATATTTTTTCATTTCTCTTGGGTGGAAAGAGAATTGATATCTAGGAGTAGAATTTCTGAATCACATAATAATTCTGTATTTAATTTTGAGAAATTATCAAATTTATTTCTACAGTAACTGCATCATTTTACATTTCCACCAGAAATGCAGCTTCTCCACATCCTCACCAATACTTATTACATTTTGTTGATTTTGGATATAGCTACCCCTGTGAGTAAAAAGTGATGTCTTACTGTGGTTTAAATTTGCATTTCCCTAATGACTAATGATGTTGAGTATCATTTCAAGTAGTTCTTGGCCCTGCATACCTTCTTTGGAGAAATGTTTATTCAAGTCCTTTGCCCATTTTAAAATTGAGTTGTTTATATTTGTGTTGCTAAGTTGCACCAGTTCTTCATATAATCTAAATACGAGACCCTGATTTTGTATATGATTTGCAAAAATTATCTCTAAAGTCTCTGGATCACTCTTTCATTTTTTTTATTGTATCCTTTGGTAATGCAAGTTTTTAATTTTGACAAAGACCAGCTTATCTATTTTTTTCTTAAGTTATTTACATTTTTGGTGTCATATTAAAAAACAATTGTCTAATTTAGGATTATGAAAAATTTACACCTATCTTTTCTTATAAGATTTTATAGTATTAGCTCTTACATTTGGGTCTTAGATCCACTTTGGAATTAATTTTTGCATTTCATATGAGTTTACGGTCCAAATTCATTCATTTGCACATGCATATTCAGTTGTCCCACCATCATTTGGTGAAAACACTATTCCTTCTCCATTGAATGGTTTTGTACCCTTTTCAAAACTCCACTGACCATAAACATATGGGTTTATTTTCAGAATTTTAACTTAATTCTGTTGATTTATATGCCTATGCTTGTGGTAGCAGCATATTCTTTTTTTATTACTGGGACTTTGTAGCAAATTCTGAAATTAGGATGTATGAGTCCTCTGATGTTGTATTTGTTTTTCAAGATTGTTTTGGCTCTTTAGGGTCCCTTTGCAATTCCACACAAACTTTGGGATTAGCTTGTCCATCTCTACAAACAAAAAAGAATGTTGGAATATTGACAGCAACTGAATTGAATTTGCAGATCAATTCAGAAGTATTGCCATCTTAAGAATATGAAGTATTTCAATTCATTAATAAGGGTATCTTTTTATTTACTTACATCTTCTTCAATTTCCCTTAACAATGTAGCATCTATAAGTTTAAATTAATTAAAATTAAATTTAAATGAAAAATTCCTCAGTCACACTAGTTACATCTGAAGTACCGAATGCCACATGTGGCTAGTGGCTACTGTATTAGATAACACCAACTAAAGAAATAGGTATGTGTGGGCATTTTAGTTATACTAATGGTAATTGATGTTATGAATCAGTAAGTATGAATAGGCTAAAATCTCCCATTAAGAAAAAAACAAACCTGTATCACAGAACAAAACCCAAGTACAAACTGCACAAATGAAATATATTTAAAACCAAATTATTTATTTATAGTTTATTTTAGAGCTTTGATGTAAAAAAATTCAGGGAGAGTCTAACTTTTAAATAATTATTTTTAAAATTTTTAATGGTTATGGGTACATAACAGGTGGGGTATATATTTATGGGGTACATATGATGTTTGATTCAAGACTTTAATATGCAATAATCATGAAAGGTAATTGAGGGTATCTATCACCTCCATGATTTTATATATATTATATATATATATTATAATATATATATTAAATATATATTAATATATAATATATATAATCTCATATATATTATATATATTATATATTTAATATATATTATATATAATATATAATATATATATAATCTCACTCTGTTGCCCAGATTGGAAAGAAATGGCATGACCACAGCTCACTGTATCCTCAAACTCCTGAGCTTAAGCAACTCCCTACTCTCAGCCTCCCAAGTGGCTAGAACTACAGGCAAGCACCACAACAATTGGCTAATTTTTCAATTTTTTGTAGTGACAGAGTCTCATTATGCTACTCAAGCTAGTGTTGAACTCCTGGCCTCAAGTGATTCCCCTGCCTCAGCCTCCCAGAGTGCTGGGATTACAGGCATGAGCCTCCATCCCCAACCACATTTATCATTTCTTATGTTAGGAATATCCCAGTTCTACCCTTTTGGTTATTTAAAAATATACAATAAATTACTATTGACTACAGTCATCCTGTTGGTCTATAAAATACTAGATCTTATTCATTCTAATTTTGTTTTTATAACCATTAACCATCCCGACTTTTCTCCCCTTCCCTGCTACCCTTTCCAGGCTGTGCTAACCATCATTCTATTCTCTATCTTCATGAGTTTAACTATTTTAATTGCTCCCTCATAAGAGCGAGAATATGGGAAATTTGTCTATGTCTGGCTTATTTCACATAACATAATGTCCTCTAGGCCCATCCATGTTGTGGCAGATGATACGATTTCATTCTTTTTTATGGCTGAATAATATTCCATTGTGTATATATACCACATTTTCTTTTTTCTTTTTTAATTATACTTTAAGTTCTGGGGTACATGTGCAGATCTTTCAGGATTGTTACATAGGTATACACATGCCATGGTGGTCTGCTGCCTCCATTCCCCTGTCACCTACATTAGGTATTTCTTCTAATGTTATCCTTCCCCAATCTCCCTACCCCCTGCTATCCCTCCCCTAGACCCCATCCCCCAACAGACCCTAGTATGTGATGTTTCTCTCCCTGTGTCCATGTGTTCTCATTGTTCAACACCCACTTATGAGTGAGAACATGTGGTATCTGGTTTTCTGTTCTTGTGTCAGTTTGCTGAGAATGATAGTTTCCAGATTCATCCATGTCCCTGCAAAGGACATAAACTTAATCCTCTTTTATGGCTTCATAGTATTTCATGATGTATATATGCCACATTTTCTTTATCCAGTCTATTCTTGATGGGCATTTGGGTTGGTTCCAAGTCTTTGCTATTGTAAACAGTGCTGCAATGAATATACATGTGCATGTGTCTTCATAATAGAATGATTTGTAATCCTTTGTATATACCACATTTTCTTTAGCCATTCATCCGTTCATGGATACTTAGTATGATCCCACATCTTAGCTATTGTGAATAGTGCTGAAATAAACTTGGGAGTACAGATATCTCTTTTATATATTTACTGATTTCCTTTCTTTTAGATATATATTGAGCAGTGAGGCTGATGGATCATATGGTAGTTCTTTTCTAAGTGTTTTGAGAAACGTTCATACTGTTCTCCGTAGTGGTTGTACTAATTTACATTCCCACTAGCAGTGTAGAAGGGTTCCCCTTTCTCCATATCCTTGCCAGCATTCATTATTGCCTGTCTTTTGAATAAAAGACATTTCAACTAGAGTGAGATGATATGTCATCGTAGTTTTGATTTTCACTTCTCTGTTGATTAATGATGTTGTGGACTTTTTCACATACCTGTTGGACATTTGTATGTCTCCTTTTGAGAAATGTCCATTCAGATATTCAGATCTTTTGCACACCTTTTAACTGGATTATCTGACTTTGTGTCTTATTGAGTTGTTTGAGCTCCATATATATTCTGGTTATTAATCCCTTGTCAGATGGGTAGCTTGCAAATATATTCTCCCACTCTGTGTGTTGTCTCTTCACTTTCTTTATTACTTCCTTTGCTGTGCAGAAACCCTTTAACTTGAGGTAATCTCATTTGTCCATTTTTGCTTTCGTTGCTGTGCTTTTGAGGTATTACTAAGGAAATCTTTGCCTGGGCCAATCAATGACCTGCATTTTTCCCAGTGGTTTTTTTTTTTTTTTTTTTTTTTTTTTTTNTTTTTTTTTTGTAGTTTCATAGTTTCAGGCCTTCTTATCTTTTGAGACTAGGTTTTGCTTTGTTGCTCAGGCTGGAGTACAGTGGCACAATCAGGACTCAATGTGGCCTTGAACTCCTAGGCTCAAGTGATTCTCCCACCTTGGCCTTTCAAGTAGTTGGGATTACAAGTGTGCAACACCATGCCCAGCTGTTTTTGAAAGATTTTTGCAGGGACAGCGTCTCACTGTGTTGCCTATACGGGTCTCAAACTCCTGACTTCAAAAGATTCTCCTGTTTTGGCTTCCAAAGTGCTGAGATTAAAGGCATGAGCCACTGCACCTGGCCTCAGGTCTTAGATTTAAGTCTTTAATGCATTTTGATTTGAGTTTTCTATATGGCAAGAGATTGGGGCCTACTTTCATTCTTTTGCATATGAATATCCAGTTTTCCCAGCACCATTTATTTAAAATTGTCCTTTCCCCAAGTCAGATTCTTGACCTTTCTAGAAAATCAGTGTACTGTAGATGCATGGATTTATTTCTGGATTTCTATTCGGTTCCATTGGTCTGTATGTCTATTTTTATGCTGGTACCATGCTGCGTTGGTTACTATAGCTCTGTAGTATTAGGTGATGTTGGTACCATGCTGCTTTGGTTACTATAGCTCTGCAGTATTAGTCAGGTGATGCTGGTACCATGCTGCTTTGGTTACTATAGCTCTGTAGTATTAGCTGGATAATTTGATTCTTCCAGTTTGTTTATTTTTGTTCATGATAGCTTTGGCTACTCTGGGTCTTTTGTAGTTCCATATAAATTTTGGAATAATTTTTTCTATTTCTCTGAAGAATGTCATTGGTATTTTGACAGCAAATATATTGGGTCTATAGATTGCTTTGCATGGTATGGACACTGAATCTTCCAGTTAATGAAAGTGGAATATCCTTCCAGTTTTTTGGTGTTCTCTCCAATTTCTTTCATATTTTATAATTTTCATTGTAGAGATCTTCTACTTCTTTGGTTAATTCTTAGGTATTTAATTTTGTTTGTGGCTCTTGTAAGTGGAATTGCTTTGCTTCTTTTTCAAATTGTTCACTGTTGGCATATAGAAATGCTACTGATTTTTGTATGTTGACTTCGTATCATACAACTTTACTGAACTTGTTTATCAGTTCTAAAAGGTTTTTAGTAGATCCGTTATTCCATTTATAGAAAGTGAAAATCAAGCATAACTAATCTATAGTATGTAGGCGGTAAGGTACATTCTTAGAGTAAAATACAAAAGAAAAGCAATGAAGTCATTACAAAAAATGTATGATTACAGTAACTATGTCTCAGGAGCTGGTTAGGGGTTGCAATTTTGAAGTGATAAAAGCAGGCTTTCACAATGCTGACAATATTTTCTTTATACTTAGAGTGGTGATCGCTCATTATACACTTCATAATTTTTTATGCTATACATTTATGTTTTATCTATTTTTCTTTGTGAGTTTTACTACACAATAATATGTTTAAAAGGTCCACAGAGGACATACAGTTAGAATTTTTGACAACGCTCAATGTCATGGTCTGGGGATTGGAGGTGAGACCAGGAGGAGGGAGAGAGTATTACCTAACTATTATGATTTCTTCAAACAGTGCATATCCCAAACAATATATATAACATATTTCATCTATTCCAGGACAAAATCAAAATCAAGTAACACAATTACTTTATACACCAGGAAAGGAAAAACAATGCTGACAAACTATGGCACAACACCATTTGTGAGAAATAATGAAATGTAAAACAAGGAAGTATATCTTAAAATTTGTGGAATATGGTATTTAGAGAATAACTATTATACTTCTCACTTATTCAAATTGCTACTTTTTTAATATAAATTTTTAAAAATGTTTTAAGGGAGTAAATAAGCCATAACCTACCAATCTGGTTTAAGTATAGTCCAAAGGCCTACAGCAATCTAAACAAATTCAGGCACCTTTTGTCATTGAAATTATAAAGGAGTATTTTGCTATATTGGACATGAAAAATATTAGTAAGGCAAAACAAACCTGACATAAGCTTTATAGATTATTATTCACTTAGATTAATAAAAACTCAATTATATTCCAACTTTTTTGGGCTTTTTTACAATATTAAATTTATATAAATAAAAAATCTTAACAGGAGTTTTTATGAATTAAAAAAAAATTAAAGCAATTGTCCTATATGATTCCCTAAAAACAATGCCCTAAACTTATAATATTAAATTTATATAAATAAAAATATCTTAACAGAACTTTCTATAAATTAAAAAAGGAAAGATTAACTCATTTGTCCTACATAAGTCCCTAAAAACAATGTCCTAAATAAAAGGATATCCTAGGCTGGGTGCAGTGGCTCATGCCTGTAATCCCAGCACTTTGGAAGGCCAAGGTGGGTGGATCAACTGAGGCCAGGAGATTGAGACCATCTGGTCAACATGGTGAAACCCCGTCTCTACTGAAAATATAAAAATTAGCTGGGCATGGCAGCATGTGCTGGTAGTCCCAGCTACTTGGGAGGCTGAGGCAGGAGAATTGCTTGAACCTGGGAGGCGGAGGTTGCAGTGAGCCAAGACTGTGCCACTACATCACTGCACTGCAGCCTGGTGACAGAGTGAGACTCCGTCTCAAAAAAGAAAAAAAAAGGATATGGTAAAATCAAGAACTTAATATTTAATTTGGTGAAACTTAACAATTACCAAAATTTACATTAAAAAAGAAATATATCTCAGGTGTTAATATGTATTTAACCAAATCTCTACAAGTTATAATCCTCTCCTGCCCCACTCCCCCAAAAATGTACCATAAGTCTTAACATGAAAAATAAGTCTCCTATCTCACTCTATCCTCCTCCGATTCCATTCTTATAGGACAATATTTTTTAATTTTTTTACTCTTCATATAAATTACCTCCATTATAGTATCTTCCTATTTAGGTGCCTTTCTCTTGCCTGACTGCTCTAGCTAGGACTTCCAATGCTATTTTGAATAGAAGTGGTGCGAGAGGGCAACTTTGTCTTATGCCAGTTTTCAAGGGGAATGCTTCTAGATTTTATCCATTCAGAATAATGTTGGCTGTAAGTCTGTCATAGATAGCTCTTATTATTTTGAATAATGTCCTTTCAATATGTAGTTTATTGAGAGCTTTTAATGTGAAGAGGTGCTGAATATTATCAAAAGCCTTTTCTGTGCCTTTTCAGATCATCATTGGTTTCTGTCATTAGTTATGTTTATTTGATGAATCACATTTATAGATTGTGTATGATGAACCAACCTTATATCCCTGGGATAAAGTCTACTTGATTATGGTGGATTAGCTTTTTGATCTGCTGCTGGATTCAGTCTGCCAGTATTTTGGCAAGGATTTTTATATCAATGTTCATCAAGGATACTGGCCTAAAATTTTCTTTTTTTGTTGTATCTCTGCCAGGTTTTGGTATTAGGATGATGCTGGCCTCTTAGAATAAGTTGGGGAGGAGTCCTTCCTCCTCGATATTTTGGAATAGTTTCATTAGAAATAGTATCAGCTCTTCCTTGTACATGTGGTATAATTGGCTGTGAATCCATCAGGTTCTGGGCTTTTTTTTTTTGGTTGGTTGGTTGGCTGTTTATTACTGATTCTATTTCAGAGCTTGTTACTGTCTGTTCAGGTAATCAATTTCTTCCTGGTTCAGACTTGGGAGGGTGTATGTGTCAAAGAGTTTATCCATCTCCTGTAGGTTTTCTAGTTTGTCTGCATAGAGGTGTTCATAGTAATTTTTGTTTCTGTGGGGTCTGTGGTAACATCCCTTGTCATTTCTAATTGTGTTTATTCGGATCTTCTCTCTTTTCTTCTTTATTTTTCTAGCTTGGGACCTATCTTATTTTTTCAAAAAACCAATTCCTGTATTTATGTTTTGAATGATTTTTTGTGTCTTGATTTCCTTCAGTTTAGCTCTGATTTTAGTTATTGTCTTCTGCTAGCTTTGGGGTTCATTTGTTCTTGCTTCTCTAATTCTTTCAGTTGTGATGTTAGGTTGTTAATTTGAGATCTTTCCTACATTTTCATGTGGACATTTAGTGGTATGAATTTCCCTCTTAATGGTGCATTAGCTCTGTCTCACAGGTTATGGTAAGTTGTATCTTTGTTCTTATTGGTTTCAAAGAACTTCATAATTTCTGCCTTAATTTCATTATTTACCCAAAAGTCATTCAGGAGCTGTTGTTTAATTCCTATGTAATTGCATTGTTCTGAGTGATTTTTGGAGTCTTGACTTCCATTTTAATTGTGTTATGGTCCAAGAGTGTGTTTGGTATGATTTTGGTTATTTTGCATTTGTTGAGGATTGTTTTATGTCCAATTATGTGGTCAACTTCAGAGTATGTGCCAAGTGGTGATGAGATGAATATATACTCTGTTATTTGGGGGTGGAAAGTTCAGTATCAGTACTGCACAAAGCCCTTTTGAGAACAAAAAGTTCACCATTACCAGGTCATCACTATAAATACTGCTAAAAGGAACTTTAAATCTTGAAACAAATCCTGGAAATGCATCAAAACAGAACCTCTTTAAAGCATAAATCACACAGGACCTATAAAACAAATATACAATTTAAAAAGAAAAAAAAAAACAAAGCACACAGGCAACAAGAGTGCCATGAATGCATGGTACCTCACATTTCAATACTAACGTTGAATGTAAATGGTGTAAAAAGCTCCACTTAAATGATACAAAACTGCACAATGTATAGGAACTCACCAACCAACAATTTGCTGCCTTCAGGAGACTCATCTAATACATAAAGACTCATATAAACTTAAAGTAAAGGGGTGGAAAAGGCATTTCATGCACATGGACACCAAAAGTGAGGAGGAGGAGCTATTCTTATATCAGATAAAACAAACTTTAACAGCAGTTAAAAGACGCAAAGAGGGACATTATACAAGGGTAAAAGGCCTTGTCCAACAGGAAAATATCAATCCTAAATGAATATGCACCAAACACAGGAGCCCATAAATTTATAAAACAATTACTAATAGACATAAGAAATGAGATATACAGCAACACAATAATTGTGGGGGACTTCAATACTCCACTGACAACACTAGACAGGTCATCAAGACAGAAACTCAACAAAGAAACAATGGATTCAAACAATACCCTGGGACAAATGGACTTAAATAATACATACAGAACAGTTCATCCAACAACAGCAGGATACACATTCTATCCCACAGCACATGAAACCTTCTCAGATAGACCATGTGATAGGCCACAAAACAAGCTTCAATAAATTTAAGAAAGTTGAAATTTTATCAAGCACTATCTCAGACCACAGTGGAATAAAACTGGAAATTAACTCGAAAGGAACCTTCAAAATCATGCAAATACACAGAAATTAAATAACCTGCTCCTGAATGAGCACTGGGTCAAAACCAAAATCAAGATGGAAATTTAAAAATTCTTTGAAATGAACAACAATAAAAATTCCGTGAAATGAACACAACTTATCAAAACCTGTGGGATACAGCAAAGATGGTGCTAAGAGGAAAGTTCATAGCCCTAAATGCCTACATCAAAAAGACTGAAAGAGTGCAAACTGACATTCTAAGATCATGCCTCAAGGAACTAGAGCAATAAGAACAAACCAAACCCAAACCCAGCAAAAGAAAGGAAATAACCAAGATCAGAGCAGAACTAAATGAAATTGAAACAAAAAATATATGTAAAAGATAAATGAAACAAAAAGCTGTTTCTTTGAAAAGATAAATAAAATTAATAGACCATCAGCAAGATTAACCAAGAAAAGAAGAGAGAAAATAACCTCACTAAGAAATGAAACAGGAGATATTACAACTGACACCACTGAAATACAAAAGATCATTCAGGGCTACTCTGAACACCTTTATGCATATAAACTAGAAAACCTAGAAGAGATGGATGAATTCCTGAAAAAAATACACCCCTCCTAGCTGAAATCAGGAAGAATTAGATACACTGAACAGATCAATAACAAGCAGAGATATTGAAATGGTAACGAAAACGTTACCAACAAAAAAAAGTTAAGAACCAGACGATTCACAGCAGAATTCTACCAGACATTCAAAGAAGAATTGGTACCAAACCTTTTGACATGATTCCACAAGATAGAGAAAGAAGAAACCTTCCCTAATTCATTATATGAAGCCAGCATCACCCTAATACCAAAACCAAAAAAGGATATAACCAAAAAAGAAAACTATGGACTAATACCCTTGATAAAAATCCTTAACAAAATACTAGCAAACTAAATCCAAGGACATATCAAAAAGATAATCCACCATGATCCAGTGGGTTTCATACCAGGGATGCAGGGGTGGTTTAACATACACGAGTCAATAAATGTGATACACCACATAAATAGAATTAGAAGCAAAAATCACGTGATCATCTCAATAAATGCTGAAAAAGCATTTGACAAAATCCAGCATATCCTTTTATGATTAAAACTCTCAGCAAAATTGGTATACAAGGGACCTACCTTAATGTAATAAAAGTCATCTACGACAAACCCACAGCCAACATAATACTGAATGGGGAAAAGAAGCATTCCCTCTGAGAACTGTAACAAGACCAGGATGCTGACTCCCACCACTCCTCTTCAATATAGTACTGGAAGTCCTAGCCAGAGCAATCAGACTAGAGAAATAAATAAAGGGCATTCAAATCGGTAAAGAGAAAGTCAAACTGTCACTGTTTGCTGACGATATGATCATTTACCTTGAAAGCCCTCAGGATTTCTCCAGAAAGTTCCTAGAATTGATAAAAGAATTCAGCAAAGGTTCTAGATACAAGATTAATGTACACCAATCAGTAGCTCTTCCATACACCAATAGCAAACAAGCAGAGAATCAAATCAAGAGCTCAATCCCTTTTACAATAGCTGAAAAACAAAACAAAATAAAATACTTAGGAATATACCCAACCAAGGAGTTGAAAGACCGCTACAAGGAAAACTACAAAATACTGCTGAAAGAAATCATAGATGACATGAACAAATGGAAACACATCCCATGCTCATGGATGAGTAGAATCAATATGGTGAAAATGACCATACTGCCAAAAGCATTTTACAAATTCAATGTAATCCCCATCAAAATACCAACATCATTCTTCACAGAATTGGAGAAAAACATTCTAAAATTCATGTGGAACCATAAAAGAATCCTCATAACCAAAGCAAGACTAAGCAAAAAGAACGTATTTGGAGGCATCACACTACCTGATTTCAAACTATACTCTATGGCAATAGTCACCAAAACAGTATGGTACTGGTACAAAAAACAGGCACACAGGCCAATGGAACAGAATAGAGAACCCAGAAATAAACCAAAATACTTAAGCCAACTGATCTTCGACAAAGCAAACAAAAACATAAAGTGGGGAAAGGATGCCCTTTCAACAAATGATGCTGGGATAATTGGCTAGCCATATATAGGAGAACAAAACTGGACCCTCATCTCTCACCTTATACAAAAATCAACTCAAGAGGGATTAAGGATTAAAACCTAAGACCTGAAACTATAAAACTTCTAGAAGATAACATAGGAAAAACCCTTCTAGATATTGGCTTAGGCAAGGATTTCATGACCAAGAACCCAAAAGCAAATGCAAGCAAAACAAAGATAAATAGCTGGGACCTAATTAAACTAAAGAGCTTTTCTATTGCAAAAGGAACAGTCAGCAAACAGCCCACAGAGTGGGAGAACATCTTTACAATCTATACATCTGACAAAGGACTAACATCCAGAATCTACAGAGAACTCAAACAAATCAGTAAGAAAAAAACAATCCCATCAAAAAGTGGGCTAAGGACATGCATATACCATTCTCAAAAGAAGACGTACAAATGGCCAACAAACATACGAAAATGCTCAACATCACTAATGATCAGTGAAATGCAAATCAAAACTGCAATGCAATACCACCTTACTCCTGCAAGAATGACCATAATCAAAAAATCAGAAAACAGTAAATGTTGGCATGGATGCAGTGAACAGGGAACACTCCTGCACTGATAGTAGGTATGTAAACTAGTACAGCCACTATTGAAAACAGTGTGGAGATTCCTTAAAGAATTAAAAGTAGAACTACCATTTGATCCAGGAATCTCACTACTGGGTTGTGTGCCCAGAGGAAAAGAAGTTATTATTTGGAAAAGATACTTGCACATGCATGTTTATAGCAGCACAATTAATAACTGCAAAATCGTGAAACCAACCCAAATGGCCATCAACTGAGTGGATAAAGAAACTGTGGTATGTATATACACAACGGAATTCTACACAGCCATAAAAAGAAATGGATTAACAGCATTTGCAGTGACCTGGATGAGACTGGAGACTATTATTCTAAGTGAAGTAACTCAGCAATGGAAAACCAAACATCCATATATTTTCACTGATATGTGGGAGCTAAGCTATGAGGACACAAAGGCTTAAGAATGACATAAAGGACTTTGGGGACTGGGGGGAAGAGTGGGAGGAAGGTGAGGGATAAAAGTCAATAAATATGGTACAGTGTACACTGCTCAGGTGATGGGTGCTCCAAAATCTCACAAGTTACCTTTGAAGAACTTACTCATATAATCAAATACCACCTGTACCCCAATAACTTATAGAAAAAAAAGAAGTATAAAGATATCATTCTAGTCAGGAAATCAATCTTTCAAGCAGACCTCAGAAACATCTATAGATGTCATTAATTAATATTCAAGGCTGATGAGATTGTGGGAAATCCAGAATTCTCACACAATATTGGTAAGAGAATAAATTGTTACGACTCTTCAAAAGACATGTTTTAAGAGTCATCAGATTTTTCACAAATTTACCTGAATATCTGACAATTTATAATGAAAACAAAAGGAAAATTTATTTGTATAAGAATGTTATTTATCCTTTCTTAAAGCGAAAAAATGGAAAACAATCTAAACACTGAATTACAGTTTTGAAATCTCAATAGACTATTTTAGAGCTATTAAAGTTATCATAATGACTATAGCAATATAAATGCTTTTGTTATTTTGAATAAAAGCATTATTGAATAAATGCTTTTGTTACTTTAAAAAGCTTCATGCTAGGATTACAATTATGTTAAAAAGTGTATATTTACATAAAAAGTGTGTATTTTTAAAATAATAAATACCAAAAATGCAACTGGAGTTTCTACCCTTTAACGATTTCTGATACTGAAAGAAATGTTTAGTACAAAGTAGTTTTTTTTTTTTTGAGATGGTGTCTTGTTCTGTTGCCTAGGGTAGAGTACAGTGGCAAGATCTTGGCTCACTGAAACCTCTGTCTCCTGCGTTCAAGCAATTCTCCTGCCTCAGCCTCCTGAGTATCTGGGATTACAGGTGCACGCCACCTTGCCCAGCTAATTTTTGTATTTTTGTTAGTAGAGACGGGGTTTCACCATGTTGTCCAGGCCGGTCTCGAATTCCTGACCTTGTGATCTGCCCACCTTGGCCTCCCAAAGTGCTGGGATTACAGGCATGATCCACCATGCCCAGCCAGTACAAAGTAGTTTTAATCAAACAAACATTGCACAAGACATTTAATTTTAAATAAATTTTTTAAAAACATATCTCAAAATGTCACATACCTTTGGATATACTTCAAATATGGTGTATAGTCTATTACAGCAGGAAAGCTGCCATCCAGTCCCTCTCCCTTTAGGCAGAAACTAATACAACAGAAAATAAATATTTCATATTAATACATAAAATTTTAAACCAAAGTTAAGTTTTATGAAAAATCTCTTGCCAGAGACATTTCGCTCATCAAACTGCAAGTGAATTTTTTGTCGGCAATTTAATTATTACTTGTCACAAATAAATGCCTGAATAAAATATTCTACCTTCAATACCAGTGACAAGGCATTGTGCAAATTAATACACTGTCAATGGGTTACATTAAACCAACAGTTAACATTCTCATCCCATTTTTTTTTTTTTTTTTGAGACAGAGTCTTGCTCTGTCACCCAGGCTGGTGTGCAGTGGCACAATCTCAGCTCACTGCAGCCTCTGCTTCCCGGGTTTCAGTGATTCTCCTTCCTCAGCCTCGTAGGTAGCCGGGTTTACAGGTGCCTGCCACCACACCCAGCTGATTTTTGTATTTTTAGTAGAGACAGGGTTTTGCCATGTTGGTCAGGCTGGTCTCAAACTCCTGACCTCAGGTGATCTCCCTGAGTTGGCCTCCCAAAGTGCTCGGATTACAGATGTGAGCCACATTATCTGGCCAGTTTTTTTTTAAACGATAAAACAGCAAACAAATGAACAAAAATAAGCCTGTAAAACATTTAGACAGAGCCAGTGACACGAGATATAAAAAGTTAACATCCACAGAGGAATCAAAAAGACAATCTTCATATTCCATCTATCATGTTCATCCTCAACAATTAAGCTAATTTACCTAATACTAGCTTATTAAATCTTAATACAGTTAGACTTATAAAATGACAAATGTTTAGAAAAGGGACTGCTTTACTAAAAAAGATAACTTCAGTGAAAATGGGAAGCATTAATTTATCAAGACCCAAAAGTAGAATTTCACTTTTCTTACACTTACTTTGTTAATATTCCTGAATTTTTTAATGTTATATTTCAATAAAAATATAATATTCATTCCTGGTGTTTGCATTTCTTTATAGACAAACCTTTTACTTTTAATACAATGTAAAATCTGGGATCAATTAAAGAAATGAAAAAATGTGTCTATAAATCGAAAAATAACTTATATTGCCCATTTTTAGCACTTGTTATTTGAGTGTGGAACCAGTTCGTCTTGCTGATAATAAAAGCAAATTTTAACAATATTATTTGATATTCTTGATACCTAACATAAGAGACATAAGATACCCGAGATAGCCTGTCAGGATATTTTTTATCTCAACGCATGAGATAATGAGAATCTTTCTGGCTTTGAAACTACTTTTAGTCTATTTCTTTTCATTTTTAAAGCAGTAGCTGAAAAATACTAACAGATAAGATTCAAAGCCTTCTTTCATTGAGGAAGGGAGGTGTTGAGGAATGAGATATAGTTTAAGCTTTCTTTTTATTCAAGCTACAGAGCAAGCCTATCAATTCATTAAGTTTCAGGTAGTCTCTTCTCTGAGAGGAAACCCATTTAGAAAACAAACTGATGTCATTTGAGAGAGAACAACATGAATCAAATAACAATATCCAGCTGTGTGCTTTACTTAGAAAACTGAAAGAAAAAAATCATAAGTAGAAATTATTAAGATGCAGAATTTAAAAACCAAATGCATTTAGTTATAAGTACCTGAAATCAATAGCATTGAGTCCCAGCAGCATGCCAGCAAGCATATTTGCTTCTTCACCCAAGACAATTGCTCCATCTTCATAAAATCTCCTAAAAAATGAAATGGGTGAATATACAAAATGTTAAAAACAAATGGAAATTGGATGGAGAGAAATCATTTAGGGCCCAAACTATTGTAGGAAGAGCTAAATTTTGTTTAATTTATATTTAAACAAAATATATTTCCATCACTTAAGTTTTAAAGATACTTAGAACAAAATAAAAAAAAAAAAAAAAAAAAAAGAAACCCTGAAGAAACCAAAACTTGCCAATATAACAAAAATAATTCTGCTTCCGACTCTCCTAAAATGAATCCCTAAAGTGACTCTTTCAATGGGCCTAGAGTGCCAGCATTTTTCTTTAATAGTGAAGCAATATAAATATAATGTGAAAGGTGGCAAATTCAGAGTTATTACTGATCTATTTTCAAAACTAAGTAGACTTGAGTTCTAATAAATAAAAATAATTTCTGTTTTTCTATAATTCCAAAGATTATTGACTAGATTAAGAACTTAGGAGGTGCACTCATTAGTAATTTATGCTAATCTTAATAGTGGAATCCTAATAAAGCAGATGGGCTACCAATGTGGCTGTATATGAAAAAGAAAGTATTCATTATCTCCTTGACAAAAACGGGAATGTGAATGTATCTTTGCTAATTCCTGTAAAGCCTTCTGTTTTGGTTATCATTAATTTTTAAAATATTTTCAAAAGAAAAATCATAATGTGTGTCTAAGTTATTTTTCTTAAAAAGAATGTAAAATCATTTAATCTACTTCTTTTTAAATGTAGTACTATGTAAAAACTAATTTATATCAGTAACCAGGGATGATTACACTGCTATGTCTATTTGCATTACATATAAGACAGTGAATACCACTCTATACCATCCCACTAAATAAAATGAAACATTTTAGTAAAGGTCTTGCTCTTTTCAGTATTTCTGAGTTTATAAATTCTGCAAAAAATGTAATATGCTCATAATCCTACCACCGATTTTGAATTGTTGTTCACAGCTTACCAAGTACTTTTACAAACATTATTTTCTGTTTCCTTGGACTTACTAAAATTGTTTTTAATGTTTATATAAAAGGAGAAAAACTAAAACTTCCAGCCTAACAAATATTAGTAAAATAAATGGAAGATTTTTTTACATTTTTACTGATACTTGCAAAAAAAAAAACAACCCATAAATTAAATGCAGATGGAATCATCATTAGTTTCAAATTTACCATCAAGAAAAGTATAACATTAAAACAATTTGCACAAGCTTATGTTAAATGAATTGCTTAAGAAAGTCAACCAATTCTTCTTTAAGTCCTATATCTTCTATTAAACCTACTTTTTGTAAAACAATAATATGTAAAAATAACTTAACATATGGTATGGTTCATAAGGAATATTAAATGAATAAAAAGTATAAAACAGAAAAAATAGACAACTATTTACTCCCTGACAGATGCAAGGCTGCAAACAAATACGGTGGGGAGACTAGCTTAGAATAAATGTTTTCTGTTTCCTTGGACTTACTAAAATTGTTTTTAATGTTTATATAAAAGGAGAAAAACTAAAACTTCCAGCCTAACAAATATTAGTAAAATAAATGGAAGATTTTTTTACATCTTTACTGAGGTGTTTTGCAGAAAGATAAATATATTTAGACAAATACATATGTCTGAGACTTTGTCCCTGGTCCAATAGCTAAGTTGGCTATTGGCAGATTATATTATTAACTCCTGGAAGAACTATGCTTCTAATGGTTTCAGACCATTACATTCTATGAGACATATGAATTTAGAAAAAAATTCTGTTTTCTGATACTGGAAATAACTCATTATTCCTAGTACTTCCTATATAAGAAAAGGTCTACATTTTTTTATTCCTCATCTTCAACCCATCATTGTTTAAAAAATACATTCTAAAATCAGCTCAAAACTATTCTTTCTTGCTTTCTAATGTCACCCTTGTATTAGGGAGTACCGAAGAACACCACATCAAAAAATTAACTAGTTTGAGATATATTTTAAAATCTAAAGATCTTTTATATGTGTGTTCATACAGTAAGGTTTTAATGAGTTTTTTTTGGCTTTAGTTTTACTCATTAGTAAATAAGTAAATTTTCTAAGCTAATGATTTAAGCTAAGTAAAATGCTTGCTATATGTAAAATCAGTAATTCCACTGGGAAAAAGCATATCATAAGCATAAGGCCTGATTTACTGTAACAGCAACAGAGTAAAGGAAAAATGGAAGAGGAAAGGCTAGTTAAGAGGACTGCCCACTATATGCCGAACTTTAAAATTATTAGTTCTGGTTAAGAAAAAAATTATGTTTTAGAAAATGTACTTCTGAGATAATATATTTTTAAATAATTCAGTATTTAGAAAACTGAACTGATCTTAGAAGATTATATTTTTATTTAATCAAAGACTTCTATCTGTATGAAAGAGGTAGAAAATGTTTTAAAAAATTAATTTATTCTCTTATGCAAACTAATATACTAATAATTTGACTAAAAGTCTGATTCCTGTGGTCAATACTTTCAAAGATTCCAAAAGATTGTAAAATTTCAACCTTTTCATTTTACCTCATTGAAAAATTGGAACATTAATCTTTGCTTACAAAGCCAAGGTAGTACAATAAATGAGCCACGAGTAAAGCCGGAGATGACTAATCCAATGATAGTCAGGTATATACTAAAACAAATTCCCTTTTTTTTAGTTAAAAATACTTTTTGATCTAAAGAAAATATTTTTATGCCAGGCCTGGTGGCTTATGCCTGTAATCCCAGAATTTTTGGAGGCTGTAACAGGCAGATCCTTTGAGCAACAGGAGTTAGAAATTAGCCTGGGCGACATGGCTACAAAAAATTTAAAAAATTAGCCTGATGTGGTGGCCCTTGCCTGCAGTCCCAGCTACTTGGGAGACTGAGGTGGGGAGACTGAGGTGGAAAGATTGCTTGAGTCAGGCAGAGGTTGCAGTGAGCTGAGATGGCCCCACTGCACGCCAGCCTGGGTGACAGAGCAAAATCCTTTCTAAATGTATATATACACACACACACACACACACACACACACACACGAGAGATAGAGATAGAGATAGAGAGAGAGAGAGAGAGAGAGAGAGAGAGAGAGAGAAAGAATCTAACCAAAACATTGTACTGCTTACTTTCAACATATTATAAATATTGAAAGTACCAAAGTAAAAAATATATCTGAAACTTCCATTTAAAGATTTATATACTAGAGACTATAACTTTAAATATAATTTTACATTTCAGAAATGTAGAAAAATTATAAGCAACTATTTGATATTACTGTGATCTGGGAAAAAAAAAAAAAAAACTTCCTGATCTTATTAGGTATACCACCCTTACCAAACATTTATACATTGATTAGAAAAATATTAGTGACTAGAAACATATTTAAAATAATGTCCTTATAAGAATATGCTTTTCTTTTACCACACATAATTTAACTCTAATTGAAATATATTCCTATAATGCCACCTTAGTGTCCATTCTGTAAGAATACTTTAAGGCATTTTAAGTAGTTCAATAACAAATACCCTTTGGATGGGATCCAAGGTGAACAATAAATACAAATTATGCTGATAATACCTAATGTCATGCTTCAAATTTTCCTTTTGTGGGAGTCAGAGGTTATTCTATGCACTTGAAAGTGCAATATTAAAATATGAGAAAGCTTGTCTTATAAGCCAAAGAAATTTCATTATTGGTGTGCTTGTTCTCTTCCCCAATTTAATGTAAGAAACTACTAGGAGGGGATATAAGAAAATCATCCCTCATGACATATAAGACAGATTCTTGCATTATAAATAGATGTCATATTCAAAGTCAAATTGAATAAAAATGAAAAACTGGTGAAAAAGTCAACTTCCAAAGGTCTTGCCAAGAATGTGAGATTCAGTAATTATTTTAATCGACAAATATATATCAAATTCCTCTTATGTGACAGGAACTGTGCTAGGTACTATAGTTACAATGGTAAATAAGTTAGATTTAGATCCTCTCTATGGAGCATATAGTCTAGGAGAATAGAAAAGCAAGAAACAAGAGAAAAAGATAATTACAGATGATGATAAATATAAAGTAAATAAACAGGTTGTTGAAGTATAGATAAATGGAAGGAAAGCCCAATTTTGGAAAGTCATTAAGTAAGGCATTCTCAAGTGTTTAACCTGACACCCTAGCTCACAGAAGTCCAATCACACAGGGATCTATAGGCCATACAACACTAATAATAATAATGAACACTCACTGAGTAGCACAGTAATAACTTTACATGAATCATCTTCTTAACTTTGCTACTATTATTCTCCAGAGAGATTAAGCAACTTGTTCCAGATAGACTCAGCTAGAGTAGGGAAGCCAGGATTTGACTCCAGGAAACGTGACAGCAACAGAGCCTTCTGGTTAATGCAATAAGGTATCATTTCAATGTTTTAAGTGGGAGTTGACATAATATCTTTTACTTTTAAGGTAAATAAGTAGATTCAAAATAGATTTTGGAGGTAGGATCAATAAGATTTGTTTATGGGTTGATTACAGGGTATGAGGGGAACGAGGAATCAGGTATGATTTTTAGATTCTCACTTAACTATGTAGGTAGGCAGTGATATCATTTGCTAAGAAGGGGTGAACAGAGTTACAGGGGAAAAAAATCAGTATATCTGAACTATCTAGCTAGAGGTTTAAATGTGGTATCACGATCATATAGATGGTATTTCAAACCAGGGTAATGGATGAAACTCCAGGAAGAGAGAAAAGAGAGAAAAATGAACAGAGGAAAAACAGCAGACAATGCAGGACTGAGCCTAGAGAATACGGACAGTCAGATGTTGTTAAGTGGAAAAGATGACAGAAAAAGAGACAGAGCAGTTAAGGAAAAGCCATGGAATGTTGTGTAATTTAAAGGTGAAGAGATTTTTCAAGAATGATGAAGTAGTCAACTTATACTGGGAGTAGCTGGGCAATGGAGTACAATGTGAACAGAGAAACATCCATTACATTGGGTAGCTTGTAGATTATCAGTATTCTTTTAAAAATTCTTGGTGGAGTGGTGAGGGGCAGAAACCAGACAAGAGTGGATAAGAGGGTGACTCTAAAGTAAGAAAATGATGACACTGTGAAGAAGTGCTTTGGAGAAGTCTGGTGATGAAGCAGAATTAGGAAATGAGCAGAAGCAGAGGGGAATATAGGTTCAATGGAGAATCTTTTTCTTTTTAAGGTAGGAGGTATGAGCATATGTTCGGTAAGGGTGGGATTGATCCAGCAGTAGTGAAGAGATTGAAGATGAGGAGACAGAGATTTGGTAACTAAAGGAAGAGAGGAATCACATGCTATCCGGTCTTTTGTGACTGGCTTTTTTGCTAAGCTTAGCAGATTCTCAAGGTTCATTCATGTGGCAGCATAGATCAATACGTCATTTCTTTTTATGGCTGAATAATATCCCACTATATGGATATAGCTGCACATACTCCTAGGAGTCATGTGCTGGGTCATATGGTGACTCTATGTATAATCTTTTGAAAAATTGCCAGACTCTTTTTCAAAGTGGCTGCACAATGTTCTTTTCCCACCAGCAACACATAAGAGATTCAGTTTTTCAAAATCCTCACTAAGATTTGTTATTAAGTGATTTTTTGAACATACCCATCCTAGTTAGTATGCAGTGATATTTCATTGTGGTTTTGCATTTCCCCAATGGCTAATGCTGTCAAGCAACATTTTAGTGTTTATTAGACATCTGTATATCCTCTTTGGAGAAGTGTCTATTCAGATTCATTGCCCATTTTTAAATGAGTTGTCTTTTTATTACTGAGTTGTAAAAGTTCTTTATATACATTGTAGATACAAAACCCTTATCACGGGGGTCCCCAACTCCTGGGCCATGAACCAGTACCTGTCCATGGCCTGTTAGGAACTGGAGCTGCACAGCAGGAGGTGAGTGGTGGGCCAGTGCACATTATCGTCTGAGCTCTGCCTCCTGTCAATCAGGCATTAGATTCTCATAGGAGTAAGAACTCTATTATGAACTGTACATGTGAAGGATCTAGGTTGCATGCTCCTTATGACACTCTAATTAATGCCTGATGATCTGAGGTGGAACACTTTCATCTTGAACCGTGCCCTGCCACCAAGGTCAGTGGAAACACTATATTCCACAAAGCCAGTCCCTGGTGCAAAAAAGGTTGGGGACCACTGCCCTATCAAATAATGATCTTTAAAAATTGTCTCCCATTCTGTTGGTCATCTTTTCATCTTCTTCATGGTGTCCTTGCACAAAGTTTTAATTTTTATTATGTTCAATTTATCTTTTTTCTGTTGTTCTTTTTACATTTGATATCATACTTAGGAAGCTATCATCTAATCCAAGCAGATTTACATCTATGTTTTCTTCTAAGTTCTTCTATGTTTAACATTTAAGTCTGATTAATTTGGAGTTTTTGTATGTGCTGTGAGGTAGCAGTTCACAAGTACCTTTTAATAATGTTTATCTTCTATCTTGATAATGTAAAACTTTTACACATATTTGATTCCAAAATGCATTCTTATCTCTTAAAAGATTTTGGTTACTAATTACTATTCTGTCTACTTTTCTATTATTGATAAAAGTGTTTGTCAACTCATTTTTTCTTTGTGACAGCTCAGTAATTTATAAAGTTTTATTTTATACTTTATTCCTTCCTTCAAATGTGCTAAAACATTGTGAAAATTAACATTTCTTTGGAACACAACTTTTTCATTATAAATTACTGTGATACAATTGCAAAGTAAACAAATGAGTTTCCATAAATCTAATTTATCTTTACTATTTTCCATAATTATTACTTCAAATTGTTGTTAAATTTTCAATTTTGTCTGAAATATCACATGTGTATTTTTAACTTAAATTTACTAATTATTTTTTAGTCTGTGGGTAAAGAGAAACCAAAAATTGAACAAGTTATTTCAGTTTTTACTTCACTTCTTATTTGAATGTCTTCCCAGTAACCTACTAAAACAAGTCTCTCTCTCACTTTTTTTTTAGCTTAGATTGTAATCATCACTCTGCCAACTTACCAACTCTGGCTATTTTCCAATTATACCCCAATCCCTAAGCCATGTAACGCTTCACAGTTTTTGTTTGTTTTTTCAACTGCTCATTAAGATGTCCTACACCTTAGCAAAAGGATCACATGAATTTCCTGAATGCTTTGGAGCATAGTCATGCACTCAAAATTTGTTTTATCTCTACTCCCACCTTTCCTCCACCCAAACTTATCCTTGGGTTTTCACTGATTAGTGCTTTCAAGCCTGCCTGCCTGCCTTAGTTCATGTAGCTCCTCCTCTGGTACTGGGGTAAACACCTGTATTACCATTTTAAAGGCTATCATTACTCTTTATCTGTGAAGAGCAGAACATGAAGAAACTTACTTTATTTTGATAGTCTCTAGATTCCTAAAGATTAGAGATCATTTCTCATTCTTCTAGGAGTACTTACTTCAGGAAGAATCCAGATAAAAGGTAAGGTACAAATACTCTTTCTAATAGTTTGTTTGTATTTTACAAATCTAATCTTATGAATACATTTGACTTGACTAGAAGTTTGCAATCAAATTTAATTGGAATTAAGAAGTTTCTTTGGTTTCATCTCAGTAAAAAAAACAGTGTAAATAGGGGAGAAAAAAGATTTTTTCTCCACATTTTTTAGTTAACTTCTAAGATAAAACTCTGAAATAACTCCCTACTTACTTCCTTTCTTAAGAGCTACAAAGCCATTGTATTCACATTTAAATCCTATTATTCAATAAATGTGTATGTGTAGATACATATATATGAACACTGTACACTAAGCCTTGTTTCTGTTTCAAGAGTGTATGTTTATGTATTGTTACAAGAATATTTTTACTCCATGTACTTTTTTAGAGCTGAATCATTTCCTTTCTATGAAAAAGCATGGTTAACACTTAAGAACAAGGCAGAAAGCATTTCCCTTTAAATATTTAAACTACTTTTTCTAAAAATAATCTATTCAAGAATTATTTCTACCCGTCCCGATCATTTAAACATAGAAACAAGACTAACGATTTAGAGAGATTATTAATGATTTAATTTATATTTGGAAAAGACTATCATAACTTTGATTCAATATGGTAATTGCATAGGAAATGACTACTATGCAAACTTGATTTTGATTTCATTAATATAGGATTTTTAGATTTGAGCTACTAGATTCTGATACTATTCTTTCTTTCCATTTTCAAAGCCTTAGTATCCTCAATACTTATTATCTTTCATAATTAAACTTAGTAGTAATGATAAACAATTGTTTTATATTATAAAGTGAATTTCAAATGTTTATCTTTAGAAATATCTCAAGAGTGTCATGTTGCTTGAAAAGAACTCATTAAGTATATATCAGATTTACTTTATGCAAATATTTCTTTTAGCTAAAAGTCCTTCTATCCTGGTCCAACTTATAATTATGACAATTCTTTGTATCTCAATATTAAAAGTTTACTATTATATTACCAATAAAGATAGAGGCAACTAAATGAAGATACTTAATTAGTACCAGCTAGTTAATTGAAAGAATGTACATAATTAATGCCCAGATTTTCTCAAAATCCAGAATGTCAAACACTGCATTAGGATGTGGAAGTTAGCCAGGCGCAGTGGCTCACACCTGTAATCCCAGCACTTTGGGCTGAGGCGGGCAGATCACCTGAGGTCAGAAGTTCGAGGATAGGGAAGTTAAGATCTCAGAAATGGGGCTTGTTTATGCTTATTTTTTTCTATCAAAAGTAGTTCATAGTTGTAAGCATTTCCTTTTCTTTCAGAAATATGATTAATGAGATAGAAAAAAGAATGGTAATTTAGAAATATCTCAGGCAGCTCCGCCCAGCAGAACCTATTGTGATGAGGAAAACACTCTAAATTTGTCCAATTGTATAACCATTAGCTACATGTGGCTATGGGACATCTGAAATACGATACAGTATTTAAGAAACTAAATTTGTAATTTTATGTGATATTAATTTTAATTTACATATGGCTTATGTTAGTGGCTACTACATTAAACAGTTTAAGTTATTAAAATTATTAAATCTTTTCTTTTACAAATACTTTTGATATGGAGAAAAGTGGCTTCTTCAACAGCTACAAATAAAGATCAGTAGATGAGCACTAATTAGGAACGACTGTTGTCCTAATATGTGCCTTTTTTCTACCATCATAAAAAATTAACAAAGTCCTATTTTTCACATGGCACAGGATGTCATCTTTATGCAATCCAAGAAAAACAATGGTTTAGATTGTCCTAAAAAGACAAGCAATCATTAATGATACATATGAATTAAAGAAGTAAAGTATTAATTTATATTCTTTGAAGGCAAAAACATAAGCAAACATTGTGGTGGTGAAACGAGAAGAGATTCTATTGAAATTTCATAGTTAAATCTTCAAATCCATCAGGGAACAGTCTATAGGGCAAATGAAGCTTCAAGAGTTGAAAGAGTACGAATCAGAAATGATGTAGAAAAAGGATATTCCAGGCATTCTGTGCATCTTTTTACGGAAAGGTAGATAGATGTTTAATTGACAAATTACATTTTCCTAAGAAGACAGTAGATTTATTTCAGGAGTAAGAAAAGGAGGAAATAAAATGGTTGAGGACTTTAGAAGTTGATTCTTCATCCTATTCTGATTTCTAAGTCTTTAGATGATTCTTTCAAATATATATTAGAGAATTAAAAGGACTTTTAAACCTGGTTGTTTTGAAGTCTCTCAGAGCTGTAGAGATGTATTCAGATAAATGTTTTTCCATGAGTGCTACTCTGATCCAGGCTCTACCCTAAAAGGAAGAAGAAAGAATCAAATATAAAAAAATTAAAAAAAATATTTTGCCACTGTGCCATCAAAAATATAAGTATTTTAATATGTAAAGAACAGTCATTCAAAATATACATTTGATAATGACTAGGAAAAATATTTAAGTAGATAAAAATAGGTAAATTTTGATTACCTACAGTATATATTTTGTTTCTCTGAAGATGTAGGGTACAGCATGTCAAACTAACTTTCTATCCTCTGAAGGGACAGAACATTAATACTGAGTTACTTGGGTTAGAGATTCTTTTGAATTACCTAATGTAATTATATAAGACAAAACTCTCTGCTTCAAAACCCCACATCAACATGCTAACTAAAATGAGACCTTTCATAAATAATGAAAAACAGACTTCTCACTCGTTAATAAAAATAATCAGTCTAATACTACTTAAGAAAATTTTCAATCCTATCCTTCCTGTGGGAGGTTTTATACAACTAGGAATAAAATCCAAATTTCAAGATTTATCATGAATCCAAATCATGAGCTATTGAATTTGGTGCACCCAGGGAATTCTAAAACTATTACAAAATATTTAAACTAGAAAAACAAACAACAACAACAAAAAAACAGAAGCCAATATAATCTAGCACAGAATCACAGAAACAGACAATTCTTACTAAATGCAATTAATTTTCTTATGGACTTTCTATTTAGAATGAAAGAATATAAGAAATCATATTTGTAGTGAAAATTTTATAATTCAATTATTTTCATTTTCACTCAACTCACAAATTTCCAAAAAACTTCATCGAGACAATATATAGAAAATCAAAACACTGCAATGGCAGTTGCAAATAAAGGTGATGCTAATCAATGTATGTGATTGTCAACTACCAGAACGGGGGAAAAAAACGTACTCTAGAAACGTCTACAGGTCTAGTGAATTCACCAAACTCTTGGATAGGAAAGGTCACGAAGGAGTCAATCTAGGCAGTGGTTAAAATCTGTCAGGCTAGAGGCAGCAGTACTACTACTGGGAAGAAAATGAATCATATGGGTGTGTTTAGCATGCCAGTCAATTTGCCTACCAAGCTCAACATCCCTTTTAGCTTGCCCTGTGCTCAGTCCATTGTCCATTCTGAGTAAGCCTAGGAGAACCTACAGTTAGCTGTGGCTGACTGCAACAGAGGAAGGAAGAGGCAAGTCACTGGCTGGCCAGTAGTCTCAAAATTCTCTCTTGAAATTTTATCTAAAAGACATGGAAACTAGTAGTGGTGTCTTGAATTAAAAGGCTACAATTTCACCAATGAAGTCAGGAAAGTTGCTCTCCAGAGAAAATTCAGCACAGGAGACTATGTTGTTACTAGATAAGAAATGCAGGGAAAGTCTTCCTTCCTGATTTATTAATTTCAGTCCATACAAAACTGGGCTGTGTTTAGTTTCCTGTATTTGAATGTGTATGAAATTCTGTTATATTGTGAGGATAAGTTGTGCTAATTTTAACGGTTTCTTTTCTTTAACAAAGGAACTTTTACTACAAGAGAAGATAAACAGACTTATAAAGGTTGTTTGGGCCGAGAAGCAGAACAACTAAACATGAGGTTTAGGAATTTAGACCTTTTCAGTTTATAATGGTGATTCATAAAATGAAGATTTATGAAAAAATGAATAAGTAAAAGTAGTCAACATTTAAAAATATAATTAATATGTGCTAAGCCCTGTTTTAAGAGTTTTATATACATTAAGAAGATAAGTAATCCTCCCAATAATTTACATTACAATACTATTCCTACTTTATGCAGAAATGAAAAACAGACACAATTAGAAGGGAAGAAATTCATTTTCTCACTACCAAACTGACCAACCTAATTATGTTAATGCCTATACACTCTACCTTCTTTCCTGTTTCAGGGGATGAGCTGTCAGCATTTAAAAGCGTTAAAAAAAAAAAATGGGGCAGCAGCACAGAGTGGGAAAAGATATTTAAATTATAAATATCTGACACACAACTCTTACCCATAAAATACAATGAATTCTTAAAAACCCATAAGAAAAAGACAATTTAAAAATGTGCCTGCAATGGGATGATTTTTAACTATAGATTACATTTCTTTAGCAAGTATCAGATATTCAGATGTTTCCATCCTTTTTGTGTATAGTTTTGGTGAGTAATTTTTTAAAAGGATTGTACCATTTCTTCTAAATTTTCAAATTTATATAATTGATGTGAAGTTATTCATAATATCCTATTAGAATTTTTAATGTCTGTGAGGTATACAGGGTTGGCCTCTTCTTCATTCATCATTCTGGTAATTTATATTATCTTTTGATCTTCTTGAATAGTTTTGCTAGAAGCTTATCAATTGCATTAATCTTTTTAAAAACACTTTGATTTTCTTCAATTGTATATTTGTTTCAATTTTATTGAATTTGTACTGTTTTTTCCCTTCTACTTTGAGTTTAATGTATTTTTATAGCTTCTTGAGATGAAAGTCTTGATCACCAATTTCCAGCCTTTATTCTTTTTTAAAATACACAAAAGCCTATTTAAGCCTATTCCTCTAAGCAGAAGTTTTTATATGTTGTATTTTCATGATCAGTACTTTCCAAATATTTTTCAATCTCAATTGTGATTTCTTTTTCATTCGTGAGTTATTTAGAAGTCCTCCTCAATTTCACTCATATAAACATTTTCTTGTTATTTTTCCTTGTTTATTTTTGATTCTAGCTTAACTCCACTGTGGTTAGAGAACATACTTTACACAATTTCAATCCTCTGAAATTCAGTGAGATGAATTATGGCTCAGAAAATGGTCAATTTAATATAATTCCTCTGTGTGTATAAGAAGAATGTACACATTCTTTTGCGTTTTATTTGTTTTTGTTTTTGGTTTCTTTCTCTTTTTTTGAGACAGGGTCTTGCTTTATCACCCAGGCTAGAGTGCAGTGGTGCAATCTCAGCTCAATGCAATCTCTGCCTTACAAGCTCAAGTGATTCTCCCACCTCAGCCTCCTGAATGGCTGGGACTACAGTACAGCCTGGCTAATTTTTGTATTTTTTTGTAGAGACTGGGTTTCACCATGTTGCCCAGACTGGTCTTGAAATCCTAAGCTCAAGTGATCTGCCCACCTTGGCCTCCCAAAGTGCTGGGATTACAGGTGTGACACATCACAGCTGGGCTTTGAATATTCCAATAATCTAATAATTTTATGTATTTTGTTTCTCTAGTAATATTCATATTTATTTACATTTTCTTGAACCTATTATAATTGCTTAAAAGTCCATAATCTCTATCACCTACAGGTTAGTTTCAATTGTCTTTTTTATTTTTCTTCATTTCTGCCTTTCAATCTTGTTTCTTGATATGCGTGATGATTTTTTATTATATACTGGATTTTTTATTGTATACTGGGCATTCTGTATGAAAATTTATAGCAACTCTGAGGCTACCTTTCTCCAGAGCAGGTTTTTCTTTTGGCAGTCAGAGTACTAGAAAATCACCTCGCACAATTTAGGGCACTACTTTTAGGTCTTTTTTTGCATTAATCTTCAGAATTTCCCTTACTCCGAGGGAACAGCCTTTCAGATGTCTCAAGTAAAAACCTGTGGTGTTTACGGTTCCCTTTCACCTTGTTTGCCTTTGATCTCTAACCTCTGTCTCTGCAGAGCTAGACTGAAGTTGTCAATCAGCTGTTTTAACTCCTCCCTGCTGCTTTCAGCTTTGTTAATGGGACTTTGCTTTGATCTACAGATGACTTAGAATTGGCAGTGACCTCATAGGAAAACTGCATGCACAACTCCAGGAACATTTGTCTGTTGTTCACTGGCAGTTCCTAGCTCCAACTTCTATTTGTCTAGGCCAGGGAAATAAAAATCCCCCACCTCTGCCACTTTCTGCTTAGTCTCTATACCTAGGATGTGAATAGACAAGCAACTTTAGGCTAAAGCCATGATGGATGTGTGACTCAGCTCATGTACCATCCATCTCTCCAGGACTGTGGTCACTCAAGTTCTCCTGCCTTGGTTGTTCCCCTATGTCTTAAATTTGTTGCTTCATGTATTTTATCCAACTTTTATAGTTGTTCTCAATAGCAGTTCCCTCTGATACAAGATATTCTGTTATCACTGGAACCAGAAACTGTTTTCTTACCTCTGGGATCATCTCTGTCTCTGTTTTAGACTCTAATCACACCCTTCTAACTAGATTCTCTGCTTCTACTCCACTCCTCCCTTCAATTTATTTTCCATATAGCACCAAGTTTATCTCATAAAATGAAAATCAGATTACAGTATTCTATCACTTAAAAAAAAAGAAAAAAGAAACTCTCAAGTAGCTCCCCCACTGCACTGAGAATAACATCTGAACTTTTAATCATGGCTATATCTTGTATTCTGCACTTTGCTTACCCTGCTCAATATTTGCAAAGAAAATTTATTGGATGGAAGGATGCAAGGATATATGGATGGCTGATGTGCCTAGCCTATTTAGAAACTGGTCTAATTCAACAAAAGAAGGAATGTATAAGATAAGCAACCAGAAACCTAAGAAAGTCAAATTTAGCTAAAAACAAGAACTGCTACTAAAAACAAAGAAAATGGGGGGGGGGGACAATCCCTCACAAAATATGCAAGAAGACAGGAAGGGCTCAGGAACAATACAAAGCTCATATTTTGGGGCCAAGAAAATGAAAAAGCAAGAAGGAGAAGGGATTTCTTGAACCTGAAATCAGTTGGAATATCATGAAATACCCAATGTAAACATCTGCAAGGTTAGTAACAGTAGTAACTAAAGATTCAACAGGGGGTACTTTTTGTCAGAGATCATATAATATGCTTATAAGGGCATATGGCCCAAGAGCAGATGGGGAAGATGGGTGAGTTCAGAGAAGAATGTGTTAAGTCAGTGCCTGCTGAGATAAAGTCATTTTTCTAAGAGTGCTGATTCTAGTTTAATGTTAGGCTATGTTTAAGTCTTATGAAATAGGATAAACTACTAGTCACTGACTTAGCAGGGAAAGGAATGGTTAACATTTCTTTTCTTTTTTTCTTTTTTTTTTTGAGACAGATTCTTGCTCTGTCATCCAGGCTGCAGTGCAACGGTGTGATCTTGGCTCATTGCAACCTCCACTTTCCAGGTTCAAGTGATTCTCCTGCCTCAGCCTCCCAAGTAGCTGGGATTGCAGGCATGCAGCACTATGCCCAGCTAATTTTTTGTATTTTTAGTAGAGACAGGGTTTAGCCATGTTGGCCAGGCTGGTCTCAAACTGCTGACCTCAGGTGATCCACTTGCCTCTGCCTCCCAAAGTAATGGGATTACAGGTGTGATCCACCGTGCCCATCCCACTGATCTTAACCTAGACAAAAGTATGAGACTGTCCATGGTGACAAGCTTCTACGATGTGAATCTAAGTGGTACAGTGGATTAGGACTGACAATTGCGATACAATTGTGATACAAGTACACTATCTGTATACTGTTCACCAGGCAAATTTAGTGCTTCAGTTCTGAAATATCTTTTCACATGTGTCAAGGTTAAGATGACACTATGCTAGTAGTCATTCAAGATTGCAGCTCTAAACCTCAATAAGCCTGCCATGTGAGGCATCTGTTTAAACCTTCAATCCAGACAAGTGGCAGATGTGACTTACTCAGTAGTTAAGTACTCTGCTCTTTTCATTGCAATGAATAAAGACAGAGCTAATCTTTGTCCACAGAATCTTCCCAGCATAACCAGGCAACTCATAGAATTCCCTTTCTCCACTAAATGGAATCTGTTTGAGGCCTGAGCAAAACAAAGATAAATACAGGATTTGGAATATGATTGTTCTGTGGTATTTTGATACTGAACACTGGTACTTTACAAAATAAATATTAACTCTCTGCTGGATAACATACTGCTGTGCAGGGATTAGTTCCAAGAGCCTTGTTAAGAGATGTTGGTCAGCTAGGGTTTGGGTTTCTTTGGTTCACCCAGGTCCAAATGCTACATTTCTGTTTGTTAACTTCTTAATTACTTTTTGTATTTTGGGATATGCTAGTTTTATAAATACATCCTCCTCTTTATTGAATGGGTTTAGAATATACTGTTATGTTCCTCTCTCCTACTTTTGATTTGAAAATGCGAATGTTTATGTAGCATCTAGAATGCCTTTTATAGATTTGACTAATTCAAACTACAGCTAATCTTTAACTTTAGCTTAAACCTTAGCCTAAAGAAACTTAGATATAATTATTAAGCCATAAAGAAAACATAAAAGGAAAATGGAGGCCAGGCATGGAAATTCATGCTGGTAATCCCAGCACTTTGGGAGTCTGAGGTTGGCAGATCACCTAAACTCAGGGAGAGACTAGCCTGGCCAATATGGTGAAACCCCGTCTCTACTAAAAATACAAAAATTAGCTGGGTGTGGTGGCACATGCCTGTAGTCCCAGCTACTTAGGAGGCTGAGACAGGAGAATTGCTTGAGCCCAGATTTGGAGGTTGCAGAGCCAAGACTGTGCCATTGCACTCCAGCCTGGGCAAGAGAGCTAGATTCTGTCTCAAAAACAGAAAAAAAAAAGGAAAAGTGATAAAACTCAACTAATATAAAAAGGGGAATTCACAGTGCACATTTAAAAAATCTGTAGTTAGAAAATGAGAGAGTAAACAAATGAATAAAAAATTCAGTAGTTTGAGGAAATACAGGTCAAAGGACAATAGTTTGGATGAAAAAGATATCGTTGATATATAATAAAAACAGGATCTAGTTATCTGAGGGAAAAATTTAATTAAAAAAGAAAATTTAACTATAATTAATTTAAAAAGGAAAAACTTTACTGGTTTTAAAACATGTGAGACAGAGAAGAAAACTGATCCAACCTGCGAGAGTTGAAAGATAATTGAAGCAGGAAGCTCTTTGTTGCCACAAGCCCTTGGTTGAAGATTGGCAGGAGGGAGCACTGGCTTTAGAAAGTGAACTTTATAGTTATAGTCTCGAAAAGATGACAAAAATCATGGATATTAACTGTGTCCAAAAATACACTCCCATATTAAGGAGATAAAAATGTTTTACCTGTGTTTCTAATTATGTCACTAAATTCAAACATGATATATCTTGGTTTTTAAAACAAATACTCAGTTTGTGCTTACAAAATATTTAATTTGAATATATCCTCATCAGTTTTGCTGAGCAAAAATTTTCCAAAAGAAAAAAAGAATCCTAAATAAAAAAATGCAAGAACAAAAACCTCGGAAATGATACTTTGGAAAGGTAATTGTTGTATGTTTGGTTATTACACATATATATATAATTTATAATTTTGAAATAATGATGTCTTCATCTTAAAACTGTAAACATTAATTTTCAATCTTTATTTTCTACTTAATGTTTCATTCTGTAATTTCTGAATGTCAAAATAGTAAAGAAAGCTACTCTGACAATTCAATAAAAATAAATACAACTACTACATTAACGCTGATACAGGCTGAGTATACCTTTTTGGAAAATGCTTGGAACAACAGTATTTCAGATTTTGAGTATTTTCTGATTTTGGAATATTTGCATTAAATGCTCCATTTATCATTTCTTTGAACATTATGGTGATGCTCAAAAAGTTTTGGTTTTGGGATTATTTCATATTCCATATTTTCAGCTTGGGGATGCTCACTCTGTTTGACTTAATAGATCAGACATTTTGTAATCCTAAAAATTACTGAGGACCCCCATAGAAGTTTTATGTAGGTTATATCTATCAAATTGACTGTATCACAAGTCAAAACTGGAAACTAAAATATCAGGTAATTAAAAAAATAACAAGTTGGTTATGGTGACTCACACCTGTAATCCAGCACTTTGGGAGGCTGCAGCAGAAAGACTGCTTGAAGCCAGGAGCTCTAGACCAGCCTGGGCAACAAAGAGAGACACTATCTCTATGAAAAACTTTAAAAATTTGCCAGGCATGGTGGAATGCACCTGTAGTCCCAGCTACTCAGGAGGCTGAGGCTGAAGAATCACTTGAGCCTAGGAGTTCTAGGCTGCAGTGAGCTATGCTAGTTCCACACTCCAACCTGGGCAACAGAGAAAGACTCTGGCTCTAAAAAAAAAAAATATATATACATATATATATATATATATATATATAGCAATAAACCCATTACATGTTAACATAAATAACACATTTTTATGAAAAGTAACTATTTTCCTAAACAAAAATATTAGTAAGAAAAGTATCTCTGTTTTACATTTTTTTTCCTAATCTCTTTAGTGCCTCGCTTAATACAAGATAATTAGATATCTGCTTCTGCATTCATTCTATTACAATGTATTGTTTTGGTTGAAGTATTTGAAGAAAATCTAGCTTCACACAGATATATTGTTGGAAAAGGGAATCTTTTAATAGTCTTTTCAGATAAGTGTAGATATTATCTTTTGTTCTAGATCCAAACTCACTAAGTAATAAATTTTAGTAACCATATTAATTTTTTCATGCTGTAATACATTAAACCTATTGACATACCTTGTACTTTGAATTGATCTTTTTACCCATACATTATTCTGTAATTCCATAAATTGGTCATTTGGAAAATACGAATTATGAAGGCCTATCAAATGTTGACACATTTCTTTCAACAATTTAAAAACACATTTGTTGATATCAGCATCAATGTTATCAAAAATGCTTTCATATATTTGGAAGCTATAAAGTTTAAGATGGTGAATACAGCTTTTCCAAAACTCTAGTTCTTACTTAAAAGCTTTAATTTTACCATTGGCAACAAATACTTTCAGCTGTTTCCTTGAAGTAATAGGCTCACCTCTTTCTTTCTTTCTTTTTTTGAGAAAAGATCTGCCAAATGCGTAAGTCCACAAAATTATGGTTTATAAGTTTTTCTTTCCAATAAAATCATATTACATAAAAAGTACCTAGTTCAGCTCATAATTCAAACAATTTTACAAGTGCTTTTCTTGAAGTAACCATCATATTTCAGTATGTTGCAGAAATGCTTTATGCATACTTTCCTTTTTATTACTCAGGATATTAAAAATACAAGTCCTCAAAGGTTAAGATTTAATAAGAATTAATGTTTCCTAGATCATCATGGTCATTCTTAAATTGAAGCTACCTTTAAAAGAAAATACTAGGAAGAATTCAAGACTGCTTGCATGGTTTCATGTCACTGCATTAATTAATGCTAAGGTTCCAATAGTTTTATCCCCCATTGTGTCTGTACTGGCAATGCAAATGTGAACACAGTGAAAAGGCAAATAACATGTTGATATTATACAAAAATACTTTTGACATTATGGATCCATTAAAGAAAGGGTCTTGGACATCTTCAGTGTTCTGCAGAACATTATTTGAGAGCCACTAATTTAGATAATTCAAGAAATGTAGAAACATCACCGAACAGGAAGCATTTTATGCTTCTTAAGAAAAGGAAATTAATAGTAAGTAGCTTCACACCTTCCTGCTATTCCAAATACATGCCTAGAAGAAAAAAATGAAAACAAGCCTCTGACCATGTCTTACCTTAGCTCTAGAAGAACTGACATTTTCCATATTTTCAATGCTGCAGATACAATTCTGTGAAACTTTCCGGCAAGCCACTCTGATATAGTCCCAGAAGCTGCGAGGACTTTCATAACCAAACCAGGTTACTTGACCTACAGGAGACAAATTGCGATACAAAATTTTAAAAAGTAAAAGAAAACTAGACTTAAAAAGGCAAGAACAATAAAATTCTGAAAAACAAAGGTACTATAGTGAACTATAATGGAAAGGGCACCACCAATCTAGGTGTCAAAAATCCTCAAATCTAGTCCTATTCTATTTTTAACTAGTGGTTTTACTTTGGGAAATTTACTTAATGAGTCTGGATCATGGATTTGTCAACAATAAAATCAAACTAAATGAAAGGGACTAGACATTAGAAACATCTTGCCATTTAACATCCTATTATCTAATACAGTCATTTAAACACTTCCTGCGCTTCTAGTTAAGCATTAATAAATGTCGCCAATTGAATTCTAAACGTTCTCTACTTAGAAAAGCAGGAAAAAAAGCCACTACCACAATTCTTTTCTCCTCTTCATAAGGAAGGATACTTCAAAAAGGAATACAATGTATGGATTACTTTATAAATAAATAAAATCAATTAGTATCCTATATTCACTAATAATGCATAACTGCCCACCCAACCATTCTCATCTATAGAAAGCTCTCCTTTAACTGTTATTGGTTTGCTCTCTTCTAGTTAAGAACTCATGAAAAACTTGTAATCTTTCAGATTTGGCTATGTATCTGTTCATGATCAAATGTTCTACTGTGTAAAGGTTATATTCGTATTACTACTTCTATGTAGGCCAGGCATGTGGTCCAGGCCTGTAATCCCAGCAATTCTGAAGGCCAAAGTGGGTGGATCACTTGAGTCCAGGAGTTCGAGACCAGCCTGGCCAAAATGGTGAAACCCCATCTCTTCCAAAACTACAAAAATTAGCCAGGCATGGTGGTGTGTGCCTGTACTACCAGCTACTTGAGAGAGGCTGAGGCATGAGAATCACTTGAACTTGAGAGGCAGAGGTTGCAGTGAGCTGAGATTGAGCCACTGTACTCCAGCCTGGGCGACAGAGAAGTACTCTTGTCAAAAGAAAAAAAAATTTCTATGCATGGCTTAATATTAGTTTCATAGGAAAGATTTTGTACACTCAGCTTTTAAGTGAGATATGAAAGACATCTTAATACTTTCTTTAGTTGTCTAGAATGATTAGTGTTCCCTAGGAAAGTTATTTAATCTTTATGTAGAAAGATGTGCTTTTATATTTTGAAACAAATGATTTTTCATTATGAATTAATTATTTATTTTAAATAATCTCTTCCTCAGTAATTACTTCTCTATAGCAACATCAAGAAATGTTCTTGTCAGCAAGCACCATTTTAGGACCAACATCTGAGATAATATCTGAATGGTTCCAAACCATGGTAGAACATTAGTATAACAGGACTACTTTTAAAAAATACTCATGTTTAGCCTCCCTACAAACCGAATAATCAAAACCTTTAGAAGAAGATGTAAGCATTTGAATTTTTTTTAAATCTCCTCGTAGTATGTCTAATGAGGTACTTATTATTAATCAACCAATAGAAATCGTACAAGTCATGATAGGTAACTCCTATTCATCATTCAGGGTGTTTTAAAGGCCTCCTCTTCCAGAAATCCATGCATGATCTCATCAGTTAGTCCCTCTGTTGGCACAGCACCCTGTGCTTACTTCTCCTCAAAATTATTTCTTTACTTGATTATTTCACATATTAGGTGGCATGATCACTAAGGCAGGAATTTTGTTTTATTTGTCTTTAGATCAATCTCTAACACTTGACATAGTGCTTGCTTGGCTAACAGTAGGCACTCAATAAATATTTGTTGGAAAATTAAATTGGTAAAGCATGACACAGATCATCTTAACTGTAATAAACACAAAAACTTTAAAAAATCCAATTAGTATCTTTTTATAGCAATCGTTTTGATAAGTCTGTTAGTGAGGTGTTTACATGATAGATTACAAACATCAAATATGTTGAACAAACAAATTTTTCTTTACATAAATAAAAACAAATGCATCTATAAATTTTTATTCTAATAACTATATAATTCAATGCCTCTTTGAAAATAAAATTTTGCTACTTACAAATAGAAATCTACAGGCTTCTCCCTTGTAATCTCTCTCCATCACTTTCTTCTCTTCCTTCTCTTCTTTTAACTAAAGATTTCCTTATATAATACCTCAATATAGTTTATCTTTACTTGTATTTCTTGTCATGTCATCAGTTTGTTAGCCATTTGGAGGGGAAGCAGGGTGACTCATGGTTAAGAACATGGGCTTTGAGTCAGGTGGCCCTGAACTAGGTCACTTTCTAGCTATGGGATGTTGAACGAATGACAGGTTCACTCTATGAATCTGGGCCTCTTCTGTAAATTGAAAATAATGATAGTACCTAATGGATAGCACCGTTGTAAGAATTAGATGAGATAATGTATGCACAACAAGTAGCAGAGTCTAGTGCATACTAAATTCTAAATAAGCATTAATTATTACTACTGTTATCATACAAGTAGTATTGGGGACCAAGCTTTCCTTGCACCACAAAATGAAGTAGGAATGAGATGCAAATTTAAATTCTTCACATTGCTTGCTTTGGAATCTAGAGAAATCTTCCAAATTTAGTCCATAATCCAACTTCACTCCCATATCAACCGTTCTAAAGTAACCTCCTCAAATGTTTCTAACTTCAACTCATTTTCCTGACCTTCTGCTATTTGGGATCATTCTATAATTTCAAAATGAGAGCTACAGCTGCCAGACTTCCTTCAAGAAATGAAGTACTATACACTGGAAAGAATCTTAAAAAAAGAGTATCACCAAGATTCTGTGTCGAGTTTAAATCTCTTTAAAAAGGCAATATGGGAAACAGAAGTCAGAGAAATAGGCAAGGGAAAATACAACACTGTATTAGCCAATGGCAACCACCTGTAGTGGGAATCCAGATAGGTAACCAAGGAGAAAGATAAAGCATAGGTTGTCCATGAACAAGAAGACTTCCTTTTTTAAGGAAATGTACAAGGGTCCGGGACTTTTGCATAGGGCATGGTTTGCTTTCCTGTAATGTAATTTTAAACCTTCTTTTTTTTTTCTTTTTTTTTTTTTGGTTAAGAGAAATCTTTTTTTTTTTAATTGCATTTTAGGTTTTGGGGTACATATGAACAACATACAAGATTGTTGCATAGGTACACACATGGCAGTGTGATTTGCTGCCTTCCTCTCCATCACCTCTGAAGATGTTTGTAAGATGAAGATGTTTGAAACATCAATTTGTAAGATGTTTCAAAGTATAGCTATTGACAAACAAAGAGTATTAAAAAAAAAAAAAAGCCCTGTTTTGGAGGAGAGAAAACAAAGAGATAGAAAAAGTAGAAAACTAGAGTTACGTTAAGCAGAGAAGGAGTGGGCACTAAATCCTTGGGACTCCTGCTATGGGTAGGGCATGCTTTCTGCAAGGACTTTTACCCAAAAGATTATGAAAAGATTTCCCAGATTACAAACTGAGAAACTAAGCAATTGACAGGATGGCATATCATCATGACTTGCAGGGCCATAAATCAACCAGTAAGACAATAACATGTTTATCTGCTCCACAATTAGATAGATGTAAGGATGACTTTGCTTGATTCTGCCTTCCTTCCTTTTCCATTTACAAAATTTCCAAAGTGAAGCTCTTAATTTGAGACACTGAATATTTCACATTCAGAAAGATTTCTTCAAGAGAAGGCAGATTCCCTATCCAGAACCTCCAAAGAAGCTTTCACATAAATTGTCTGTATGTCCTATGATTTCAACTAAATAATAATTTCTGCATCTACAGAAAGGTTTAATTTAGTTAAATATAAAATGTGTTTAATTAGTTATCTGAGATATTATTTGAACATCACTTTTACATAAATACAGATTGACTGTTAGTAATAGTCTATAACCTGTATTTAACAGGATAATTAAAAAACAAAGTTACAAGCTGCTCATACCTTTAAAAATAAATATCGAAGTAATAAATAACCACTCCCCAAATACTTTCACTTCCTTTAAAAATAAGCACAAAAGACAATCACATAGCAAGAAACTGACTACTCCCTATCTTGAAGAAATGCTATTCCAAAGACGAGATATGCTGTCAATAAGAGAATTCTTTCTAAAGTTCTCATAAGTATAGGGATATAATATGCTTTCAATGATAAGTGTTCTTGGAAGTTAACTTTTTACCAATGAGAAAGTTAAACAAGTTTTTTGAAACATATTCCCATCCCATCAATTCAACTCTATTCATTTTTAGGCACAGAAACAAATGGTGAAAAGTTTGCTAGACTAAAAGATAATCTGTTATTGACCAGCTATGTGATTATCTTTCCCACTAAATTGCCTCATCTTCAGGACCTAAAAATTGCCTGTGTTCTCTAGGGTCCAATGCTACTCTAAAATTACTCTTCTATACTCTCTAAGTAGGATATCTATTCACATGTTGCAGTATGTCCATGTTTTGGTTGTATCTTATTTTACGGTCTGGAGATCTTCTAAGAACAAAAATTAAATTTTCTGAAGTAGTTCCCTACTAAGCAGTAGCTGACCCATCATCTTTTCATAGCATAATAAAAAACATAAATGAATCAGTTAAGTGACTTATTTCCCCACCTTTATTAAGAGTACTTAACTATATAAAGAGTAAATGAAAAACCAATTTCACAAATGAAAAATCTGTTAGAGTTAAAATACATCACCTACTTGACAATATTAAACACTATTATCTCTGAGCTGCTATGCCTATAAACAAGCAACAAGACAGTTCTACCACATTTTAATAAACCACTATTGATATCACTGCAAAAGTTGTCAGGTATTTAAAGGAAATTGGTTCCTTTAAAATTTAAAGTGAACTTCTCGCTTTAAATTTTGTAGCAGCAATCCCAAGTTTCTTAACTAATTTATGAAAGCCAGTTTAACATTATATACTATTTTATCAAACAGAGAAAATTTCCATTTCTGAAAAGGTCAGAAACTTGTCCTTTAAAAAAGGTACTATCATTAGTTGAGGTTTATATTTATCAGACAATCCAGCTTTGAAGGTAAAATTATGACACTGATTCATTTTCTAACTAAAATCTCAAATTAATGTTCTAAAAAATAGAACAAGGGTAAACACTTAAAAATAGCTACATTTTAAATTGAATCTGAGGAAGTCAGAATCTACATTAGATACTGAATTGTACTTACATTGCTAGTTCTACATGTTACTTACAGGACACTTCAAGTAAATCATTTAGGCACTATGAATCAGTTCCTCATCTATAAAATGTAATTATTATCCTTTGGTATTGACAATTTAATGTATAATTCGCTAGTAAGGAATTTATCACAAACATATACAAATATCTAAAGTATGTGTCTATACCATAACGATTAGTCAACTCTTAATTTTCCAAAACAAAAAGATTAAGATGACAAGGTTCAGCAAAAATCTGAATATTGAATCAACTTAATGGGCCTTTTATCCAAGTAATTTTACTCTCTCTGAAATGAAGAACAAAGGTTTTTTTTGTTTTTTCTTCCACCAGCATTATTAACATGAGGCTTAAAATACTGGTGGACTGAATTTGTACACTGATGGTGGAAGTCCACACAAAGAGCTACACATACATGTGTACCCCTGAAGAAATCAAGTATAATGTGGCAGTAGTGATTAAGACTACAGGTACAGAACATAAAATAGATAAAATTGCTTGAAAGGACTACTTGTGGGAATTAGAATTAAGGAAATGATATTGTTTTTTACTTTTTCTCCTTTGTTATGCTGTAATCTTTAAAAATAATAATAAGTACAGAGGCCAAGCACTGTTTCGCATACAGCAGAAACTCAATTTTAAAAAAAGGTCTGAATAAATAAATAAAGGTATGCATTCTACCTGGGAGAAAGGAAACTAAGAAATACATTCTCACTAATGGTTCAAGAATGAAAAAGCAGTTATTGTTGATAATGCCACATCTATGTTTCACTGAGAGACTGGAATATTCATACAGCTTCCCTCAGCTCTTACTTTGCATGTAATATTTATTATACAGAACTTACACAATAAAGGAAATAATGAATAAATCTTATATTATTAAGAGAATAAGAAAGTGTAAATAACACTGGTATGTATGATTAATAAAATATAGTGATTAAAGCCATGGAACATAATAGAAATATGCAGGAATCATGTGGGAGAGGGAAAAAAAGTAAGTAGGTTATTATACTGTGTGGATTTATAAGATTTTAATTTTAAAATTTAGCATAAACATACTTGTGCCCTCTGGATTTAAAAAAACAAAAACACAAAAAAAGAAAGCTTTGCAAAACCCATGCAATGTACTAAAAAAGATCACTTAACTGATACAGCCCTCCCCCGAAAGTCAATTCCATGCTCCCGTGCAGCTCAGTGGCGGGAGACATCACCAGCATAGAGTACCTTGAAGAGGTATTTGGAGATGAGCCAGCCATCTGCAACTTTGGGAAATCTCTTTAAAAAAAATAACAACACAGAGATATTTAAGAAACCTGCCATCATGTTTACAATTCCAAACTGAATAGCCCAAGTAAGATGGCTACATGTAATTTTGAAACAGTAAACACTACTTTTACCTACCAAATAAATTAACTCTGTTAAGATAAATATGAGCTACACTTGGCAAGTAAATGAAGCTAGTTCCTTGTAGCCTCTTGTACTGGAGAGGCTAGGGTGTCTATACATCATAGAAATACGTGAGCAGAAGTTGTTCCCTGTTTACTTTTACCTCCATTATTCTTTCTCAGATCTAATAAACTGATGAGTACAATAGACCTCAAGATGAGTGACAGCTTGACTGAACTTGCTGGCTATGCACCTCAGAACTTGTAAGATTGGTTAGGAAAAAAATCACTCCTTTGGAACTATACGGCTCAGAAACTTCCCAACTTTAGAATTTAATACACATTTTTAAATGTTAACTTGTCTAAAAGTTATAAACAAATATATTGTGAAATGTAGCAGTTCCTTCTCTTTTTTTTTTTTTGCTTAAGAATTGTTAAAACTTTTGTTTTCTTCCTTGTATGAAAGCAGCATTTAGATATGGCATAAAATATTGTCAGTTTAACCAACATTGACTAAATGCCTACTCTATTAAAAAGACTGTTTTATTTGCTATAGCTTCTAATTCTTGTTTAGCAATCACCAACTGGAAAAGTACTAGAAATTCTCACTATGTTCTTTGGGAATTGCTAGTATAATAATATGGGAAAACTCCAAAGTCAAATTTCTGAAATAACATTCCAAACAAAAAACATTTCCTTCTCTCATAGTCAAACACTGAAATCTCGAAAAGCACATGGTCCCACACCTTTCCAAACACTTAGATCCTTTATAAAAACCAAATAAAAGACAAACATATGTAGTTAGTAATGTGGCATGAAAAATGAAAGGAAGGAGATACATACAGTTGTGCTACATCTATGCATCTGCCATTCACTTTCTATCCTCTTAATTCTGTAACATTTCAAACAAATATTAAATTTGGAAACACACATATCCAAAAGGATCCATAACTTGGTGTGCTAGTCAATGTCCATATTAGAACATGATGTTCTTGTTACAGCTACAACGAACAGAAATGAAATTTCTCAGCACTGAAAAGTAAATCAGAATAGAATGCTTTTCATCGCAAATAACATCAATTCTTAACGTTTAAACTACATTTACTATCTTTGTCTAAAACAAAGTTCTCTATATTGTTTGTGATTTATAGATCTAAAAACTTATCAGTAAAAACACTTTCCATGAAAATATGACTTAAAGATATTTTACTACAAAAATGTACCAAATAAGCTACATCATGACCAGATTTATGGCATTTCTTAATAAATCCCTCAGGTAAGATGAAAAACAATTACTGAAAATACCATAAAACTCAATTTATAGGGCTTTTGTGTTTGTCTGTTTGTTTGTTTGATTGATTTTTAAGAGACAGGGTCTCACTTTGTTACCCAGGCTGTAGCTTAGTAATATATTCATAGCTCACTACAACCTCAAATTCTTGGGCTCAAGCAAACCTCCTGCCTTAGCCTTCTGAGTAGCTAAGACTACAGGCGCATGTCATCAAGCTCCACAAATGTTTTTGTTTTTTTTTGTAGAGACCAGATCTTGCTATGTTGCCCAGGCTGGTCTTAACCTACTGTGTTCAATGGAACATCCTGCCTTGGTCTCCCAAAGCTTTGGGATTACAGTTGTGAGCCACCATGCCTGGCCTAGATTATGTTTGTTACTATTTTTTAATCTGTTAGTACGCTAGCCTCTGTGCCCTGATTTTCATTTTGGCTGTGAAAGACCATGGGAACATTTTCTTAAAATTTTCACTAATTTGTAGAATTTAATTGCTTTAATTATAATTTAATATGATTAAACCAATCTAGACAAGTTAAAAGCCACCAGAAATATCTAGACCAAACAACAATCCACTATACTCCAAGTTATCTGTAATCAAATTTTAACAGCTTTCATTTTATAGATGAGACAAGACAGGCTCAGAGACAAAGCTACCAAGACCCAGCAATCAGTGTTATCTGTCATCTCATGGTGCTCTACCCTTAGGAGACAGGCAGGACCTGACTGATGGAGGATAATTAGGTGGTTTTCCTGGTTGGTTAGAGTTCTCACAGATAACCTCAGAAGGAAGGGGGAAAAATGAGGTAGTGAAACATGTAATGAGAGGGAATATAAATATTTTTCATATAAAATTTAAATCCTTAGCAAGCAGAAGTGCTGCCCTTTAAAAAATAAGTGAATGACAAAGGTCACATTATTTTAAAGTGGCCCAAGGCTAGTTTGTAGAAGGGGTTCTTATTTGCCATCGAAACAAAACCTTTTGTTATAAAATATATAATGTTAAAAGAAAGTGAAACAGTAGCTTAGAAAAACAGTTGAGACAAGACCAAATAAACCAGGTTCAGAAAGTGTTTTGCTCAAGAACAAAATTCATTCAAATACAACAGTATAATCATACCATATAAAGTTGTTTTAGGTGTTAGTTTCTGAAATCTTAGGCAAAGGTAGAATCAACTCAGAGATGAATATGCAATAGAAGAATGCTTAATTATACGGAAGATAGACAGCACTTCCTGACCCAAAGAGTATGCAATTTTCAATATGAAATAACTGATGCATAATTTTATTAATACTGAAATTAGCCCTCACACAAAAAAGATTATTGGCCATTGCTTTAAATAAATAAATTTGCCTTTATAAGAGTTAATATGTTTCTAATTCATGAATATGATATTTATCTTATATATTTTTCATGTCAGTCATGTTCCCACTTTGTTTTCTATTCATTTCCATTTCTTTGATCATTGAACATTATGATTGACATAATCGAACAATTTTAACACTTACGCAGAAAGTAAACTTTTAGCTTTTGCTATATTTATTCTAATTTTTTTCTCCCTGTCTGCATATATATTTTTTCCTAATAAACTTGAAGGTAAATATCTTTATATAAATGTACCAAGATGGATCATGGAAAATACTCCTAGATAAAATAGTCTGCAAAGGGATTGCCATTTGTAAGGCAAATAAACTAATTATAAATGATCAGAAATAATTCAGACTTTTCACAAGTCTTGTCTATAAATTAGCAATATCATATAGAACATATTCTATTCATTACTAATACTGTTAAGGAAAGTTGCTTAAAATTGTGAATCTTCAACCTTGTATTTATATATGAGAAAAATTCAGTGAAGCAACAGTTACAAATGCAGTAGTACTATAATTGAGCTAACAATGAAACAGTATATAACTTTTCTTAAGCTTTAAAATACTACTTTAAAATGCCATTTACAGGTAGGTGGTAGGTATTAATATCTTCGAAACAAAGTATTTGTTCATTGATTTAATAATTTTTACAATATTGAGTATCTAAATTGTGCAAATCTTTTGAAGTTTAAAAGTCATAACTTTAAAGGAAAGAAAATGTAAAAAAATATTTAATAAAAATAAAGATCACATGAACAGTGGCAACCAACTAAACAGTGGCAACTATTAATGAATAGAAATTAATACCTTCCATCAAATTAAGGTACTTGAATTTATGGATAATAAAAGTAATAAAAGAATAAAATATATCAAAGATATCTGTACTATGGGGTCATCTCAGTTTCTTATAGCAAGAAATCTAGGACTCAGGCTCATTGGATTACACCTGTATTCCTGGACCTTTGGGAGGTGGGGAGGCAGGAGGATCATTTGAGCTCAAGAGTTCGAGACCAGCCTGGGCAACATAGTGAGATTCTGTCTCTATACAGGATTTAAAAATTTTTTTAAAATATATCTATGAGAGTTATTTAAAAATTCAGAGATTTAAAGTAAAAATATAGTATATATGCAAACACACATAAATATTTGGCATTCAAGATTCTAACATACTTCAATCAACTCTTAATTATAGTATATATTAGAACAAATAATACATCAGAATGGGAATTTATCATTAGACTTCTAGTAAAGCAGCTTGCAGTGTGATATTGTTTACCTTAAGGAAAAGAGGTAATAATACCATAAAATGATTTTGAAAACAACAACTCATTGAGATTAGAATATCAGAAAGATGTAGGAACTGAGATTATTATTATAAGACCTTCCTAAAATGAACAAAGTCCACTACATTATGCAATCTTTCTCCTGTTCAGTAAAATGAAAAATATTTACTTTCTTTAGATGAGCAATATTAGAGCAATAAAGCAAAAATTGAATTATGCAACAAAATTAACAAGAAAGCATTTTTCCATGATTAAAAATAAAGTATGACTTGATCATTACAAGTACTGTAAATTACTCTATGCTAATTTGCAAAAATCACAAGGTCAAACTGGGAATGTCTCATTAATTTTCTAACAGAAACTCAAAGGGCTACAAACAGATAAACACAAACAAACTAACATCAGAGATCATCAATTTCTGTTAAAGACATGAAATTTATTCTACATTGTAGAATAAAACATTTCTTTAACTCATAAAAAAAGACATTCAAAAATATCTTAGATAATTTTTATCAGTAGAATTTATTTAAGTCTTTTCATAATATCATCTTCTTTGTGGTACTCTCCCTTCCGCAGAATCCAAATCTAAATTTTGAATCATTTTATTTAAAGAGATTCTGAAAGTGACGTTAATGTAAAATAAACCTGAAAAATTCCCCAGGGAACCAAAGTTTAGAACCATTATTAAATCTCTCATTCTGTGAATAAGTAAATATTTAAATTGGGGAATGAAAATGACTCCTTGAAAATTCTGGGTTGGTTATAAAATATCAAGATCATTTTGTCGATATGTCCTAATAAATAAATATAAATACTTAAGATTTTTTTTCACCCAGAAATACCTATAACAAACACAGTAATTAAGAGTGACTGTGTTTGTTAAGACACAATAATATGACTCAAACAGAAGCAAGTAACGAAGTATATGAGAATTGTGTTATAAAATTTTAGACATTCAAAACAATATAAAACATTATAGAACTAAGATAAAAATATTTCATGTTTTAAAATAGAAATCATAAAGTCTCAAATGAAAAATAAGTATAAAATAATAAACCACCAACAGTAATCACATAGGAAGACTGATATCAAGACAGAAAAAAGGTCACTATTGATCAAAATGGGTTTATATAAAAATGAGTCACACATGACATAAATAATTAGTTGGCCAGGCGCAGTGGCTCACACCTGTAATTCCAGCGTGAGGTGAATCACCTGAGGTCAGGAGTTCGAGACCAGCCTGACCAACATGGAGAAACCCCATCTCTATTAAAAATATGGGCGTGGCGGCGCATGCCTGTAATCCCAGCTACTTGGGAGGCCGAGGCAGGACAATCGCTTGAACCTCGGAGGCAGAGGTTGTGATGAGCCAAGATGGCACCATTGCATTCCAGCTTGGGCAAAAAGAGCAAAATTCCACCTCAAAAAATAATAATAATAATAATTAGTTTCTTTCCTATTCTAGGGCAATTAAAGGTTCTCTTCACAAAAGAAATAGGCAAAAATTCATAAACAGAAAATGGAAAAAAAGACTAGCATGAAAATACGTTCAATTTCATTTCTTAATAAATATAAATTAAAATAACAGGATAATTATGTGTGTGTGTGTGTGTGTATATATATTTCACCTTATATAAAATTTGTGGCTCTCAATTTTTAGAATCTATGTAGTTACCAACTTTCTCCCAAACCTTAAATTTATTGTAAAACATTAACATAGAGGTTAATTTTATTCTATATGCAATTTAAAACATCAAATCAAATTTACTAAGGTATATATAACCCTGAATGCTTCAAGAATTACGTGAATATGATGATTCTGAGATACAATATCTGCTTCAGCATTCCTAAATTTCCAAGTACATAACTTAAAAGAATGTTTCTCAGAGGGGCCTCGCCTTGTCTAAAGCCAAACTCTGGTGACCTTCAGAGCCAATTTCTTATCTCTGGTATCATATTTTGGCCTGAGTATATGGGATTTTATTGGATGAATTGTGTTCATATGTTACTACAGAAACAATTTAAGTCTCATTTGTGTTCAAATCAAGATTTTTTTCCAACAAATGTTGGAAAATCTTCAAAAATGAACAAAGAAAACTCAAAAGCCAAATGAACAGGTTTATCATTATCCATTGTTTCTAACAATGTTTACACTACACTTCAAAAGACGGCCTCATGGGGAGGTAACTATTTATCCTCTAAGTCAGGAAGAGCTTTGAGGTTCAAGCCAGAGTTCCTGAGCAATGCTTAGGTATCCTAACAGTTCAATCGGATTAGAAAAATTCTAAAATGTCAAGTCACAGGAGTTCTAACTCTTTGTAAGCTTCCAAATCCAAGTCCTATCAGAAAAAAATATAGAAAATATTACTCTTACATCAATTTTTCAACAAATATTGACTGAGTTTCTGCCTTATCATAGACACTGCTCTAGAGATTTGGGATACATCAATGAACAAAACAGGTGAATATCTTAACCCTGGTAAAGCTTACATTTTAGTGGAGGTGAAGAAAGACAATAAACAATAATCATAATAAGTAAATAACATAATATGTTAAAGTTAAGACAATGTAACTCAGGGGGAAGAGGGCAGTAATGCTTGGGGTTGAAAGACGGGGAGGTGATTTATCATTTAAAATATAGTGGAAGGGTTAAATCTCATTGAGTAGTTTTCAAATGGATGAGAGAGTTAACCATTCAGATACTGGAAGAAGTATGCTCCTTACACAGAAAACAGTCAGTGCAATGGTGCCTTGTGGTAGAATGTGCCTGATATAGTCAAGAAAAATCAAAAGACTGATAAGGCTAGAGAACAGTAACTTGTGGGGAAAAATTAGCTGTACACAAATATAACTGGAAAAAGATGCTAATCAATATGAAATCTAAACTGAATGTGAGTCAGCAAGCCAAATGTTAATAAGTATAATTAGCAGATTACAGCAAATTTAACAGTGTCTTATATGTATCATTTTTTTCTTTAATAAGTGCTACATTTCTAATTGACAGTCTATAGTTCTTTAGTATACTCAGCTCTCAGCTTTTTCTTTTCTTTTTTTCTTTCTTTTTTTTCTTTTGGACATATAGTCTCACTCTCTTGTCTAGACTGGAGTACAGTGGCACAATCATGGCTCACTGCAGCCTTGGACTCCTTGGGCTCAGGTGATCCTCCCTACCTTAGCCTCCCAAGTAGCTGAGACTACAGATGCACACCACCATGCCCAGCTAATTCTTGTATTTACTTTTGTAGATGTGGGGTTTCACCATGTTGCCCAGGTGGGTTTAGAACTCCTGGGGCTCAAGCGATCTGCCTGCCTGGGTTCCCAAAGTATTGGGATTACAGGCATGAGCCACTGCACCTGGCTAATTTTTCATTTTAATCCATTATTTCCCATATAGCCTTTACAAAAACCACTGATATATCCCATCCTCATGCTACCAAGATGAAGTCTACAATGTTGTCTCTGACTACTTTACTGCTAAATTTCATATTTTTCTTAATCTATGTGGCTTACTAGTTAGTCCATAAATAAAGTCATAGATGACATTTTAGAGAATTGTAATTTTCATTTGAGATACTTTTATAACTCTTTATTGTGTAAAGCCTTCCCTGACCATCCAAGAAAAACAGATATTTACTTGTGAGATATACTTGTTAATACTTCTATTATGACTTGATGACATTATTATACACCATTATTTGTTAATGTGTCCTTCTTCTACCTTTCAAGACTGAATTTCATGTGAAAGCATACCTCATTGATCTTGTATCATGGACCTCATTGATCTTGTATCATGGGCCCCCAGCACAGGGCCTAAATTTGTTCTTGAATAAGAGAATGAATAAGGTAAAGAGAATAGAAAAATTATTTAAAAAAAATTGTGGGTGGAGGGAAGCCAAAAAAACCAGAAAGTATATATTAACTGTCAAATTTAAGGCATCTGTTTCAGAAAAAGAACAGGGAACTCAGGCTATGATTCATTTCCAAAGCAAAGGAAAAGCAGAAGTAATATTTGGCCAAAAAAAATATGGAGGGGTGATAGTAAAGGAATATTCCTTGGTACTTCTTTTTACGGTGCTCTGTGACAAATTATCCAGTTTTCTAAAGTAAGTGAGGATCAAGGAGTTGGAATCCTATATATTATAATCAAAAAGTGGGATCTTCCCCATTTAAAAATGTTTTAATGGGAAGTAATAGAATTTGGGGGAGTTATAAATTTATTCTTTATAGTAAATTTGCTGTTGGTATACAGTTCTATGAGTTTTGAAAGATAGAGGGAGACACGTAACCATGATTATAAGACAAGTAACAGTTCCATCATGCAAAGAAGTTCCTTACTAATGATGCTATATAGTCAACCCCCACCCTGCAACCTTTAATCCCTAGTACTACTTATCTATTCTTTGATACTACAGTTTGGTATTTTTTAGAATGTCATATAAATAGAATCATCCAGTAACCTTTAGAGTTTTTCTTCTTTCATGTAGCCATAATGTATCTGACACTTATACACGTTATTGTGTGTGGAAATGTTTTTTTCACTTTTTATTACTGAGTTTGTCGGTGTTTGAACATACAATAATTTATGCATTCATCACATAAAAGATATTTGTGTTGTTTCTAGTTTTTGACAGTTATGAATAAAGCTGCTATAAACAGGTTTTTGTGTGAACTTACGTTTTCCTTTCTCTTGAGTAGAAGTGTGGGATTTGAGACTACAGGGAAATAAAAGTATATTTAACATTATAAGAAACTGACATACTGTTTTCCAAAGAGGGTCTGCCATTTTGCACTCTCACCAGTGATGTATAAGAGATCCAATGTGCTCCTTACCCCAAAAAGAGCTTCATAAAGGTGTATAGTGGTACCTAATATGGTTTGAATTTGTGTTTCCCTAATTACTGATGTTGAACATCTTTTTATTTGTTTACTTGCAATATGTATAACTTCCTTGATGAAATATCTGTCCAACTCTTTGCATATTTTAAAATTGAATTGGTTTTCATATTATTAATGTTGTTATAGCAGTTCTTTGCATATTATGAATACAATCTCTTTGTCAAATACATGATTTGCAAATATTTTTTCCTGGTCCATGCCTTGTCTTATAATTGACTGTCTTTCAAGGAGTAAAAGCTTTTAATTTTGATGAGGTTCACTTTATCAATTTTTTTTTTGTTTTATGGATTGTACTTTTGTTGTTAAATCTAAAATCTGTTTGCCTAATTAAAGGTAAATAAAGATATTCTACATTTTTGTTTAAGAGTTTTATTCTTTTACATTTTATATTTACACCTATAACCCACTTTGAGCTAACTGCTGTAGATAATGTGATGTAAGAAACAAGTTGCATTTTTTTTTTTTGCACACAGATATCCAATTATCCTAACACTTTTTAAAAAGATTTCACTTTTCCATTAAATTGTCTTTGCATCTAGCAAAATGAATCAAGTATATTTGTATGTATCTTTTTAAAAACTCTTCTATTTATCTATACGTATAAGCTTTCAACAATAACACACTGATTACTGTATCTTAATAGCAAATCTTTTTTTTTTTTTTTTTTTTTTTTTTTTTTTTGTTTTTTTTTTTTTTTTTTTTTTTTTTTTTTTTTTTTTTTTTTTTTGAGATGGAGTTTCACTGTTGTTACCCAGGCTGGAGTGCAATGGCGCGATCTCGGCTCACCGCAACCTCCGCCTCCCGGGTTCAGGCAATTCTCCTGCCCCAGTCTCCTGAGTCGCTGGGATTACAGGCACGCGCCACCATGCCCAGCTAATTTTTTGTAGTTTTAGTAGAGACGGGGTTTCACCATGTTGACCAGGATGGTCTCGACCTCTTGATCTCGTGATCCACCCGCCTCGGCCTCCCACAGTGCTGGGATTACAGGCTTGAGCCACCGCGCCCGGCCAATAGCAAATCTTAAAATCAGATAGTTTGAGGTTCCAACTTAGGTCTTCCTTTGTGAAATTATTTTGCCTATTCTGGTTACTTTGCCTAGCCATATAAATTTTAGAGTAAGTTTTATATCTACAAAAAAGCCTTTAAAACTTTGAGATTGCATTAATCTATAGATCAATATGCAAAGAGCTGACATCTTAACAACACTGAGTTTTCCAATCCATAACGAAGAGTTATCCATACAAAATATCAACAGTATCAATGTTGAGAAACCCTGTTGTAAATGTCTACAGATGCCCTTTAAGGAAGTTTTCTTCTCATACCTAAACATGAAGATTTTTTATTAACATGAATGAATGCTGAATTTTGTAAAATGCTCTTCTATGCTTCTATTGATATGATCCTATGATTTTTATTCTTTAGCCTGCTAATAAAATGAAATACATTGATTTTCAAAGGATGGAAGCATCCTTGCATTCCAGAATTTTATCTGTGAATACGTATTGAAGATTCTGGTGTCGGTGTCCATGAGTGGTATTGGTATGTACAGTAATTCCTTGTTTTAATGTATTTCTCTTTATTGTGCTTTGCAGATATTGAATTTTTTAGATGTTGAAGGTTTGTGTCAACGCTGTATCCAACAGGTGCCATTTTTCCAATAGCATGTGCTTATTTTATGTCTCCCTGTCACATTTTGGTAATTCTCACAATATTTCAAATTTTTTCACCACTACTGTATCTGTTATCGTGATCTGTGATTAGTGGTCTTTAACGTTACTATTGCAATAATTTTGGGGCACCATGAATCATGCCCATATAAGATGGCAAGCTTAATTGATAAATACGTGGGTCCTGAATGGTCCAGCTACGAGCCATTTCCCATTTCTCTTTTTCTCCTCAGGCCTCCCTATTCCCTTGAGACATGACAATGTTGAAATTAGGCCAGTTAATAACCCTATGATGGCCTCTAAGTGAAGAGTGGTATGTCTCTAACTTTAAATCAAAAGCTGTACATGATTAATCTTATTGAGGAAGGCATGTCAAAAACTGAGATAGCCAAAAGTTAGGCTTCTTGTGCCACTTAGCCAAGTGGTGAATACAAAGGAAAAGTTTAAAGGAAATTAAAAGTGCTACTCCAGTGAACACAGTGAAGGAAGGTGAAAGAGCCTTATTGCTGATATGAAGAAAGCTTGAGTGGTCTGAACAGAAGACAAACCAAGCACAACATTTTCTTAAGCCAAAGCCTAATCCATAGCAAGGTTCTCTCTTTAATGCTATGAAGAATGAGAGAGGCAGAGAAGCTGCAGAAGAAAAGTTTAAAGATAGCAGAGGTTGGTTCATGAAATTTCAGAAAAAAGGCCATCTCCGTACATAAAAAATATTAATAAAACAAAAAGGTGAAGTAGCAAGTGCTGATGGAGAAGCTGTGGTAACTTATCCAGAAGATCGAACCAACATAACTGATGAAGGTGGCTACACTAAACAACAGATTTCAATGCAGACATAACAGCTTTATGTTGGAAGAAGATGCCATCTAAACCTTTCATAGTAAAAGAGGAAAAGTTAATGCCTGGCTTTAACTTTTAAAGCTTCAAAGGACAGGCTGACTCTATTATTAGGGGCCAGTGGCTTTAAATTGAAGCCAATACTTATTTACCATTCAAAAAATCCTAGCGTACTTAAGAATTATGCTAAATCTACTCTGCCTGAGCTCTACGAATTAAACAACAAAGACTGGATGACAGCTCCTCTGTTTACAACCTTGTTTACTAAACATTCAAAGTCCACTGTTTTGATCCATTATTCAGATAAAAGGTTCCGTTCAAAGTATTACTGTTCACTGACAATGCACCTGGCCACCCAAGAACTGTGATAAAGATGTACAAGGAGATAAATGTTGTTTTCATGGCTTCTAACACAACATCCATTCTGTAGCCCAGCTAATTCAGATTCAAGTCTTATTCTTGAAAAAATACATTTCTTAAGGCTCTAGCTTCCATAGACAATGAATCTTCTGATGGATCTGGGCAAAGTAAATTTAAAATCTTCTGAAAAAGATTTATCAAGAATATTAGTGATTTATTAGAAGAGGTCAAAATACCAACATTAACAGGAATTTGGAAAAAGTTGATTCCAACCCTCATGGATGACTTAGAGGGATTCAAGACTTTGGTGGAAGGAGACACTGCAGATAACACGGAAATAGCAAGAGAACTAGAAGTGGAGTTTGAAGATGTGACTGAATTGTTGCAATCTTATGATCGAACTTGGGTTTCTTGAAATGGAATCTACTCCATTTCAAGTGAAGACACTGTGAACATTATTGAAATGATGATTTCAAACAACAAAATATTTAGGATATTAAATAAACTTAGTTGATAAAGCAGCGGCAGAGTTTGAAAGTACTGACTCCAATTTTGAGAGAAGTTTGACTCTTTAGGCTCCATATCTCATCTATGAGATCATGTCGTATTTGTCTTTCTGTGTCTGGCAAACTTCATGTAGCTTAGTGACCTCCATGTTCATATAAGTTATTGCAAATCATAGGATTTTTTAAAAATCTGAAATGGTATTCCATTGTGGTGTGTGTTGAGGGGGTGAGAGTATACACTACAGTTTTATTAATCTATCCCTCTGTTGACAGTTACTTAGGTTGTCTTAATATTTTGGCTACTGCGAAAAATCCTGCAATAAACATAGAAGTGCAAATCTCTCTTCCAAATCCTTTCTTTCTTTCAATAAATACCCAGAAGCAGAACTGCTGAATCATACGGTAGTTCTACTTTTAAGTTTTTGAAGAACCACCATGCTGTTTTCCATAATGGCTGTCCTAATCTATATTCCCACCAATAGAGTAGAAAGGTTCCCTTTTCTCCACATCCTTGCCAATACTTATCTTTTGATTTTTTTTATACTAGCCACCTAGACAGATGTAAGGTATTATCAAATTTTGTGGTTTTGATTTGCATTTTTCTGATAAGTAGTGATATTGTCTTTTTTTTTCTTTTTTTCTTTCTTTTTTGAGACAGCGTTTCACTCTTTTTTCCCAGTCTAGAGTGCAATGACACGATCTCGGCTCACTGCAACCTCCACCTCCTGGGTTCAAGAAATTCTCCTGCCTCAGCCTCACGAGTAGCTAGGACTACAGGCATGCACCACTACACCTGGCTAATCACTGTATTTTTAATAGAGATGGGGTTTCACTATGTTGGCAAGGCTGCTTGTCTTGAACTCCTGATCTCAAGGATTCACATCCTTGGCCTCCAAAAGTGATGGAATTATAGGTGTGAACCACTGCACCTGGCCTCTTTGTCCATTTTTAAATTGTTTTATTTTTTTCTACTGAGTTCCTTAGATATTGTGGATATTAACCCCTTATTGGATACACGGTTTACACATGTTACACATCTCTCATTCTGTAAGCTGTTTTTTCATTTTGTTGATTGCTTCCTTTGCTGTGCAGAAACTTCTTTTGTTTGTTTTTTGAGACAGGGACTCATTCTGTCACCCAGGCTGGAATACAGTGATGAGGTGATTGCTCACTGAAGCCTCAAACTCCTGGGTTCAACTAATCCTCCCACCTCAGCCTTATGAGTAGCTGGAACTATAGGTGCATGCCACCATGTCTGGGTAGTTTTTAAACTTTCTATAGAGATGGGATCTCAGTATGTTGCTCAGGTGGGTCTCAAACTCCTGGCACTCTTGGTTTCACGCAATCCTCCTGTGTTAGTGTTGCAAAGCACTGGAATTACAGGTATGAGCCGGTATGCTTGGCTTGAAACTTCTCAGTTTAACGTTGTTCTACTTACAGTATTTATCTTTTCTTTATTACCTGTACTTTGGGTGCTAAATCCAAAAATATTTTTGCCAAGAGCAGTCCCAATGAGTTTTTTCCCTATGTTTTCTTTTAGTAATTTTACAGTTTCAGGTCTTATGATAATTATTTAATTTGTTTTGAGTTGATTTTTATGTATAAGAGAAGGGTCCAATTTCTTTTTCTTTTTTTTTTTTTTTTTGTGAGGAATAAGGGTATAATTTCATTTTACATGTGGATATTCAGTTTTCTGAACACTATTTACTGAACAGATTATCCTTTCCCTGTTGTGTACTCTTGGTGTCTTATCAAAAATTAGTTGCCCATGATATGCATATATTAATTTCTGGGTTATCTAGTCTGTTCCATTGGTCTATGTATCTGTTTTTGTTAGTACCAAGCTGCTCCAATTACTATAGCATTGTAATGTAGTCTGATATCAGGAAGCACAATGCCTTCAGCTTTGTTTCTTTTACTCAGGATTGCTTTGGCTACTCAAAATTTGAGGTTTTGTATAAATTTTAGGAAACTTTTTTCTGTGAAAAATATCATTGGAATTTTGATAAAGATTGTATTGATGAGAGACTGCGACATCAGGAAGACTGGCAAACTCTGAACAGATATTTGCAGTGAAGGCATTTAGAGTGGATGGAGGGAGGAAGCAGATGCTGGGTGGAAGGAAGAAGAAGCAGATAACACAGCATGGGGAGGCTAAGCATTGGGACTTGTTCCTGGCCCCCAGGGAAAACACGAGTTGAACAAATGAGGAGTGGCTGGCTCTCATCAGAGACTGCCAGGATCCAAGCAGCAGGAGACCATTCTCCCACAGACACTTGAGCTGGCAGGGAGAGATGCCTGAAACGGCTGTAGGTACAGGACTCCAGCCTGTGCAAAACAAAGAGGGTTTGGCACAGGAAGAGCTGCAGTAGAGCACATCCAAGGATACCCTCCTCCAAGGCTTCCTATCCTCCTCTGGGAGACTTTAGCCTTAGGGTGACTGTCAGACCTGGACAGAGCAAGGCAGGCTTGTGTGTGGGACAAAGCCAGTCTGATCTGAGCACCGTCCTGTCAGCTAGCCTCTCCTTGGATGCCAGCCTCACCATGCCCACTTGCAATGCAGCCTCAGATGCCCAACCAGTGTGCTTCCTGGGAGCCCTAACATGCCTCCTTTACTGACAGACAATTCTTGACCATCACAGAGCTCCAACAGACCAGCCTCTGCCAATGCGTGCTAGTCCACCCACAGCTTACCCCCAAGGCAGACTTGCCTCACCTACTTTACTGGCACACATTACTTGCCTATGCCCCAACTCCCCACTGCTTTGCTGGCACGTCACCCTTCTCTCCCCTCCCATGCTGGTGTATGTGTGTGTGTGCACCCTGATACCCTAGGACTGCCGGCATGAGTGTACCCTACCATTATTCCCCCACTGACATGTGGACACCAAGATACACTGCCAGCAATGTGAATATACACACTGATATCAGCAACCACACCAACTGTTAGCACCCTGCTCCTGCCATGATGGCAGCAAGAGAGCAAGCACAGATGCCAGCACCTCCACCCCTGCCACAGCTGCATAAGTACCTAAAGGTACATCACTGCCCCACTCCCAATGGTAACCTGCCCCAGCCAATGCATGTGCACCTCACTACACTTCTACAGATGCTGGCACACGAGGAAGCATGGATCCCACTGCCACCACCTCAATGAAGTGCTTTAGCTGGCACCACTCATAGGAGTACTGTGACCAGTGGAGTGAAAAAACCTTGGCCTTTCCAGTGCAGCAGGTTCCTAACCTTGAGGGGCCAGAGAACAAAGCCAGGGGCCTGATACTAGTCCCCCAGAGTTACAGCACACAGCCTAGGAGTGATGAGCTAAGACTTGGCCCACTAAAATCTTCCAGAAATGAGGCCAGTCAACTGAACCCACTTACGTCATAATCAAACACACAAGGGCATCAAAGAATAAAAAGGAAAATAAACCTATCCAAGGACAGCAGCATCGAAGGTTGAAGGAGCATCACTCCACACACAGAGATGAGAAAGAACCAGCACAAGAACTCTGGTAACTCAAACAACCAGAATGTCATTACCTTCAAACCACCACCTAGTTGCCCAGCAATGGTTCTTAATCAGGTTGAAATGGCTAAAACGAGTGACACAGAATTCAGAACACGAGGAATGAAGATCATCAAGATTCAACCAAATGTCGAAACTCAATCCAAGTAATCTAAGCAATACAACAAACTGATACAGAAGCTGAAAGATATAAGGGCCATTTTAAGAAAGAAGCAAACTGACCTGATAGAGCTGCATACTTCAAAAATTTCATAATATAATCGCAAGTATTAATAGCAGATTCAACCAAACTGAGGAAAGAATCTCAGCTCTTGAAGACTGGTTCTTGAAATTAACTCAGTCAGAAAAAAAAGAAGGAATAAACAAAACCCCTGAGAAATACAGCATTATGTAAAGTGACAAAATATATGATTCATTGCCATCCCTGAAAGAGAGGGAGGCAAAGCAAGGAAATTGGAAACATATTTGAGGATAACAACCATGAAAATGTCCCCAACCTCACTAGAGAGGCCAACATTCAAATTCAGCAAATGCAGAGAATCCTGTGAGTTACTATACAAGATGATCATCCCCCATGACATATAGTCATTAGATTTGCCAAAGTCAAAATGAAAGAAAAAATGTTAAAGGCAGCAAAACAAAAGGGGCAGGTCACCTACAAAGGGAACTCCATCAGGCAAACAGCAAACCTTTTAGCAGAAACCCTATAAGCCAGAAGAGTTTGGGAGCCTATATACAGCATTCTTTTAAAAAAAGAATACTAGGGGAGTGGGCAGGATGGCCGAATAGAAGCAGCTAGTGTGCATGGCTCTCATGGAAAGGAATGAAAGGAGTGAGTTAATACAGCCCTTTCAACTGAAATATCCAGGTACTCGCAATAAGATTAATCAAGGAAAAAACTTGACCCATGGAGAACAAAGAAAAGCAAGACAGGACAACAGCCCACCCAGGAGCAACATGGAGCCAGGGAAACCTCCCCTGACCAGGGAAGCAATGAGTGAATGTGTGACCCCAGGAAACCACACTTCTCCCATGAATCTTTGCAAACCTTGAGTCAGGAGATCTTGTGAACCCACTCCACCAGGGCCTTCAGTCTCACTGACAGAGCTACATGGAGTCTTGGCAGAGCTGTCACTCACACATGCATGGAAACCCTGGATCCTTAGATACTTTGGCTTTCCAGCAAAAGTAGCTGCAGCTCTGGCAAAGTGGAAGGTTAGACCCCTGTATGTATCCCTTGGAAAAAGGCTGAATCTAGGGGGCTAAGCAGCCAAAGCCTACAGTCCCCACTTTCACGGCACCTCTTAAGACCCACTGGGCTTGGAATTCCAGCCACTGGTAGCAGCACTGTACCTCTCTAAGGAGGAGCTCCTAGGGGAGGGACAGGCCACTATCTATGCTGTTTGGGCACGTTAGCCATTCCAGCCTCCAGGCTTTGGAGAGTTCGAGATGACTGGAGGTGGAAAGGATCCCCCAGCACACATACAACTGCTCTACCAAAATGTAGCTAGATTGTTACTGTAAGTAGGTACCTGATCTTGTTCTTCCTTTGGGTAGGACCTCCCAAATGGGGACTCTAGCCATCCCTGCCTGTGTTCTCCAGCACAGATTTGAATTCTCCCTGGGATGATGCTCTCAGAGGGAGGGGCAGGTCATCATCTTTGCTGTTTGGGCAACTCAGCCATTCCTACCTTTGGGATTTGGAGAGTCTGAGCTGACTGGGAGCAGAAAAGACTCCCCAGAAATCACAGCTGCCCTACCAAAATGTGGCCAGACTGCTTCTTTAAGTGGGTTCCCCCAATCCCACTTCTCCTCACTGAGCAGGACCTCCCAACTGAAGCCTCCAGCACCCCTGCCTGTGTTCTCCAGCCAACAGAGAGCTGAATTCTTCCAAGACAGTGCTCCCAGGGGAGTGGCAGTCACCATCTTTGCTATTTGCATGAATTAGCTATTCTAGCCTTCAACCTTCAGAGTGTCTGAGGTAACCAGGGGCTGAAGTGGATCCCCAGCACAGCACAACAGAGCTGTTCTACCAAAATGTGGCAAGACTGCATTTTTAAGTGGGTCCCCAATCTTGCCCCTTCTTACTGGGTAGGACTCCCAACTGGGGGCACCACTTACTTCCTGCAGGTACATTTGGGCCAGCAATAGGCCTGTACCACCCTGGGACAATGCTCCCAGAGGGAGGGGCAGGCTGTCATCTTTGCTGTTTTGCAGCCTTCACTAGGAAAACCTCTAGGTACTGGAAAATCCAAGGGAAGTAGATACTGGAGCACACCCCAAACATATCACAGCAGCCCTATGGAAAATTGGCCATACTATTAAGTAGGTGTCCATTCCCATATATCCTTACCAGACAGGTCTTTCAGGCTTGGGTCTCCAGCCACTGCCTCCCCTCCCCGCCCCACCACCAGAGCTATTGAGCAAGTAACAACTTGGCAACTCCCTGGACAGAGCCTCTAGGGACAACGGAAAGCCTCTCTGCCACTACCTCTGTAGTGGAACTGCCCTTGCTGGACCAATAAGGGAGCAAAGACCCTAAGTGTCTCATCCACACCAACAAGCTGTAGTCAACCCAAGTAGAGGAAGCCAGTATGTTTCCCATAGTTCTCACACACCCCACAGTGCTTGTGACCAGACAGGGAGCCCTTGGCTTGAGCCCACATCACAGGCCCTCCATCCTGGGCTGATTGCACTGAGGGACTGCTGACTTCCATCTCTCTGGGTTGGAGCCCCCAGGAGACAAGAAAATGACCCTCAGCCACAACTACTAATAAAATCCCTTCTGCTGCTCCCTCCAACTTGGGAAAGGAACATAAACACTGAGATTGCCCCAAAGCTTCAGTGGGCAGCCCAGAAGTGCCAAACCACAATCTTCAGCCAGCATTCAAGAGGGAGAGAAACTCACACTTTTAGAACATTGAGAGAGAATATGGCTGCAATTGTGAGGAAACATACGGGAGCCACACAACAGAGCAAGAGTCTACCAATGAAAAGCCTAAGCCACCTGTGGGATCACACCCCAAAGCTTCAACATCAAAAATGCCTCACTAATATACCCATATCTGAAACCAGAGACAATAAGTCAGCTTCAAATAAAGACACTGCAAAAAGCCTTGGCCTGGTGAAAACATCCAAAAAAGAAGTCTGTTGACTATACTTAATTTACACTGCAGATAAAGGAACATCCACACACAGGGATGAGAAATAACCAACGCAAGAGCTCCAGTAACTCAAATGGCCAGAGTATTGTATACCCTCCAAATGACTACACCAGTTCCCCAACAAGAGTTCTTAATCAGGCTATACTGGCTGAAATAACAGAAAAACAATTCAGAATATAGACAGGTACAAAGATCACTGAGACTCAGGAAGATGGCAAAACCCAATCCAAGGAAAATAAGAATCACAATAAAATGAGACAGGAGCTGAAGGATGAAATAGCTGGTATAAAAAAAGAACCTAATGAGTCTGACAGAGCTGAATAACACAATACAATATTTTCACAATGCAATTGTAAGTATTGACAGCAGAAGAAACCTGAATGACTTTGGGGTAAATAATGAAATTAAGACAGAAATCAAGAAGTTCTTTGAAAACAATGAAAACAAAAATACAACATACCAAAATCTCTGAGACACAGCTAAGGCAGTGCTAAGAGAGAGCTTCATAGCACTAAATGCCCACATGAAAAAGTTAGAGAGACCTCATATTAACAACTTACCTTCACAATTGAAAGAATCGGAGATGCAAGAACAAATCAGCCTCAAAATTGGCGGAAGACAAGCAGTAACAAAAATCAGAGCTGAACTGAAGGAAAACAAGACACACAAAAAACAATCAAAAGATCAATGAATCCAGGAGCTGGTGTTTTGAAAAAACTAATAAAATAGGCCACTATCTAGACTAATAAAGAAGAGAGAAAAGCTCAAAATAAACACAATTAGAAAATGACGAGGAAATGTTACTATTTTTCCCACAAAAATAAAAACAACCAAGAGAAACTGCTATGAACACCTCTACACACACAAACTAGAAAACCTAAAATAGATGGATAAATTCCTGGACACATACATCCTCCCAAGACTGAGCCAGGAAGAAACTGATACTTTGAGCAGGCCAATAATGAGCTCTGAAATCGAATCAGTAATAAATAGCTTACCGCCCCCCCGACCCCAAAAAAAGACCAAAGTCCTGAAAAATTCATAACTGAATTCTACCAGATGTATAAATGAGAGCTGGTACCATTCCTACTGAAATTATTCCAAAAAAATGAAGAGGGGCTCCTCCCGAACTCATTCTGTAAGGCCAACATTATCTCAATACCCAAACCTGGAAGGTACACAGCAAAAAGAGGAAATTTCAGGCTAATATCCTTGATGAACATCAATACAAAAATCCCCAATAAAATATTGGCAAACCAAATCCAACAGCAGCACATCAAAAAGCTAATCCACCAAGATTGAGTAGGCTTTAACCCCCAATATGCAAGGTTGGTTCAACATACGCAAATCAATAAATGTGATTCATCACCTAAATAGAACTAAAGACAAAACCATAAGATTATCTCAATAGACACAGAAAAGGCAAAAATAACAGGTGCTGGTGATGTTGCAGAGAAAAGGGGATGCTTATACACTGCTGGTAGAAATATAAATTCGTTCAGACATCAGTCATTGTGGAAAGCAGTATGGCAATTCCTCAAAGAGCTAGAAGAAGAACCACCATTCGAACCAGCAATCCCATTACTGGGTATATACCTAGAGAAATATAAATCATTCTACCATAAAGACACATGCACACATATGTTTAATATCACTAAAATGGCTATACTTCCCACAGCAAAGAAAATGTGATACATATACGCCATGGTACTACACAGCTATAAGAAAGAATGAGGTCATTTCTTTTGCAGCAACATGGATCAAGCTGGAGACCATTATTCCTAAGTGAAATAATGCAGGAACAGAAAACCAAATATCACATGTTGTCACTTGTAAGTAGGAGCTAAACACTGACTACACATGGAAACAAGGAAGGGAACAACAGACTCTGATGTCTACTTAAGAGTGGAGCGTGAGAGGAAGGAGAGGAAAAAGCTAGCTCTCAGGTACTCTGCTCAATGCCTAGGTAATAAAATGATCTATACACCAAATGCCCATGAAATGCAATTTACCTAGTGAAAAACCTGCACATGTACCCTTGAACCTAAAACTTTAAAAAAGGAAATATTGCACTGAGTGTATAGGTCATTTTGGGTAATATGGACATTTTAACAATAAAAATTCTTCTAACCCATGAGCATGAGATATATTTCCATTCATTTGTCTGTTCTTCAATTTCTTTCATCAATGTTTAGTAGTTTTCAGTGTATAGAGGTTTCACTTCCTTGGCTAACTTTACTCCTAAGTATACTATTCTTTTCTGATATAAATGGGACTGTTTTCTTAATTTCTTTTTTTGGATAGTTTATTTTTAGTATATAAAAATGTAACTTATTTTTGTATGTTGATTTTGTATCATACAACTTCACTGAATTTATTAATTCTAACCATTTTTTGGTAGACTATTTAGGGTCTTGTACATGTAAAATAATTTAATCTGCAAATAGAGATCATCGAACTTCTTATGTTCTAACTTGGATACCTTTTATTTATTTTTCTTGAATAATTGCTCTAGCTAGGATATCCAGAATGATGTTGGGTAGAAGTGGTGAGAAGGGACTCCTTATTATGTTCTTGATCTTAAAGAGCTTTCAGCTTTTCACCACTGAATATGATGCTACCTGTGTGCTTGTTATATGTTGAGGTACATTACTTGTTATTATGTTGAGGTACATTACTTCTATACCTTAATTGTTGAGAATTTTTATTATGAAAGGATGTTAAATTTTGTAAAATGCTTTGCTAAGCTTCTTGAATCTATACATTTAGTCTTCCCCCAATCTAAAAACCTTTAGCTATTATTTTGTCAAATGTATTTTCTGTACTAATCTCTCCCTCCTCTCCTTCTAAGACTCCAATAACACAAATTCATATCTTTTGCTCAACATTTTTAATTTTTTTCCTGTTCTGTTCTTCAGATTTGATCATTTCTATTGATTTACTTTGAAATTCATATACGCATCTCTATCAGTTCCATTCTGCTTTAGAGCTTCATCTAGTGAATGTTTTATTACAGACATCATACTTTTAAATTTCCATGGTTTTTCCTGAAGATTTTATTTCTCTACTCAGAATTTCCATTTTTCTATTCATTTCAAGAATTACACCTTACATCATGGAGCAAGGTTATAATGGCCGCTTTGATGTCTTCGCCTGATCATTCCAACATCTGAGTCATCTCACAATGAGGATCTTGGTTCCTTTGAGAATTGGTCACATTTTCCTGGTTCTTTGTAAGTAAAGTAATTTTTGTTTCACTCTAGAATATTTTATTTTTTTAGAAATGGTATCTTGCTGTGTTGCCCAGGCTTGAGTATAGCTGCTATTCCCAGGTGCAATTACAGTGTACTACAGCCTTGAACTCTGGTGTCAAGTGACCCTCCTGCCTCAGCTTCCTGAGTAGCTTGGATTACCGAAGTGTGTCACCATGTCTAGCTATCCTGTATGTTTTTAATTTGGTATTATTTTAAAAACGAATGACAGCATCTTTCCTCAAAATGCAGAGAGACTAGAAGATACAAACATGTAAGCCAGTAGCTACGACACATTGATAAATACCGTATGAAATGAATTGTGTCCCTTCAAAATCCACATGTTGAAGTCCTATCCCAATATATCTGTATTTCAAGATAAGCAGTATAAGGAGTTAATTAAGGTGAAATGAGGTATAAGAGTGGGGCCTTGATCCAGTAGAATTATAAGAAGAGACACCAAAGAGCTCTCATTCTCTGTCTCCACCAAGTGAGAAAACAGAAAGAAGATGACCACCTACAAGCCAGAAAGATAATATGTGCCAGAAAGCAAATTAGTCAACATTTTGATCTTGGACTTCTAATCCTCCAGAACTGAGAAATAAATTTCTGTTACTTAAGCCTCTCAGTCTATAGTATTTTATTATAGTACTCTAAGAATATTTAAAGAGGTTATTATTGGACTTAGTCTACCTTTCCTAACATCCTAAGTTCAGTAAGATTTTTCAACAGTAGCTCTTATAGGCAATAATGTGGAAAAGTGTATCGTACTCTAAAAGATTAAAGATAAATAAAATCTATATTGTATCAGAAAGATCAAATAGAAAAATAAGGGAAGTTTTCTTGAGAAATTTACTGAAAATAAAAATATATACAGCGAAGAACAAAGAATTCAATAATACATAGTAGAGGTAGAAGAAAAGCCAACTGTAGGAAAAGCTTATTAAGAACTGATCAGATAGATGAAAATAGAGAGAAAACAGAGGAAGAATACAGCTGAACTGGACAATGAAATGGTTAATAGTGTCAATGGGTAAAAAACACAAGGAATAGATCTCAACATGCTTAAGTAGAAAAGAACCTTGTATTTACAATAAGACAAGATAAATTAACAGACGAGAAAGAAATAAAGGGCATCCAAACTGAAAAGTCAAATTATCCTTGTTTGCAAATGATATGATCTTGTATTTGGGATAACCTAAAGAATTCACCAAAAAGCTATTAGAACTGATAAGCAAATTCAGTAAAGTTACAGGATACAAAATCAACACACAAAAAGTCTGTAGCTTTTCTATATGCCAACAGTGAACAACCTGAAAAAGAAATCAAGAAAGTACTATTATTTATCATTGCTATAAGTAAAATACCTAGAAATAAACTTTACCTTTACCTTTTCTTTTCACAAAGAAGTGAAAGATCTCTGCAATGAAAACTACAAAACACTGATGCCAGAAATTGAGGAGGACATAAAAATTTGAAAGATATTCCATGTTAGTGAATTGGACTAATATTTTTAAAATGTTCATACTACTCAAAGCAATATACAGATTCAATGCAATCTCTATCAAAATACCAATGACATTTTTCAAAGAAACAGAAAAATCAATCCTAAAATTTATATAGAAACACAAAGACCCAGAATAACCAAAGCTATCCTGAGCAAAAGGAACAAAACTGGAAGAATCACATTTCCTGACTTAAAATTAGATGACAGAGCTATTATAATCAAACTACCATGGTACCGGCATAGAAAGAGATCTATAGACCAATGGAACAGAATAGAGAATGCAGACATAAATCTATAAATCTACAGTAAACTCATTTTCGACAAAGGTTCTGTGAATGTATACTGGGGAAAAATCTCCTCAATAAATGTCGCTGGGAAAACTGGTTACCCATATGCAGAAGAATGAAACTAGACCCCTCTCTCTCACTGTATACAAAAATCATATCAAAAGGGATTAAAGACTTAAATCTAAAACCTGGAAGTACGAAATTATTCAAATAAAACATTGTAGAAACTCTCAGGGACATTGGACTGGGCAAGGATTTCTTGACTGACACCCCATAAGCACAGGGAACCAAAGCCAAAATGGACAAGTGGGATCACAACAAGTTAAAAAGTTTCTGCACTGTAAAGTAATCAACAAAGTGAAGTGATAACCCACAGAATAGGATAAAATATTCACAGACTACTCACCTGACAAGGGATTAATAAGCAGAATACATAAGGAACTCAACTCGTTAGGAAAAAAGCTAATCAGTCAACTTAAAATTGGACAAAAGATCAGAATAGATATTTTTCAAAAGAAGACCTACAGATGGCAAACAGTATATGAAAAGATTCTCAAAATCATTGGTCATCAAATAAATGCAAATCAAAAGTACAATGATATATTATTTCACTCTGGTTAAAATGGTTTTAATCCGAAAGACAAGCAATAATGAATGCTGGTGAGGGTGTGGAAAAAAGGGAACTCTTACATACTGCTGGTGGGAATGTAAATTAGTACAGCCACTATGGAGAAAAGTATAGAGGTTTCTCATAAAACTTAAACTACCATATGATCCAGCTATCCCACAGCTAGATATATACCCAAAAGAAAGGAAATCAGTATACTGAAGAGATATCTGCACTCCAATATTTATTGCAGCACTATTCACAATAGCCAAGACTTGGAAGGAACAGACAAATGAATAAAGAAAATGCGGTAAATATACACAAGGGGGTACTATTTATCCAAAAAAATAATGAGATCCTGTCATTTGCAAAAACATGGATGGAACTGGAAGACGCTATGTTAAGTGAAAAAAGCCAGGCACAAAAAGACAAACTTTGCTCATTTTCACTTATTTGTGAAAACTAAAAATTAAAAACAGTGAAACTTATGGAGATAGAGAGTAAAATAATGATTACCAGAGGCCAGGGAGGGTGGTGAGGGTGGGGGGCAGTTAGTGGGCATGGTTAATGGGTACAAAAATATAGTTAGATAGAATAAATAAGATATAGTATTTAATTACACAACAGAGTGACTACAATCAACGATAATTCATTGCACATTTATAAATAACTAAAAGAGTATAATTGGATTGTTTGTAATGCAAAAAAAAAAAATAATGCTTGAAGTGATGGATACCCTATTTATGCTGATGTGATTATTACACATTGTGTGCCTATATCAAAATATCTCATGTAGCCTAGTATATACTTATAAAGGTTAAAAATTTAAAAAATGAAATCCATCAGAATAAAGTCATTTAAAATATCTATCAATAAATAAAGCCAAAAATATAAATAACATTTGAAAAAAGATAATCAACAATTAAGAATACATCTTCTCAAGATGGAACGCTTATTAAAAGTAACTATAAACTAGGCTTTTAAGTAAGTCTTATAAATTTCAACAAAATCTCCCATACAAACCAAATTCTAACTATAACTCAATTAACACAGAAGTAAGTATGAAAAGGTAAAATCTCCTATTGTCAGAAACATAAAAAATAAACTTCCAAATTACTCATAAGACAAAGAAATGATCAGAAAAAGTAGAAATTACTTAAAAATGAGTATTAATGAAAATATTACATTACTCAAACATAAATAGAGTGAAAACAATAGTTGGATAAAAATATGAAAATTAATCTGCTGAGTCCAACATAAACATAATACAGCCAAAGAAGATATAACAGAGGAAACAATAATGCTATTAATATACATAAATGATCAGCAAATCCATATGTTATTTATTTGAAAGACTCATAAAATTGACAAATCTCTGGCAATATTGGTTAAGAAAGAAAAAAAATTAATGATCATAAAATAAAGAACCAAAAAAGTTTTAGACTTTACATTGCTTTAGGGAGCTTTAATTTTAAAAAACCATTCAGTTGAATTTATCTATTTTAAGTATCACATTAAAGGAAATACTACAATTAACTAGAGATTTAAAAATTAAGAGTAGGCCAGGTGCAGTGGCTCATGCCTGTGATCCCAGCAGTTTTGGAGGCCAAGGTGGATGAATCACGAGGTCAGGACTTCAAGACCAGACTGGCCAACATGGTGAAACCCTGTTTCTACTAAAAAATACAAAAATTAGCTTGGCATTGTGGCTCATGCCCGTAATCCCAGCTACTTGGGAGGCTGAGGTAGAAGAATTGTTTGAAGCAGGACCCGGGAGGTGGAGGTTATAGTGAGCCAATATTGCACCACTGCACTCCAGCCTGGGCTACAGAGTGAGACTCCATCTAAAAANAAAAAAAAAAAAAAAAAAAAAAAAAAAAAAAAAAAAAAAAAAAAAAAAAAAAAAAAAAAAAAAAAAAAAAAAAAAAAAAAAAAAAAAAATTAAGAGTATATGGGATAGAAAACATTGACAACTTTAAAGAAAATACAGAATAGAATAATATCAAAGAAATCAACAACATGAACAGATCTGAATGCATTAAGTGAATTAGTAGCTGAAGTGCATATATACACACACACTTACACTCACCATTTGACACAGAGAGTTTTTACTGGTAACTTCTACCTAATAGATGACGAGTCCAAGCTTATGCAAAATTCTTCCAAAGAATTAAAAAAAGATAAAACGCCTGCAATGCATTTTTTGAGGCTAGGATAACCTTGACAACAAAACCCAAATAAGTACAAAACAGACTAATTTTACTCATAAACACAGAACCCAAACTTCTAAAATGTTATCAAATCTAAACCCTAAATCTGGCAAAGTAGATTAAAACAATATATGAGGCTCAAGTTGTATTTATCCTAAGAATATTTAGGTGATTTAATATTAGAAAAACAACTGATGTAATTCTTCACATTAAAAAAATAAAGGCAACTTCTGGGATAGAACAAAATTAAATAGATGTATTTTCCTCCTGCTAAATACAATAAAAACTCTGGATATTTTATGAAAACAAACACTAAAAGATTCTGAAGGTAGAGATAAAAAGGAAGACTGGTTAGAAACCTCAGAACCCCAAAACTGACACAGCAGTAAGTTCCCTGGGTTTCTTTTCACCTCTTATATCCCAGACTATGTGCTAGCAAACTGTTTTTATATTATAAATACAGGAACAACAGACTTCCCTTATCCTTCTCCTCTTCAGTGTTCTGAAGTATGTTTTAGAGTGGAGAAAAAAATTACAACACTGTCTAATGTGTTCCTATATGTATGTAGAGAAAATATTTAAAACAACTGTTACACACATAGGATAGGTTAAAGGGACATAAAGAAAGGTAAGGTTTTTAAACTTCACACTGGAAAATAATACCAGCAGACTATGATGTTATGTATCTATAACATAATACTGTAACCACTAAAAAATCTATACAAAGAGATACATTAAAAAAACAATATAAATAAAAATGGAATTCTAAAAAATGTTCAAATAGCCCCCCAGAACAGAAAAAAGAAAACAGAGAAACCAACAACAGAGGGAAACAAACAGAAAACTAAAAGTAAAATGGAAAACCTAATGAATTTACCCACTTTCTTGTTTACTATATCTCTTCTTCCTTCCTGTTATTCCAAAGTTTTTTTTTTGTTGTTGTTGTTGTTGTTGTTTTGAGACAGGGTCTCATTCTGCTGCCCAGGCTGGATTGCAGTGGCATGATGGCACAATCACAGCTCACTGCAGCCTCAACCTCCTGGGCTTAAGCGATACTCCCATCTCAGTTGCCCAAATAGCTGGGACCCACAGGCTAATATCACCATGCCTGGCTAGTTTTTTGTAGAGACAGGGTTTTGCCATGTTTCCCAGGCTGGTCTTGAACTACTGAGCTCACTGATCTGCTTGCCTTGGCCTCCCAGCCTAAAGTTCTTTCTATTATCATTTCCCTTCTGCTTAATAAATGATCTTTAACCATTATTTCAGTTTCATATGTTTTTCAGCACAAAATTTCCACTTTGATCTTCTTTATATCTTCCATTTCTTTACTGTGGATTTCTACTTTTACATTTGCTTCTCACATATATTGCTCAAAGTATTTTAATCACGGATGCTTTAAAATCTTTGTCAGCAATTCTAATACTTCTGTCATTTTAGTGTTAGCTTCTATTGACTATCTTTTGTTATGTAATCTGAGATCTTCCTGGTTCTTGGTATGACAAATGAGTTTCAGTGGAAATCTAGACATGTTCATATTATGTTATGAGACTCTGGATCTTATTTAAACCTACTTGTTTAATTAGCTTTTTGTGACACTGCTCCAGCAGGGGAAGGTGGGAGCAGGGCACTGCTTCATTACTGCCAAATGGAGGATGACATTCAAGTTTCCCAATTGGCTTTCATTGACACCCAACAAGGGCATTCTCATTACTATTATGTGGGAGTTGGAGACTAGGCTTTCCACCTGGTTTCCTCCTTAACGGTGGCCTCCTTAAATACTGGGTGACAATGAAAGACATAACTCTCTAACAGGTCTCTTCTGACCCCACCCCAACATGGCGAGGAAGCAGGGCATTACTTTTGGATGAAGATGGAAGCCTAGGCTCCCTAGTGTGGTGTTTTATCAACATGGTGGGAAGGGGGAAGTTGGGGAAGAGTAAAGAGATAATTTTCGACCAGCCAAGAGGGAAGAAATCGTAGCTTTTCTGGCCTTCTCTGATACAACTCTAATGGTGGTACTGGGACACACTGTTATAGCCTTAGGAGGGTAGAATTCTAAGCTTCCCATTCAGCCTTTTTTTTAGAGTAAGTGATACTACATTTTTTTGGTGATATTTGGTTAAAGTACAGCAGATAGTGTTGAAAAGTTTTCTGTCTTGCTAGTTGGTTCCTTCTCTGGTACTCTGGCTAGAAAGAACAGTATCTTGCTGAGAGGTTTTCATTGTCAACACCCAGTCTGGGATATATGAGGCAAAAGGTAAATCCAGACAACATACTACTGTGCTATATCTAATGTCCTAGTGTCCTTAACCAGTCTTTCTTCTACTCTCTTTCAGTCTTCTTATGCTTATTTTATGTATAATGCCCAGGATTTATTATTGTACTTAGTGAGAGAAATAGGGGAATTTATGTGATGTTCATCTTCTCAGGGGTAGAAGTCTTCCTAAATTGCATTTCCCCCCAATTTGATATGATAGAAGCTATGAATGATGGCACAGATTTTTGTTTAATTTCCTACTGTATGCCCACCACTTAAAACAGTGCCAGGCATATAGTAGATACTCAATATAGTTGAATAAATGAAAAAATGCATTTATAGTTGACCCAATTAAATTATGTTTTTTGAATGAGTAACTTGACATTTAAGTAGCATAGTGATGGATAAATAAGTTTAGAAGGAAAGTAGTGATGAACTATAAAGTTAAAAGACAAATCAATTATTTTCCTCTCTAATTGAAATCAAATAATGAGGTTTTTTTGAATTACCAATTAAGTCTACCAACTTAAATTAAACCTAATGTTTTGGAAAATGAGTCTCTTCTAACTTCTTTCTCTTCTTCATTCATTTTCCTCCTCTCCTTTTCTCTTCCCTTTCTTTCTCTTTCTTCTCAGTCTGTCATTTCTTCTTAAGTGTCCAAAATAAATCTTGGTATTTTTTCCTAAACATGTTCTTCTTTTTCAGTTACCCTGGGTGATGAATCACTCCAGTCCTCAGCTTTCCCCTACCCACAGCCAACCAATTCCTAAGATTTTTAATACTACTAATTCATACCATATTTTCTAGCTTCATGGGTTAGTCTCTTCTTTCTTCTTTTTTTCTTGGAATAAACTTGTAACTGTATTAATTTTTTTCTTTTCAAAAATTCTTAAAAACATTTTTTTAATTGACAAATACAAATTGTATATATGATGTATATGTTTTGAAATTTGTATACATTGTAGAATGGCTAAATTGTACTAATTAACAAATTAACATGTGTACTACTTCACTTTCTTAGTCCATTTTGTATTGCTATAACAATACCTGAAACTGGGTCAAGTATAAAGACCTGAAATTTAATTCTCACAGTTCTAGAGGCTGGGAAGTCCAAGATCAAGGAATCTGCAGGTTTGGGGTCTAGTGAGGGTCCTATCTCTGCTTTGAAGGTGGTACCTTGAACAGTGGATCCTCTAGAGGGAAAGAATGTTGTGTCTCCAAATGGCAGAAAGCAAAAGGGCAAAAAAGGAGAAACTCCCTCTCTCAAGCCCTTTTATAAGAGCCTCTATGCTTATGAGCTAAAAACACCTCCCCAAAAACCCCACTTCCCAACAGTGTTGCACAGAGGGTTAAGTTTCCAGCATATGAATTTGAAGGGACACATTTAGACCATAGCACTCCCATGCTTATATTTTTATGGTGAGAACACTGAAAACATACTCTCAGGAATTTTCAAATATCCAATACACTTTAACTATAGTCACCATTTTGTACAATAGATCTCTTGAACTTATTCCTATTTAACTGAATCTTTATATCCTTTAACCAACATCTCTCTGATCCCTCTCCCTCTAACACATGGTAATCACCATTCTACTGTCTACTTCTATGAGGTCAACTTTTTTAGATGCCACACATAAGGAAGTCATGCAGTATTTGTCTTTATGTGTCTGGTTTATTTCACTCAACATAATGTCTTCTGGGTCATCCATGTTGTCACATGACAGGATTTTTTTCCTTTTAAAGGCTGAATAGCATTCCATTGTTTACATATGCAACACTTTTTTTATTGACTCATCAGTAGATGGACAATAAGGTTGATTCCTTATCTTGGCTAGTGTGAATAATCCTGCAATGAGCATGGGGAGTAGAGATAACTCTTCAAGACACTGATTTCATTTCCTTTGGCTATACACCTAGAAGCGGGATTGCTGGTTTACATGGCAGTTCTGTTTTTATTTTTCTTTAATCACACAGAAGACTAATGGTAGTTCTATTTTTAATTTTTTTAGGAACCTCCATACTGTTTTCTCTAATGGCTGTTCGAAATTTACATTCCTATATCAAGTGTGCAAGTGTTCTCTGTTCTCCACATCTTCTCCAGCACTTATCTTTTGGCTATTTGATAATATGCATTCTAACAGGTATAAGGGGATGTCTCGCTAAGGTTTTAATTTTCATTTATTTGCTCTATAGTGATTTTGAGCACCTTTTCATATACATATTGGCTATTTGCATGTCTTCTTTTGGGAATGTCTATTCTGGTTCTTTGCCTAAATCAGGCTATTTATTTTCTTACTATTATTTTGAGTTCTTAATAAATTTTGGATATTAGCCCCTTATCAGGTAAAAGGTATACTTTATATACCTTATCAAGTATATCCCTTTTTATAAATTCTTTCTTTACTCTGATGATGTAATTTAGTTTGATGTAATTCTACTTGTTTATTTTTCTTTTGTTGCCTGTGATTTTGGTGTCAAATCTAAAAATGTCATCACCAAGACCAATGTCATAGAGCTTTTTCCCTATGTTTTCTTCTAGTAATTTTACAGTTGTAGTAGGTATATCTTACATTTAAGTCTCTAATGCATTTTGAGCTGATTTTCTTCTATGGTGTGAGGGATCTAATTTCATTTTTTTACATGTGGCTAACCAGTTGTCTCAACACTATTTATTAAAGAGACTGTCCTTCCCCTAGTGTGTGTTTTAGCACCTTTGTTGAAAATTAATAGATCATAAATGCATGGATTTATTTATGGGTTCTCTATTTCATTCTATTAGTTTTTGTCTGTTTTAATGCTAGTAACATCCTTTTTAACTAATATAGCTCTGCAGTATATTTTGAAGTCAAGTATTTCAATGCCTCCAGCTTTGTTCTTTTTGCTCAAGATTCCTTTGGTTATTCAGGGTCTTTTGTGGTTCAATATTAAGTTCAGGATTGTCTTATTTCTGTGGAAAATGACACTGAAATTTTGATAGAGATTTCACTGAACCTGTAGACTACTTTGGGTTGATTGTTAAATAAACATTTTAACAATATTAATTTTTCCAATCAATGGACACATATATCTTTCCATTTATTTGTACTGTAATCTCTGAAGTGGATGAAGAAGGAAAAAATACTGCATTTACCCCTATCAAACTTCAGCTCAGGCAAACTAATTTAGAGAACTACAATATAAGATCCAGTTCAATTTTTTAAAAATCTTGAGCTTTTACTCAGCCTCAATTTCAATGTGAACCAAAAGTCTATGTAATCTTGAATTCTGACTAATACAGAGTTTAGCCTATCTGAAGCACTTTACTCAGCTCTGAGAACCAGACTTTTAAGAGTAATACTAACAAATCAGTGATAAATCAGACTAAGTAAGATTGTTGTGGTTCCAGATAATTAAAGAAACTAGGGATACTTTACCTGGGAGAAACAAGGGAGGAAACTTGGGAAGAGGATTATATAATAGCTAAATTTTAATATTTATTAGTGTTAGGCTCACATTTGAAAAAAACCAGCAGAAAAGATCAAAACACAATATGATAGGTTGGTTTCATATACATAAGAATTTTCAAATAATCTAGCTTATCCAAAAATGTGGTGGACTGCTTTATTTAGTTTTCAAAGATCAGAAGTGTTAAGGCAAAGACTGTATGTCCACCTGTTAGAAATGCTGTTGAGTAGATTGCCTCAGCAGGAAAGATGCTAGAATACAGTAGTGCTTCTCAATCTGTGATCCTTTGTGCTACCTGAAGTGGTACTATCAAGTTTTGAATAGGTTGCAATTGTTGCTGAGCAGGCAAAATGCCTGACTTCTCCATCCTGGCTTCAACAAAATGTTCTACACATATATCCAGCTTTTGCAGTGGCTTTTATTAGGAGTGGTAGGGTAGGGTGGAGAGAAGTATTATGCTTTAAATAAGTAAATAAATGTTCAAAATTCTAACATGTTATTCATTCCTATTTGTCAGCTATATTCTAGGAAAGTAAGATCAACATCTTATTGAGAGGTTACTGCAAATAAGATTAATGTAAATGATTTTAAAACCCTCCTTTTCTTCAGTAAGGTGGCTTTTAGAGTGAAGTAACTGTCTCAGCTCTTCACTTTGCCTGTATCAGCAGAGCCTATAGAGTATCTGGGGGAGATTTTATCTTTCTCTGGAAAAGTTTAATGTTTAAACCAAATGTCCTTTTACTTCAGAAATAAGCAGTAGCTGTAGAAAAGTAAATCTTAGAAACACACGAAGTTACAAAATTTTAATTTATACTTCTATAAAGGAAAATACTGGAAAAATTAGTTGCTGTATAACTAAATCATAAGCAAAGAGTATACTATCAAAATAATCATGACTTCTTCAAAAGTAAAAGCAATTTGTTATATATTAAAATACTAAATAGGAATATATATGAAAGTCCCACATGCTTGCATCTTTAAAATACCACATCTCAAAAGGTACAGATTATTTTATAATTCAATATATGTATATATATACACACATATATATATTACTCAGTGACCACAATAGTCAATTTACAGAAATTTTTTAAAAACATGTTTTTAATTATCTTACCTAGCTTAAAAAATTAACACAAATCTTACTGTGTCAGCTTTCTTACCATATCTTAGTCACACAAGTAGAATTTGTATCCATTAATCAACTATGGATTCTATTTTCATTATAGTACTATTCAGAAATAACATTAATGGATTCGATTGTTTAGAAATAATTCTGAAGGTGTGTAATCTATATTTTGCTGAGGCACAACTCAGGAGATGACAGATTGGTGTGCAGGAGGCATCCACTTACATAGTAGTGAGTCTGCCCAACCACTTGGTATGAAAGTCTCAACATAGCCTTATTGTTCGTTTGCTATTGATAGTTTTCTATTGATAGTTTTTGTGAGAGAATCAAAAGCTAAATGGTATACTAGACAAAGGGAATTAGGTTTTAAGGTAAAATTCTTATGAACATCAAGGTACATCAGAGTCTATTGCATTCCATATGCTGTTTAGTCAGGCATTATTTATAAATTTATGCATAGAATTATGATCATCATACAATATAATATCTGATAATATATCAAAATACTTCCATATTCTTTGCTTTTATAAAAATTTATTTTCTTATAAAAGATAATGTTAATGGCAGAAAATTTAGGAAACAGAATGGCAAAAATGAGACAAAAATAACCCTTTTAAAATGCAAAACAATCAACTTTTAATAGAAAAAGCATTAGTAATTTTAGGAACCCCATTTTAAATTGCTGAGGGATAAGTGAATCATGTTTTTTTCTTCCACGTAATTTAAATTCAACCCTTTGCTCTGGGCCAACTGTACTGCTCAACTCATTTAAATGCTTATACTAAAACCTGGATGCTTTCAGCATCAAAAAGTACAGAATAGAATAAATCTTTAGGTTACACCTGAGATTCTCATATGTTACCAAAGCAGGTTATTATTACTAATGTGAAACTATATCATTAAGATTGTAAAGATCATAAAAACTTAAATGAAAATATCTGATGATCAAATTTTCTTTAGGAAGACAAGATAATGGGATTAATGTGATGAAGTTATTACTTATTGTTACTAAGATTTATACCATATAATACTTCTTGATTTTCAGAAAT
>NW_016107413.1:6364266-6381267 GCF_001604975.1 Cebus imitator
TTAACCTACTATCTGCTAAAACATTTTCAAAGATACCTACATTTAAGAAAGTATATGCTAAACAAATAAACATAATAACTGGAATGCTTCTTTGTAAATTGATTAAAATACTATCTAGTAACCTTTGGGATGGGCTTGCAATTTAAAATTTTATTTTAATTACTTATGGAAAGTCACTTTTCTCCTTGTATGTGGCAATTAACACAACATTTTCAATGCATCCAAGAAATAGGTGTAAATCTGCGAACTGAGATTCTTTTCTAGTGACACAGGCCAAAATATTTGAAATTCTGATATCAGGTTTATGTTTCTCACATTGTAGAATGTTAGCTATCTAAATCACATAGACTGTATGATTTCTAAAATTTCAAGCTTATTATAAAGACAGCTGGTAGGAGAATAAATAGTATATTAGTGCTATTACCTTTTAGCCGGTGGCTTAAAATCTGTTCCAAAATAGCTGCAAAATTGTTAAATTCAGGAGAGGAATCATCAATTGTCTCAAAGCAAGACCGATCAATCAGGGTCTTCACAGAAAACCTATGAAAAAAAGATTATTGTTGCTTTTAGGCAGAGTTGATTCATTCCCTAAGTATGAAAAAAATGGGAGGAAGGCAATTTGGGGAAGAATTGTAAAAATATTTTATAAGATTATAAATTCTAAAAACCCCATTTACTCAAATTGACTCTGTAAATAGAAATTTTTACACAAAGAGAAGTCTTTTTATTTACATATTTCCTACCAGCTCTGGTCAGAATGTTTAACTTCACATGTTGATACCTAATCCCTAGTGCATTACTATTAAGGGTTAGAGCCTTTGGGAGGTGATTTCTTTTTTTTTTTTTTTAAGATATTTTAGTTCTCCAAATTTGTTATTTATCAGGAGTGACTGAAATAAAAAATATAATTGAGTCCCATCATCATCATCATGGCTTTAAGAGAAAACTGGTCAGATGAATATTATTGCTTCCCATTTTCAACCAGTAAATAGTTGCCACAGATAAATTGACAGCCAGGAGTCTGCGAGAATGCTCAAGATACATTGTATAATACGACATGCCTGTTCACAGGGGGAAAATTCCCAGGAAATAATTGATGCAGTAACATGTAAGAAATTTGAACTTCAGACTCAAATGCATTTGAGAGTTTTTGAGCACAAAATAGAATAAAATATGTTGTGAGCATCAATGAGAAGTATATATCTGTATCAGTCTGTTCTCACATACCCGAGACTGAGCAATTTATAAAGGAAAGAGGTTTAATTGACTCGCAGTTCCACATGGCTGGGGAGGCTTTACAATCATGGCAGAAAATGAAGGAAGAGTAAGGGTTGTCTTACATGGCAGCAGGCAAAAAAGCATATGCAGGGGAATTCCCCTTTTAAACTATCAAATCTTGTAAGACTTATTCATTACAAGAATAGCATGGGAAAGGCCCACCCCCATGATTCAATTACCTACCCTGGGTCCCTCCCAAGAAACATGGGAATTATGGGAGCTACAATTCAAGATGAGATTTGGATGGGTTCACAGACAAACCATTTCAACATCCAAAGTTTTTATGAGCTTATAAATATGAAAACCTGCAAATCTGTAAAGTGTGCTATAGTTTTCCTTATCAGAATGTCCTTTGTCTCTATTTTTGACTGTCAAAAACCACGTATTTTCCAACTCTCAACTACTCAAATGTCACCTTTTCAATGGAGAATTCGCCACCTGCATATACCTAGCACAAACTAACATCTTATTTGTATTAATTTCCCTTAAGAGGCAATTCCAATTTATCTTAACTGCTTTCGTTTTTGTTGTCTATCTCTGTCTTATTAGATCACAAATCCTTCAAGGCAGAAACATGCTTTCTGAAGTTTGTATCTCCCTCACCACCTAGGACAATGCCTTGAACATTGTACTTAGTAGGTACCTGTTGATTTATCTGTAAGCTCTATTTTGAAAGAATGACAAATAAATGTTTAAATGTTCTTTCATGGCAAGACCCAACCTATGGTTTATGAGTTTTAACATGCATAGATTCATATAACCACCATCAAAATCAGGATACAAAACAGTCTGTCACCTCAAACAACCCTCTCATGCTCTTTTAGTCACATCCTATAAAGCATGGTATATGAATGCCTAAGACAGTGGGGAATCAAAAAGATAAGCAGAGCTGTTAAATAATTAGAAATAAAAACTATAAAGGAGATAAAAGAATACAAACTGTTTTTAGGTTTTTGTCTTGATATTTATGCTATTCAATCAGGACAGAAAATACAGGAGACAGGCATAAAGAGAAATATAGAAAGATTTGTTTATATTGGTTATATCTATACTTATCATACTAGAAATTAAACTAAAATATTTTAAATACAGGCAGTCCTCACTTAGCACAGTGGCACAGGACCATAACAGTAACTCTGCAAGTTGAAACCATGCAAAATAATCTTTACAATTAGCGAAACAACTATAATTGTCCTGTGGCCTTTATAAATTTTTGTCAAAACATTAAAAACTTTCTTACAGCCAGTTATAATATATAGGGAAATGAAAATAGTAAAACATTTATTTAGTACACTGTACTTTATAACATTAAAAACATTGAGAATTCAAGTGTTTGCTTCTTTGTAAGAAACCTATGAAGAGTAGTCTGAACAATGCTTGCCTCATTCTTCTCATTGTATAACCTAAGATACAGAGTAAGCCTCTTTTTTGTGTTTTGACAAACTGCCATATTTCTTGAACCAGCTTCCAACATGTTTTCCTTTACACTTCCAGTAGTGTGAAATACCTCTGAGAAGCCCTTTAATGTGAAGTGCTCTGTTAGCGTCACTTCCTCTGGGACATTTTCATCCTTTCTGCCACAAGTACTTTCCTCATTTTTACATCAACATTTGCCTCCATTAAGTTCCCTTGGCTGCATATCTAGATTCTCTTAAACAGGAGAAATGTGCACATTCCCATGAACAACGACTTCTTCTGTTAACTGCATTTATATTCATGCAAATCTCATTTTGCACATTATCATTTTCCAAGTCTTTTCTGTACTTTCATCTCTGCAAGTTGGCCAGTTCACTCTTTTTGATTATCCACTTTCAGATGCATAGGAACCAATCCTACATAGACATTGAAAGAAGTGTTATTATTGGTGTGTGATTATGATGTGTATTTGTTAGTTACGTTGTCGCTTGTGGACTAAAGAGCTGGTGGCAAAATGTGTATTTTACGCAACTACTCACAGCTGAATTACAGTGGTAATTCAAACTGAAGCCATGTTATTATAGGAGTGACGTTATTTAACTAAATTATGAAATACCAGAACCATGCAAAGTAAGGACTACCTGTATTTTTTACTAATTATACACAAAACAAATTCATCACATGTTGCATAAAAATATATTTTTATGAAAATTATATTTTCCAAAAGAAAAATGTAGCAAGAATAGCACTGTTTACATGTTTGCAAATATCTTTAATGTGCTTAATAGAAGCAATTAGATTCTATTACTGCTTTTGCAATCTGTTATAATAGCCCACATTATGTAGCTTCTGGAAAACTCCAGCATACAGTTGTTAGAGAATAGGAATTTTTAATAAAAAAGACAAAGAAAACAACAACAACAAAAGAGAATGAGAATTTTAAAAGGCAAATAATGTCTTAGAATTGTTAAGAAAATAATTTTAAACTTGTGGACCTCTAAAAGTATCTGGGTGCAGAAGTACACTTCCAAAAATGCCACCCTATGGCATTCTTGCTGTGTAATGAAATAACTCTCCTATGAAACTAGAATGATCCAAATTATATATCATTATATATCTTTGAGATAATTGAGAACATCATTGCTCAAATAATTTTCAGTCTTGGATCTGATGAATAACCCTGATTGGGAAATGCTGAGATAGATTAATATTTGACTACATGACTACATATTCTTATCTACAACAGCAACTGGAGCTCAGTGGAGTAAGTTATCACGCAATGACAGGAAATAACATATATGAAGTAACACTGATAAAGTTAGTTTCTTGTACCTAAAGGATAGTAAAGTTAGACAAATGCCAGATGTAACGCATAGTAAATGGATAGAAACAAAAGGATAAAGAGAAACCAGATTTAAAAGGGACTTGAAAGCTTTTATTTCCTATGTCCATTTCAGTGACAATGCATGAGAATAATGCTGCTAATCCTTGGCAAACTTTTAATATGAATAAATAAATACAATGTGTAGGAAAAGGAAATGAGAAATGTTTCTAAAATGAATAAACACAAAGCACACAATCTCCACGTCCCTATTTAACCTGAATAGAAGGAAATTTTTAAATGTTTTTCTCTAATCTTTATTCAGTAGAATGGAATAAGAAAGCTAACTCTGCAACCACATTCCTCAAGGAAGGAATAACCTACTGCTTTTAAATATTACGCCATTTAAGATAGTATGTCCATAAAATAAATTGAAATTTATATTTGAGAACAAAACTAACAAAGTGCTTAATTCATAAAAAAAAATCTAGGTTAGAACTCAGTTTCCACCTTTAACAGTCTGATAAGATTTTAGTCACTATTATTCTCCAGGAATAACACTAAATTACCCAACACATTATTTACTTTGTAAAATGTAGTGAGAAGAAAAAGCCATGGCTATTAGCACATATATTTTTGTATCATCAAGAGACATATACGGATCAATCAGTAGTCAACAAAATACACAAACATTTTCTACATTACCGGTAGGTTATATTACTACAGAAGATACCATCTGCATCATAAAAACATAAGGTGGCAAACCTCAGAGCACTAAATTACTATAAACTCAACACCTGACTAAAAACTAAAACAAAAGCAAAGTTTAAATATCCCAAAGCATATATCCTTAGACACAATTTCTATGATTTTCAAGCAAAAAGATTTTTAAGGGTGAGAAGGCATTACAAAAATTTCTATTATATCTAAGTCAGTAATGAAGAAAAATAATGTTCTCCAGTTTTGCTTCATTGTACTTATCCTGCTCTCCTCCCTCTAACACAACCCAAAATTTCAGAAGACAAATCAGTCCCTTAAAGTCTATGCTTCACTTTCAGCTAACCAACTCTTCCCACTCAACACTCACTTCTCTAAAATCATATAGCTAGTCATGAGTATATGCCAAAGTAATGAGAATATGCCCTCCATAATACAGTAGCTAAGATGTGCTATAAAAATCAAACTTGTAAAAAGAATTTTAATATAGCTAAGAAATATCACACAGATGCTGAGCTATTTCCTGATAATGATGACATTAATATTAGTCATCTATTTCCTGAAAAGGACTGATTTTTAAATAATGAAATGACAATTTGATGAATGCCTAAAAATATCAAATCAAATCTAAGTAAAGCCTTTACATAAGAATTAAAAATCAAAAGTTTACATAAAAGAGACTTAAATTAAGATTTTGAAATGCTGTTTTGAAAATGTCTCTATTTAAAAAGATTCTCTTTCCCACCTTCAAAGTCCAAGGAAATTTTTGTTAGCTTAGAAATAAGAAAGAATGATTGTGACTAAAACCTTTTCACCTCAGAAGGCATGAACTACTTTTTTCCCTTTGTTAACATAGCAAGAGAAATGAGGTAGTTACCAAAACTATGTTTAAAAGATACTAATTACACCCACATTACATTAATTCCCTCCATAGTTCATAGACTTGTAACATAATTTTAAATAAAAATAATTAAAAATTTTTAAATGTGAGGACAAATAATTTTCTTAAATGTCTATAGTTTTTATTGGAAAGAAATTATTTTTATAGTAAAATTCATCTTTAATACTTAATGTTTTGCATTTATAATATATGTATATCCATATATACATAGAGAGAATAAGTAGGAAAAATGTTATATTCATATTCCTTTTCAACAAGCATATATTATTTGTTTGTTTATCAAATATGCTTCAGAAAAAAAAATGTTCAAATACTATAGGTTTTCTTACCTATACTATGTTATATCCCTTTACATGGAATTATATCTGATGATAACTAAAGTATATGAAAACATCTAGAATCATCACATTTGAAAACTTAAAAGGGCTTGCAAAGGTTAAAGTCATTAATAAGAGTGATATTTTTAATAGAACGTAAATATCCAAAATATGAGACAAAGAATTCTCCACTATTTCACACCAAATTTACAATATTCCTTATTATACGCCATTGCTGCTAGTAGTTGCTAACAAAGGGGTGAGGCAACTATCCTCTGCCATTAAAATAATAGTCAACATCAATGATCAACAGGGAGATGGCTTCCAAGAGATACAACACAATCCACATCAAACATAATATAAGTAGTGACTACAATTGATAATAAGCACAATACCCAGAGATATCTGTTCACTGGAAGACCTATTTCCTCTTTTACATTTTACATCAGAAACACAAGATAATTTTTCAGAATCAACAATTTGCAGGTCGAGGCATGGTGGCTCACACCTGTAATCTCAGCACTTTGGGAGGCCAAAACAGGTAGATCACCTGAGGTCAGGAGTTTGAGATCAGCCTGGCCAACATGGTGAAACCCCATCTCTACTAAAAATACAGAGGTTAGCCAGGTGTGGTGGCACATGCCTGTAGTCCAAGCTACTTGGAATGCTGAGGCAGGAGAATCGCTTGAACCTAGGAGGCAGATGATGTTGCAGTGAGCCGAGATAGTGTCACCATACTCCAGCCTGGGTGAAAGAGTGGGAAAACAAAAACAAAACCAAAAACAATTTGCCTTCTTTTTCCAAATATTATGCATGTTAAGAATTCTCAAACATCATGTGTATTTTCCTCTTTATTTTCTAATATAATTTTAATCTATTTAAAAGATTTTATAATGAGAAAAAATACCTTTCACATACCGGTTAAGCAGGGGTCTATAGACTGTCGTCCACAGGCCTAATCCAACTAGTTCCCTGTTTTTGTAAATAAACTTTTATTGGAACTAAAAAAGTTGCAACCATTGTCCCTGAAATTTGTACCCTGAAACATGAAACTCTCTTTGTGATATTTTATTGCCTCAAAAAATTTTACCCAGTGTAAAAATCCACTTAAAAATAAAGGAAGAAAGCAGGGCCAGGTGTGGTGGCTCAAACCTGTAATCCTAACACTTTGCAAAGTCAAGACCACAGGATGGCTTGAGGTCAGGAGTTGGAGCAACAAAGCGAGAACCCCATCTCTATAAAGAAATTTAAAAGTTAGCCAGGTTTGGTGGAAAGAGGCTGTTATTCTAAGCAACTCTGAAGTCTGAGGCAAGAGGATAACTTGAGCCACGGAATTTAACTGTGGGCTATGGTCATACAGCCTATGTAACAGAGCAAGACCCTGTCTCTAAAAAAAGAAAATTTTAAAAATTAAATAAAGAGACAGATGTGTATTTAAAATATTTTCTCCATCTGTACTGTCAAAATTTATTTTAAAAGAGAATTGTTAATCTAGACACTTAAGAATGGAAATACTATATTATTAACATGTTTTATTGCTATACAAGCAGACTGATGACAGCAGATTGCCCAACATAAAAATTAATGTTAGAAGCACAATCTTAAAAAATGACAAAGTTTTCTAAAAAGATTCATCTAAAATTAGTAAGCTATCAAACCAAAAAAACTTCCCATCTTAAAATAAATTGGTTCAATTTCATATCAAAGAACTTCCAATTAAGATTATTTTAATAAAGAACACTTTATATACTTGAATCACATATCCCTTGGGAATCCAACTGTTCTTTATCCAAGGGCAGATGAAAATATTCAAATAGATTACTTTAACAGAAGTGAGCTTGCTAGTAAGCTAAACATTCAAAGCAGCAATAGAATAATATGAAGAACAGAAAAAAAAATAACATCCAGTCCTTATGGTTTATCAACACGAGAATGCTAAGAAAATAAAAGTTCCCAGTTTCTGTCTATGACTCAAATGCAAACACACACATGAATTAGATTCAGCTGACTTGTATCACTGCTAATCAAAACAGCATAATATTAAAAAAAAAAAAAAAAAAAAAAAAAAAAACATAGGTTTTGAAACCAGATATATTTGGGTTTGAATTCTGGCAATGTTAGCCTTAACTATAAAATAAATCTAATTTAAATAAAAATTTGTGATCAAAGCTGAATCTAATATATTTCCTCCAAAAGGATATTGCCCATGTATAAATAAAATAAATATATTTTCTTATCATGTTAGATATAGATGTTTTATGGTTGATTTATTAAAATTTTAAATTGTTTTTAATATTAATTTTGAGATTAGACCTGAAATACAACAGAAGATTTGTTTTTATAAATACTAAGATTTAAAAATCACAAAATCTAATGTTAAATATGAATCTTTGGAGGATATTGCTTTCCTAACCTCTTCTAAAGACAATCACCATCACTGGAGATAACAGACAATAAATCATTTTACTTAGCCAAAACAACAAAATGTGTGTATTACATCCATTTCCTGTCTTTTATAAAATATTTTTAAAACAATATTGGAGGACTTTTTTGGAATGTGCATTCTAGTGTCAGAGTGAGAAAGGAGTGCAGGGAAGAAGAGCTCTTTCATTTAGTACACGTTCAGCTATTAGCCTGCTTTTGGTAAACAGTAGTTACTGTGATTATTTACCGTCTCCCCAAAATCAGAGTGCATTTGTTGTTTTGGCTTGCTGGAGGAAGGGTGCTAGAAAATAAACCAAAACTAAGTTGAAAACCCTGAAAGGCCAGGAGCAAATTCTAAGACTAACCACAGTTAAAACCCGGCCTGGATTCAACACAGTCCCTGACTGCATGAAAGCAATCAGCTACTACTCTGTCTTCTGGAGGAAAATGAACACTAGCAAAGCAAAGTGGGCATTAACCTACACTATTGGCCATGAGCACTAGCAAGCTGTTCGTCATATCTTTCTAAAATTAAGTTTACTCCACTGTGGTCTTTTTCTATTTTATACTATATTTTCATGAATACTTTGACACATAAGGGTGAGCATGATAGTACTAAAAGAACAGCAAAATATTAAAGAAAGAACTTAATATTATGGGACATTCGGTAACATTCTGGATGTGACAAAAGATAGGAATACATGACAACGAAAGGAGTAAGAGAAAAAACAGATCATAAAAGTAGATATAAAAATAATTCTAAATTCTAAATTAATAAGAACTTTAAGATAAATGTGATTAATATGTTCAAAAGACTAGAGGAAACAAAGGACATAGGTAAAAATATAGGTTTTTAAAATCAGAGGGTTAGAGTCTATTTAAAAAGAATCAAATAAAAATTCTAGAACTACCTGAAATTAAAAACTCATTCAATGGATTAAACAGTAGAATAGACACAGCATAATTAGTGAACTAGAAAAAGAAGTCAACAGAAAACATACAAGCTGAAGCATAAAGAGAAACAAGAATAGAAACCATGGGTAAGAATATGAATGAAGTGAAGCTTGGTAAAGTTTAACATAATGTAATTGGAGTGTAAGAAGATAACGGGGACACATGTGGTGCCTCATGCCTGTCATCCCAATGCTTTCAGAGGGTGATGCATGAGGACTGCCTGAGGCCAGCAGTTCAAGACCAGCCTGGGCAACACGGTGAGATCCCATATCTACAATTTTTTTTTTTTTAAATTAGCTGGGTGTGGTGGTACATGTCTGCAGTCCTAGCTACTCAGAGGCTGAGGTTCACTGCAACCCAGGATTTCAGGGCTGGAGTGAGCCACTGAACTCGAGCCTGGGCAACACAGCAAGACTTCATCTCTAAAAAATAAAATGTAAAAAGAAGAAAATAACTAAAATTTATCCAAAACTAATGAAGTGAAAATGGAAAGAGTAAATATGTAGACATACATAAATGTGTATTTCCTAAATATCTATTGAAAAATAGGGTAATAATGTTGTAAGATTTAAAATATATATATACACACACTTACACACACACACACACATATGTATGTTTTAGGATGGGGGGGAATAAATGGTTCTAACACTATTGGAGAAGCAGTAAAAGTTACAATTGCATTAGACTGTAACAAATCAAGGATAACTGCCAAAAGAATAGAAATATGTATAAACATATTAAAAGAAATGGACTATATGACTAACAAGTTCACAAGTAAAAAACTGAAATCATGGAATAAATGGAACTATAAAAATGTTAATATTTAAGAGGTAAGAAAAGAGAAAAAAAGCAAACATACAATGAACAGTAAGATATCTATAAATCCAAATATAATAGTAATAACGTTAATTAAAATGGGCTAAATACTCTAAAAGACTAAAATTATCAGACTAGATGAAATGCAAAATTCAATCCTATCTTACCTACAAGGACAGTCTAAATATAAGACCCCAGAAAGAGAAAATGTGAAAGTAAAAGATGGAAAAAGAGACATCATATGAACATCAACTAAAAAAAAGCTATTATAACTATATTAATAGCAGATAAAACAGACTTTAAAGCAGTAGCATTACTAGAGATAATGAGGGACATTTCATGATGACAAATGAATCAAACTACTAGGAAGAGATCACAATTTTAAATCTCCATAAAACTAGTAATAAAACAAAATATTTATAGTAAAAATGACAAAACTAAAGGGAGAAACTGACGAATCCACAGTCATACATGTAGACCTTAACACATCTCTCTCAATACCAGATAGTATACAAAAGAAAAGTAAGACTACAGAGAATATGAACAAGGCAATTAAAACACTAGACTTAACTGACATAAAAATCATGCAATCAACAATCACAGAATACACATTATTTCCAAATGGATATAAAATATATGTTGAAATCAACCATATGTTGCATCATAAAGCAAGCATCAACACATTTCAAAAGCTTGAATCTTTCAAAATATGTTCTCTGCACAATAGGTTACAAATCTACAAATAAAAGATAACTAAAAAACTTTCAACTGTTTGAAAGTTAAACAATAGAGTTTTAAATAATATGAGTCAACAGAAAAAATTAATAAAGTCATAACACAAGTCAACACAGAAAATTAACAAAGTCAATTTGTCCTTTGCTGGTTCTTTGAAAAAGTTGATAAAATCCATACATGCCTAGGAAAATAAATGGGGAAAATGGAGATTACAGTACCAAGAAAGAAAAATGAGAAATCAGTACAGATTTTTCCAACAGTAAAAAGACATTAAGAGGATATTATGAAAAGTAGGTTTTTCTTAAACCTATAAATTTAACAATAGAAATGAAATAGGTATATTCCTTGAAAAACCCCCTGAAACTGATACCAGAAGACACAGGAAGTCTGAATTGTTCAGTATTTATTAAATGAATTGAATCTGTTACCAAATGATTTCCCACAAAGACAATTTGTGGTTCATATTGCTTCCCTGGTGGATTCTTCCAAATGTTTAAGAAAGAAATAATATCAATCTTACACAAACTGTTCTACAGAACAGAGGAAAAAAACAAACAAACAAAAAAACGACTTCCCAACTTGTTTTATAAAGCCAGATAACCTTAATGACAAAACCAGACAAGAACACTATAAGAAAGGACAATTACATAGCAATCTCCAGCATGAGCAAATATGCAAAAATCCCAAACAAAATATTAACTCCCTGAATGCAAAGATATGTCAAAAATATAATACATCACAACTGATTGCTTTTTTATTCGAGTGGTTTAACATGCAAAAGTTAATAAAATTCACTACAAAAACAATAAAAGGGAAAAATCATGTTTATCTTGAAAGACAAAAACCATTTAGTAATACAATTATCAGTATCCATTTATGATAAAAATTCTCAGCAATTTAGAAATAGAAGGAAACTAAGAAAAACCTACTCCAAACATCCTACTTAATAATGAAATTTTGAACGTTTTCTGTGACACTCCATTAGTGGCCCTAGCCAGTACAGTAAGACAAGAAAGAAAAGCCATAAAGATCGAAAAAGGAAGAAATAAAATAAGCAGACGACATGACTGTGCACTCAGAAAAAAATGTTTTAACTTCAAAAAATCTGTTAGAATTAATAAAGGAATCTGGTAAGACTGCCAGATATAAGACCAGTGTTTTAAAACGTCAAGTTTATATACCAACAACTACAAGAACATGAAAAGTTTTGAATTATTTCAGTTACAATATAAAAATATATCAAATATGCAAGAACAAATCTAATAAGAGATGCATAATACCTATATATGCAAAACTATATTATTGAGAAAAATTCCAAAACATTTAAATATATCAAGAAATATATATGCTCATGGGTTGCATATAAATCTTAATAAAGATAGCTTTCCTGAAACTGATTTATAGTATCAGTGCAAGCTTAATAAAAATCCCAGAAAAAAATTTTAGGAGAAATTGACAAGTTGATTTTAAAATTTAGTTTGCAAAAGGCCAAGAATAGCCAAGATAATCTTGAAAAATAAAGCTAGAAAGCTTATATTACTAAACATCAAGATAAAGTTATAGTTATTAAGTCACTACAATATTAGCTCAGGATAGACAAATAGACTACTGGAGAAAAGAAATTCTAGAAACAAACCACCAATGATCAGTCACCTAAGATAAGCGTAGTACATTAGGGTAGTGGAGAAAGTATGGTTGATGTAGTTTGGCTCTGTCCCCACCCAAATCTCATCTTCAATTGTAGTTCCTATAGTACCCACAAATTGTGAGAGGGAGCTGATGGGAGGTAAGGTAAATCATGGAGATGGTTTCCCCCATGCTATTCTCATGGTAGTAAGTAAGTTCTGACAAGAACAGATGGTTATATAAGGGGCTTCTTCCTTCACTTTGTTCTCATGTTCTCAATCTTCTCTCTCCTGACACCTCGTGAAGAAGGACATGTTTGCTTCCCCTTACACCATGATTGTAAGTTTCCTGAGGCCTCTCCACCCCTGTGGAACTGTGAGTCAATTAAACCTCTTTCCTTCAGTCTTGGGTATGTCCTTAAAGCAGCATGAGAAGGGACTAATACAATGGTCTTTCCAATAAATGGTTCTAGGTCAGTTGATTTTTCTTAAATCAATATTTAAGAAAATCAATATTTAATCTTGAACCCTATTCTTCACACCATAAATAAAAATAAACTACAGATGGCTTATTGATATAAATGTAAAAATAAAACAACAAAGTTTTAGAAGAAAAAAGAATATTTTCATTACTTTGGAGTAGGCTGGCTTCTTAAGCCCATTACAAAAAGCATTAACCATGAAGGAAATTTACGGACCATTTTATAACCAGAAATTTCTGTTCATCAAAACATACCACAGAGTGGAAAATAAAGCCACCAAATGGAAGATATTTGCATTACATATATCCAACAAAAGATTCCCACACAGAAGGTACAAAGAACTACACATCCAAAAAACAAACAAAAAGCAAAGACTCCAGTTGTTAAGTGACTTGAATTGACAGTTCACAAAATAAAATCTCCAAATGGCCTACAGACTTATGGGAAAGTGCTTGACTTCATTAGACATCAAGGAAATGCAAACTAAAGCCATATGACACCCCAACAAACATACAAGAGTGGCTAAAATGAAAGAAAATTTCAAGCATTAGTGAAGATATAGAACTGGAACTCCTACACACACTGCTCACTAGTATGAGTGTTAGCACAACTCCTTTTGAAAACTTTTGTATCTACTGAAGCTGAATATCTGCATGCATGCTATATGACTCAGCAATTCCACTCCAAGCTAATGACCTGACAGAAAAATGTATACATTGTCACCAACATAAGTATCTATGAATTAAATTAGTAGTAGCCAAAAAATAGAAACAACTCAAATGTCAATCAGTGACAGAATGGGAAAACTGTGGTATATTCATTCAATGGACTAAGATACAGCAATGAAAATGAACACACTACAGTAACATTAAACAAAAAAGATGAACCTAACAAACATGATGTTGAACAAATAAGCTAAACACAAAAAAGGACATACTGTATTATTCCATTCATTTAAAATATTTAAAAAGGCAAAACTAAACAATGATGCTAAAAACCAGGAGTATAGTTTCCCTTAATACTGGTATTAACTACAAGAAAACAGGAGGAGGTCTTGATATTTGAACAGTTCTTTCTCTTGACCTGGGTGCTAGCTACAACATTGTGCCCTACCACAAAAAATTAATTGAGCTGCATACTCACTCTATGTGTGCTTTTCTGTATGGAAAGTATAAGTCAATAAAAATTTTATTAAAAGTATAGGGCATAGTAGAGCTAGAAATAAGGCTAAAAGCATGATCATTATGTTCTACATATCTCGTACATTTTGACCTCAGACTTGACACTAAGATTTCTAACAGATGCATGGGAAAAAGATACGGTTGTCAGTTATACATTCATTTATGTTTATTAGATATAAATAAATCAAATGTTTAAAAATACAAAAAATCCGTTGGCACTAAAGACAGAGATTTCTCACAGAAGTCTTCACAGAAAAAGAAGCCCCTCTTGACATAATAATCTCCTTGACAATAACTTCAAGACTCTCTGTAGCTGCTTCTTATGATGGCCTTCAATGCAGACTGATGGAATCTTTCCAATATACAACTGGTTAAAAGCAATTGGGGACAGAAGAGTGTGGAGCAATGCAGTCTACATACCCAATACTCCCTGATGCCTTGGACTGACCCAGGGATATATTTTATAAACCTGTAAGAGGGAATAGAAGAGTGGGTAAGCTTCAAACATTCCCCCTTGAATATCATCTCTCAACTGAAATTTTGACAATTATCAAGCAGCAGCAGCAGCAAAGTTAAAATAAATACTCCCTAGTAAAGGACTAGGGGATAACTAGTCTCTGTTGTTTATTAATATGAACGCAGTTGGGTTGGGGGAAGAGATAATGACCTTTTGTGAATGCTGAAATGTCTACTCTAGAACTAGTAGTTGAAAAGAGGATCATCCTACTTCCATTGTGAACATCTACTGATTAGGGCATGAAAAATCCTTAGAAATATTTAATAATACTGAACCTGCTTCTAAGGTATATAACTAATTTGAATTCAAACCCAAAGTTCTACCACATATAAAATGACTAAAAGAGCTTTTGCCAAAAATATTATAATCACTATAGCCAAAGTATAAATAGTGTTTTGAGGTATACTCAAGCAAACAGTAATAACAAAAGTGAATCACTAGATTTAAAGTTCTTTTTTCTTGAGATGGAGTCTCACTCTTTTGCCCAGGCTGGAGTGAAGTGGCATGATCTTGGCTCACTGCAACTTCCAGCCCCCAGGTTCAAGCAATTCTCCTGCTTCAGCCTCCCGAGCTGCTGGAATTACAGGTGTCTGCCACCAACCCAGCTAATTTTTATATTTTTAGCAGAGATGGGGTGTCACCATGTTGGCCAGGCTGGTCTCAAACTCCTGACCTCAGGTGATCCGCCTGCGTTGGCCTCCCAAAGTGCTAGGATTACAGACGTGAGCCACTGCGCCCAGCCAATAGATTTAAAGCTCTTTAAAAGATTATGCTGTGGTTTGTATATGGTTGGCTTGCCCCCACCAAAAGACATGCTGAAATTTGATCCCCAATGTGGTGGTGTTGGGAGGTGGTGCCTAGCCTAGTGGAAAGTGTTTAGGTAATCATGGGATGGATACCTCATGAATGGCTTAGTGCTGATCTCCCACTAGTGAGCCAGTTCTCACTCTAGCAAGACTGGATTGGTCTCAAGGGAGAATGAATCAGTTCCTAGAAGAGTAGATTGTTATAAAACGAGAATGCCCCTTGGGTTTGGTTCCTCTTCACATCTGCCTGCTTCCCCTTTGACTCTCTCCACCATGTTTTGATGCAGGACAAAAGCCCTCACCAGAAGCCCAGCAGATATGAGGGCATGGTTCTTGTATAACCTACAGAACCATGAGCTAAATAAACCTCTTTTCTTTATAAACTACTCAGCCTCAGGTATGCCTTTATAGCAACACAAAACAGGCTAAGACAGATTATATTGTCTTTAGTATTCAATAATATTTCACATATCTGCATTTCTCCCACAAAGTTCAAGCATAGAATAGACAGTTTTTCTGATTAGTTAGCAACCAGAATGTTAAGAAGTTCAGGGTCCTAAAGCTCACTAACTTAACTCAGGCCTCTGGGTGCTTTTTTTTTTTTTTTTAAATAAACATTTGATAAGTTTAGTTATATGCTTTCCTAGCTCACAACCAATTATAATCTGCAAGTCAGAATGGAAAGTACAAAGAAAAAATGCTAGAAATAGAAAGAGTTGTAAGAAATAAGTTGGTAGGAAGAAACAGAAGAATGCAAAAGCTCAAAGAACTTCAAACACATAATCTTCTGGGGCCATTTAACTGAAAGCTTTACATGCCACAAGAGTCTCCTAGGGCAACCACTGCACAGTGGGCATATTCATAGAGGCAGATTCAGAATAAAGTCATCAATAAGGATTACATTATTCTATGCATAGTCTTTTTCAAGAAGGCAGAGAGACACGTAATCTTTTTTAAAAGCAATTCATGCAAAATATTGTAAATCTGTGTTGTGGATCAAATTTGCACACTTAAATAATAAATTTCAGTTATACAAAACCTGCATTACAAAATAAATGCTGAGTAAAGCATTACAGTTGATGGAAGGATTTTAAGCTTAACTCAAATATTAGTTACATAGAAAATATAAGCTTCTAATTCCCTGACTGAAAACTGAGGTTCTCATGTAATTTGAAATAATATGAGTTCTGAAATAATATCATGACCTATAGAAAACTAAGACTATGCATATGCTATTAAAAATACCTGAATTGTGAAATCATCATTTATCTCTACCTTCCTTATCACATGACTCCTTACATCCCTCTTATTAGTCCTTCCTAGACACAAAACAGGAAAATTATGACTTTGCATGGGAAGTTTCTCTTAAAGTATGGCACAAAAGTTTGATAGGTGTTGTTCTGAAATGTTTATATGTGTATATTTTTAATGTGTATATTTTAATAATTTGCTCATAAGACATTAAGCCATAGAAAGAGAATTTAGATTTTAATTCTCTGCCAACAAAA
>NW_016107413.1:6381357-6392963 GCF_001604975.1 Cebus imitator
AAAACTCTGAAATTTGTTGTTAAGTTTAACAGCTTAATTTTTTGAAGCTCTAAAAGACAGAGAATATACAGGAAAAATACTATTTGGTTCTCAAAGCCAAAGTCAAGTATATGAATATTTTGAAGTTGAGTGTATAAGATTTAGAGTCCTCAAATGACCTACTACCAAAATCTATAAAAAATATGATAAGACAGTACTTATCTGATGAAATAAGGATCATGCAAATGTTTTTAGTCTACAACATGTAAATGTTCACTGAAAAAAACGATGAAATAATTACATACACATATATAATCACAATGAGCCAAAATTCAATTCAGCTCTTTACCTGACTGTTTTACCTATCTAAACAACCCATTTTCAAAGTTCAAAACTACATATTGCACTTGAATGAGCATTTAAACCTAAAGAATTGTGTACTTATATAATAAGACTTTAAACCTAAACTGAGAATACACATAAACTGTTTGAGGGGTAAGGAAAAACGTTACTGTGTAAGTATAAGTAGATACACTAGAATGATATATGCTGGTGACGTGTTGTTGTTGTTGTTTTGTAAATGGTTCAACTTTTCCAGAACATCAGCAGAGATTTATAAAATGAAAGGCACAGTTCAAAATGTTTTTGTTTATAGGGAAAAATGTACATACCCAATTTAGCTATTATAAATGTTTATCTTATCAATATTACCCTGCTCAAATTTGGAAAAATTTAAAACTAAATATAAACATATTTTGCTTGGAGGCCATTATTAATTTTAGGCCTATAAGTGAAGGTTAGCAATGATGTAGTCCAACATTTTACAGACAACAAAAATGAACAAATGGAAAGGTTGCATGGCTTGTAAAAGAGCACACTAGTTAATGATAAAGTCAACTTAGAACCCAGTTATATTTCCACCAAGCCAACTTCTTTCCAACTTAAATATCAAATAATCTGTGATTTGAGATACAAAAATAAAAAAAGAACTCATAAGAGACATGAGTGAAATACCCAGGGTTTAGTAACTCTGGAAAGTAAACTAGCAATAAATGTATAAATGTTGCTTTATTTATTTTTCTAAATTTGTCATGGAGCTACTTAAAATGTACAAATAGCCTATAGTGACTTTATTATAAAATGTAAAAGTCATTCAGACAAAGCCTATCACATAGACCCCATTGCTACACATGGATAATTTACATGCACCATCAACAATTTATTTGGATATGAAGAACAGACTTACTATCATCCATATAAATAACTATACAAAATGAAATCCAGGGTAGAAACTGCAATTTATTTTAGCTATTATACTAAATCTATGTGTAAACTGTAAAGTTAGCACATACTCATTCACAGTAGAAAGTAACAATTTTGTGATAATGAAAATATAACTCATAGAACTGTCCCAGAAATCAGTGTGATGTTACTAAACTTTCTCAAAGATAATTTAAAATTTAATTTAAATAAGATTGAAATATAAAACCTTTTCAACTGTCTCTGATCAGGGCACAAATGATCATTACATGATTTAAAGTCAGCTAAGACAAAAACGGAGAAGCAAATAAAACAGTACATAAAATCAATGAATTTATGCATTCAATAAATATTTTTGAGTATCAGATGTTTTACCGAGAATTTGATGGAAAAAAAAAAAAAGACTAAGCAAAAAGCAGATAGAATAACTACCCTCATGATGTTTAACCCTGATAGAGCTTTTATTAACTATGCTAGCCCCCAAGAAGCACTGTATACGTTGAAACTGTTCTTATTTTTAAAGCAATTTTTAATGTCTGTGTATTATGGTTAAGAAAATCAGCCTTGCTTATTGTTCCATTTACCTACTTTAAAAATATTCACCTATTTTTAAAAAACTTAACAGCCTATTTATCTTAAAAGATTACATCCTAGACAGCACAAATGGCAAATTAAACAGATGCCATATTATTTTACCATTTACAACTCAAAATGCCATAATAATTACATACACATATACTATCACACAGTCAATGAAGGAGGTCTTCCTGCTAGATAAACATTTATAATAATCCAAGTTTAAAAAAAAAAGTCACTGTGAGTTGTTGCATTTAAGTCCTAGAATAAATATCTGTTTTCCACTGAAGATGCTAAACACATTTTTACACAATAAAAATAACGGAAAAATACAGACAAATTGCAAAGGAAGAAACTGTTTCATCATCATCTGATTCTTAAGAGGATTAACCCTAGGTGATGATTAGGAGTCTGATGGAACACAGTAATTTTAAAACAACTTAATGGTTCATAGAAGTTCCTAAGAAATGGATGCTTAGGGTTTCAATTTTTCTTAATACTCAGATGACTTAATGAAAATATATCAGCATGTTAAAAACCAGTTATATCTGAATACAATGTTTATTTCAAATAGTAATTTTTTTTAGATGGAGTCTCACACTGTTGCCCAGGCTGGAGTGCAATGGCTCAATCTTGGCTCACTGCAACCTCTGCCTCCTGGGTTCAAGCGATTCTTCTGCCTCAGCCTCCCGAGTAGCTGGGAGGCATCCGCCACCACGCCCCTCTAATTTTTTGTATTTTTAGTAGAGATGAGGTTTGACTATGTTGGCCCGGCTGGTCTCGAACCCCTTCTCGGCCTCCCAAAGTGCTGGGATTACAGGCGTGAGCCACCTCGCCGGCCCAATAGTAATTATTCTTTTAATGTTTTTATATTTTCTGGAGTAAGGAAATATTACATTTACAGTCATAAAACATTAAGGAAAGGCAAGCCTTAGAATAAATCATTGACATAAAGCCTAGGTATCTCTACAGTCCCACTCTTAACAACAACTGCAGAACCAGCACTAGCACTGTAGCTGAAAAGTGGATTGTACACATACGCTCACACACACAATGGCTGGCATATAGTAGGCACTCAACTAACATGTGTGAAATGTAATGAGTGAAGATAATATAAACAAGCCAAAACAACGAAATGCACTCTGATTTGGGGGCAACACAGTAAACAATTCAGTAACTACCACTTTATCAAAAGCTGGCTGACAGCTGAATGGGTATTAAATGAAACAGCTCTCCTTCCCTGCCCTCTTCTTTCACTCTGACAGATTGCACATTCAAAACAAATCCACCCCCAGCCCCGCCCCAAGCTCTACCCTCTAGTACCTCCAGCACTGGAACTGACACAAAGTCCAGGGCTGCGGCGGTGTCCAGACCCGGGCCCCTGTCCAGGGAGCTGCGAGCTCACAAGACTTGGCTGGCGCAGCATAGGCTGGGGCACTGGGCGGCAGCTCGTTATGCCCGGGACCCCCAGGGACCCGCGCGCAAGCCCAGAGATCTCAGCGCCAGCCGGCGGCCGGTTCCGCTCGCCCTGCGCTGCAGTACCTGCACACGGTGATCAGGTTCCTCCTCTCCACCGCAGCATTGCGGGCGCTCAGGCTTTTCTTGCCGCCTCCGCCGCCACCGCCGCGGCTCACGCTCAGGCCCCCCAAGCTTCGGGAGGCCATGGCGGGCTTACCCCCGTGCCCCCTTTGTCTCTTGCCACCCCGCACGCCCCCCACACCTGCTTAAGGGGGCTCTCGCTCAGTCCGCGACCGTGGGGGCGCGGGAAGGATGTAGGGAAGGAGCCGGGAGGAAGGAAGGGTGTGGAAGACAGCGGGGACTCACACCCGGGGGCTGACGGCTCGCCCTTGGCACCCGAGCTCCACACACACACACAAACGCACACACACAAACGCACCACCTACGCCCTCAGCGCGCCGCCGGCTGCCGGGCTGCGCGTGCGGGTCGGCGTCGGGCGCTCTCCCACTTCCCGAGGGACCTCGGCAGACGGCGCGCGCGCAAGCCCGTCGGCCCCTCACGCCCAACCACCCACAATCCGCAGCCACTCGTGCCCAAGCCGGGGCGGCAACGGCGAGTCCCCGGGCCTCGGGTGCGCAGCCCCGCCCTCCCTGCGCCTATCAAATCGACGCTACCTCCGCTGGAGCCAATCGCGGCGCCAGAGGGGCGGGGCTGGCCGCGCGGACCTTTTAAAGCAAGTGGCTCAAGCCCCGCCCCGACGCGTGGGCAGCTGTCAAGATGCCGGGCTCCCTCTCGCAGCCCGCTAGCTGCCGCCAGTAGCCACGCCGGCTAGCCGCTGGGATTGTGGGATGCTGTGCCCCAGAGCGCCTGGGGCCGATTTCCACTCTTAACCTGGAGCCAAGCTTTAACAGCTGATATCTATTTCCGTGGCTGCCTATAAAGCAGCGCGCCGGCTCCCGCACCAGACCCTGGGCCTGACTGCTAAGGAGGGAGGAGGGGTCCTTTTGTCCTGACGCCTTTCCAGGGGCTGATAACAGCAACACAATGGCCCGAAGGGGAAAATTGCTTGTAGAATATCCTTCTTGGCGCGTCTGATGGCGAGATTTCTTGCCCCTCCACACCATGTGGCTTCCACCTCACCCTCCAGCGCAGCCCAAACCCGCACCCGGGACTGACCGCCCGCAAAGGAGGAGCGCGGTGCCAGTGTAGAGTCTTCTGGCATCCTGGGCCTTGATCCCGGAATCGGAGTCCGGGTCTAGGAACGGTAAGCCCGGGAGCGACCAGCCGGGCTGCTCCCTCAGGGAGTCTTGGAGCGCCCTCCTCCATGCGCGTATTCAGAAGCGCCCCCCTTCCTAGAGCTTCTCACCACACTCGGCTTTACCTGCAGGAGGGTTCCGACTTTGGCCCAGGTCCTCTGACACTCACCTGAGCCTGCTGTTTACCTCCCTTTGCACCAATATGGCCAGATTTTAGAGTGCAATCCTAAATGACACGTACTCTCCTGTGGAACCTAGCACAGTGCTGTGCACAGAACAGGTTCTCAATAAATGTTCCTGGAATTTAATTTGATGTCACATTTGGAATAATTTTTACTGAATTTCACGGCTTCAGTGGCTGCAAAATCCATATAACTTCCACCTCTGGTTTTGAAGTTTTTGTCAAAGAATGTTATGGAATATATAATTTTGTGTGGTTGTCTCTATTTTTCTTATGTATTGTCTCTAGTAATACAGGAGGTACTGTTACTCTGGAATGTTTTTAAAACACACGTTTGTGTAATAAAGCTGTAAAGTCGTAATTTCTGAGTTTTTTAAAGTTTAAAAATCTATTTAAAATAATCAAAGACTCATCCTTTTCAGCTACCATGTCTAATTTTATTCTACTACTATTCTATGTAGCAGAATAAAAATAAATGGGTCCGGCGCAGTGGCTCACGCCTGCAATCCCAGCACTGGGAGGCCGAAGCAGACGGATCACAAGGTCAGGAGTTCGAGACCAGCCTGACCAACATAGGGAAAACTTTTCTCTATTAAAAATACAGAAATTAGTGGGAATGTTAATTCCCAGCTACTTGGGAGGCTGAGAGAGGAGAATCGTTTGAACCTGGGAGGCAGAGGTTGCAGTGAGCCCAGATTGCACCTTTGCACTGCAGCCTGGGCGAGAGGGCAAGACTGTCTCAAAAAACCAAACTGTGTGTGTGTGTGTGTGTGTGTGTGTGTGTGTGTGTGTGTTGAAAAATGTCTGCCTTAACTAATGTGCTATGATAAATATTCACACATTAAAATTTTAAGAAAACAATTTAGTCAGACTTCAAACTTTATCTTTCACATTAATAAAAGCAGGGGAGTCTTCCATATATGGATGTTTGTGAATAGTTAGCACACCTGTTCCAGAACATCACTTGTCTGCTCTCCTGTGACTCTGAGGCTTATAAAGAGTCTTCTGGGAGCTACAACTTAACTTGTCTCTTCTTGCTAGACCAACAATTTGGATTCAAAAGTAGCCATCAGGAAAAAGATGCACTGGCTATACATGCCATCTCAGCAAAATATTTGCACTGGCAGTGACAAATACTACTCAAATTGATGTTGTTATTGTTTAACCACAGATAAAATTGCAGAAGGAAAAGAGTGGAAGGCCATTAAGGTTATCAAGAAAATTTCTAAAGACCCGTGCTTGGGTGTGTCATGAGTGAGGTAGAAAACACGCATGCCTCTGAAGCATTTATCAGGAAGATAAAAGTAAGTGGTCATGACAGAAAGAGAAAAGTGAGATGTTACTGTCCTCAAAAATTGGCTTCCTAGCCTCCACACATTTTCATGTTATTTGCACTATGAACTATGACTGAAGACTTGGTAAAACTCCATCTTAAATGATGAGGTAATAATGTTACTTTTCAAATGTTACTCTTAGGGGGATTTAGTTGACATATTGGTACTTGCTTACCAAGACTTTGGCATAAACAAGCATTTTTTTTTGTGATTTTTTTCTCATGTACAGCGTGTCAGTACACTGCCACATGGGGGCCTTATTTGATAAGGCTTTTCTCACTTATCCTGAGCAGTTTGTCCTGGGCTCTTTCTCCCTCTATATTACTAATCTGGATATTATCGATCAATTTATTCATTACAGAGCATAATACTATTATAGAGCTCCATGAGTTCCATATTACTTTTTGGACTTCTTTTGGCACCTATTTCAATTAATTTTATTTATTCAAGCGTTGCACAAAGGTTATTCAGAGATTTTATAAGGATTCACAATAAAAATTATGAAAAGAGTAGATGCCTAAATAAACTTACAGGAATTCTGTAGAACCGAATGGGCAGAACGTACCCACCCACCATTTTCCCAACCTCTTTCTCCTAATCAAAACAGACAATATTACAAGTGCAACACATAAAATGTCCTCAAATATAAAATACTATAAAATGTAAATATATAGTGCTACAAAACAGAGAGATTGCCAAACCTTAGTTTATTCTAGTCTCAGAGAAGTGGACTTTTAAAATATTGCCATAAACCCAGCATCTGTACAGAAGAAACTAGAAAAATTGAAGATGTAATTTTCCATTTTTATTTTACTTTGACGTCAGATGGGTAATATGCTGACACATAACAAGAATTGAGTGAGGCACATCTCACGTGTATATGAAACCTCAATCATCATGCTTATGAAACACAAATGGATAGATACAAATTTTTTCAAATCCACAAACTAAGTATCATCATAAGCAAAATCAAAAGTAAATGAGACTGAGAAAACATTTTTAAAACTCAATCAGAGCCAAAGAGCTAATTTCCTCTATAAAGTACTCCTGCGGATCAAACAGAACTGTTTCAGTGGCACAATGAAGGTGAAAGCCAAATACCAGTGAATAAAAAAGTCAGTGGGAAGTGAGTATCACAGTCTTAAAAGGTTATGAAGGGCGAGAAAAAAAGAGTGTGGTATGGGGGAATACTGAGTAGAAGGATGTTGGTGCTTTATTGCTGTTGTGTCATTATTTTTCATAGAAGTGACTTGAGCATATTTTAAAGCGGATGCAATGAATCTACTGAGAGGGAAAGGTTAGTAATGCAAGAAAGAGAAAAAACGATCAGAAGTGAGCATGAAGAAAATGGATGAAAATTACTTTAAAACAAAAAGACTATTTGAGAGTAAGAAAAGAGAAGCAGAACACTCAGGAGAGATATGGGTTTCCATTGACAAGAGGAAGTGGAAAGACCAAAGAATTGGAGAATGCAAGGTAGTATTGGTCACAGAGCAAAAGTTCCAGAGAGCATCATGGAAGGGAGTACAGACAGGGTCAAGGGCAAGGAAGCACAAAGCATGCTGGTTAATGGGGTGTGGATGGTGAGGCGGGTATTATAGGCTCTGATAGACAATTGATGAAGAGTACCTTGACAGGTCTCACAAATTGTTCTTTACAAAAAGTCTTTGGGTAAAGGCTGATTGAAACATGGTCAATTTGATCTTATAGTCTCTTTGAGGAGGGCAAATACCGATCCTCAGTTCAGAGGATATTTTTCTTTAATTTTTTTTTTTAATCATGGAGAGGGTTGTTAACAAACCAGAAATTATAGACTCCAGACACTGTATGGATTTTTATCATACAAGGATATTTTAGGGAATGAGCCATTCCCCAAAATAAGTATTTTTATATTCTCCCATTTACAAATAAGAAAACAGAGACTTGGACACATTCAGTAACATATAGAAAGCCACGCAGTAAATGGCAGAGCCAGGATTGAAATCTAAATCTATTAGATGGAAATGTATTATTTTTTTAATTTATTATTTTAGAGGCAAGGTCTTACTCTGTGGCCCAAGCAGGAGTACAGTGGGTTATCATGGCTTACCTCGGTCTTGAACTCCTGGGCTCAAGGGATACTCAGGGGCTCAACCTCCTGAGTAGCTGGGACTACAGGCATGCACCACCATAGCTGCCTATGTTTTTTATTTTTTAAAAAAATTTTGGCCGGGCACGGTGGCTCACACCTGTAATCCCAGCACTTTGGGAGGCCGAGGCGGGTGGATCACGAGGTCAAGAGATTGAGACCATCCTGGTCAACATGGTGAAACCCCGTCTCTACTNTTTTGAGACGGCGTCTCACTCTGTTGCCCAGGCTGGAGTGTAGTGGCACCATCTTGGCTCACTGCAACCTCCGTCTCCTAGGCTCAAACAATTCTCCTGTCTCAACGTCCTGAGTAGCTGGGATTACAGGTGCATACCACCACACCTGGCTAATTTTTGTATTTTTAGTAGAGATGTGGTTTTACTATGCTGGCCAGGCTGGTCTCGAACTCCTGACCTTGTGATCGGCCCATCTTGGCCTCCCAACGTGCTGGGATTACAGGTGTGAGCCACCACACCCGGCCCTCGAAGGGTACATTTTGTAAAGCAATGGTCCTCAACATTTTTGGCACCAGGGACCAGTTTTGTGGAAGACAGTTTTTCCACGGGCCAGGAATGGGTGGGGAAAGATAAGACGCCAAATGATGTCAGGGTCAGTATGATGTCGAAGTGGTCATTGTGACCTCAAAGCCACTCCCGTGTGTGTGTGTGTGTGTGAATTTATGACTATATGACCATGGAGAGAAATAGGGGCAGATGCACTGTCAATTGTGAACATGGGCATGGCAGGGAGGGTTTCATTTGGTCGCATTATTATAATTACATATGGTATGTATATAAATGTAAGCTTTTTTAAAAAAATAAAAACGACCTGTGTTTTTGGTCAAAGACTGTAGCCACCCTTAGAAATCAAAGAACAGGTACAAGTTGAAGTTCTATAGTGAGTAAAGTCCAGAACAGCACTTATAACAGAGACCACCACAGAGGGCTCTCCACCATGGAGCTCACAGACTAGTGCATGAAACAGACAGACAGTGAGTAACCAGCATCATGTAGCGCTCGGATCGCGCTGTTACCATGCAGGAAACAAAAGGCAGGCGTGGCCAGGAGCCCTGGGGCACCTGCCTTAGAAGTGGCCAGGGATGGCCAGGAGCGGTGACTCATGCATGTAATCCAGCACTTTGGGAGGCCAGGTGGGCAAAACACCTGAGGTTAGGAGTTCGAGACCAGCCTGGCCAACATAGTGAAACCCCATGTCTACTAAAAATACAAAAATTAACCAGGTGTGGTGGCTACTCGGGAGATTGAAGCAGGAGAATCACTTGAACCTGGGAGGTGGAGGTTGCAGTGAGCAGAAATTGCGCCATTGCGCTCCAGCCTGCGTGACAAGAGCAAAACTCTGTCAAAAAAAAAAAAAAAAAAAAAATTTTATTGAGACAAGGTCTCACTATGTTGCCCAGATTGCTCATGAACTCCTGGCCTCAAGCAGTCTTCCCTTCTTGGCCACCCAAATTGTGGGGATTACAGGCATGAGCCACCATGACTGGACCCAAACCTACTGATTTTTATCTAACATGTTTCACTGCCTTTTTGAGAAAGTAACTCCAGATAAGGCTTAAACACAAAACTCCCACATTGTACACAGGGTTCTTAAGAATCAAGAAGGATTTTACACATTGACCAACTGTATCACTCATGAAACATAGTATCTAGATAATTCTGGCTCAGGCTTTCATTTGGGATTCAGAAAATGTATTCTGAATTTAAAAATGCATAATTTTAACCACAATACTTTTTTAGAGATGTTTTACCAGTTTGCATACTACTAACAGTACATCTAAGTTTTCTTACACTCTTGCTCACTCTAGGGACTATCATTCTTTTTTGCTGTTTTTCCATATAACAAGCAAAGAGCAATATATTTTTGATATTTTAACTTGTTTTTTATTAGTAATAAAAATGCACATTTATTTCATATGCTGTTTGTTCATTTATGTTTTGCCTGTTGATGCCCTTTGCCCATATTTCCCAAAAAGTATTAGTCTTCATTATAGTAGCTCATCATATTTGTTTATTGTATGTATGGCATATACTTCTCCTACTTTGTTGTTTGCCTTACTTACAGTGTGAGTTATTAATAAAGAGATGTTTAAAATATTTTATATGAATGAAATTCATCAATCTTTTCCTTTTTTGGGTTTTTATTTAATCATTTTAGAATAGCCTTTGCCACCTCCAAGATTATATACTTTATGGTTTCTTTTTTGTATAAAAAATAATCTGTTTGCACTATATGAAGGTATGAAATTAGGCTATAACTTTATTGTTATATAAACTACTTGTCCCAATTCTATTTATTAAATGATCCATCTTTGCCTTACTGCCAATATTAAATTTATCATGAAATAATTAAATAGCAAGTTTGCATTTTAATGAAGAATTGTGCTTGTGATAATAAATCCATAGAGACAGCTAACATTAACGTTTCACAACATTTTTTACCAGATAGCTCTCCAGACATACAAAAGAGAAATATGTACTTAATTTTACCTAAATCAATTTATTCTACCCAAAGTCAATATATTTTCTCACTAGTCTCTTACTATGGGTTTATAATGTTTTGTTTCCTATAGAAATTTTGAATTTTTATGCAGTCAAATTTTTGAATTTTGTTACGATTTCTGGTTTTCACTGAATGCTTGGAAAAGTTTCTGTATGCTTAGATAATAAAAGTGTTTACTCATTTTTCTGTAGTGTTCTGAATTTGTTTTCATAACGAAAATGTGGGAATACCAATTTCACAAAGTAATTTTCTATAAATTATCTTATCCAATGTATTCAAATGCAAGCACTTTAGAAAAGAAAATCCCATTAAAGATATTTTGGCAAAGACTAAACATCAGTTAGAAAGGAGTTACTCACAAACATCTAAATAGGATTTTCAGCCATGATGTCAAGAAAATCTTGTCTTGAGTTTTCCTGTGCATAGACTAAATGAGACTTTTTCTCATAAAGTAAGTTTTAAGAAAATTTTCTCTGAGTAATCCATAAGGTTAAGAGAATTAAAAGATATTTTAGTACCAATTTACTATATCCATGGCTGAATTCTCCTTATGCAAGCTTAAAATATAACAAAATGACAATGATATTAATGAGTGCCCCTTAAACTTTCAGGTTCAAAATGTGTCAAAATGACAATGGCATTAATGATTCCCCTTGAAATCTCAGGGTCAATTTATTCATTTATATATTAATATACATATACATGTATTTGTTTTCACATATATATAAATAAGTTTATAGTCGCTACAATTCCTGCTTAGTCTTCAAAAATTGGACAGCAGCAGCCTTCCACTCATAAATTTGAGCAAATATATTTACCTGTGTCGACCAATAAACCTTAGTAAGGAAAAGAAGAATGTTGTGGTCATCATTCAGATCTTTATCAAGCTTACTTGTTTTTTTTTTTTTTTTTTT
>NW_016107413.1:6393008-6443197 GCF_001604975.1 Cebus imitator
TTTGAGATAGCGTTTTTGCTCTATCACCCAGGCTAGAATGCAGTGGCACATTCTTGGCTCACTGCAACCTCTGCCTCCTGGGTTCAAGCAATGCTCCTGCCTCAGCCTCCTGAGTAGCTGGGATTACAGGCATTTGCCACCATGCTCAGCTAATTTTTGTACTTTTTGTAGAGACAGGGTTTCGCCATGTTAGCCAGGCTGGTCTCGAACTCCTGACCTCAAGTAATCTGCCCACTTGGCCTCCCAAAGTGGTGAGATTATAGGTGTGAGCCACCATGCCCAGTCAAGCTTACATTTAATTCATTGCGATTTATATAATTGACCTTGATAGTGAGGTTAATATCTTTTCAAATATTTCTTGACAAAATTTGGAAACCAGTGTTTAATGGTTATATTAGTTTTCTGTTGTTGTATAACAAATTACACAAACATAATGGTTTTAAAACACCCATGAAAGCTGAAAGTCCTGTTAAGTCAGAAGTCTGGCACAGTACAGGTGGGTTTTCTACTCAGGGGCTCTTAAGGCTGTAATCAAGGCTTCAGCTAAGCTATGTGCTCAATTAGAGACTCTGGGAAAGAATCTACTTCAAGCTCATTCAGGTTGTTGGTAGAATCCCGTTGCAGTTGTGAGAGTGCGGTCCTTGATTTCTGACTGGCTATTGACTGAGTGTTGCTGTGAAGCCTGTTGCATATGGCTTCCTCCATCTTTCAAATTTCATGATTCAAATTTCTGATTTATTTGACCCCTAACTGAAGAATTCTTCTGCTTTTTAAAGGGCTTATGTGATCAGATTTAGCCCACCTACATAATCTCCCTATCTCAAGGTCAAATGATTAGTAACCTTAATTACATCTGCAAATCCCTTTGCGGTGCGAAGTAATGTAATCACAGGAGTAATACCAGGGAGCCAAGATCATGAGAACCATTTTAGAAATCTTTGAAGCACAGTGGTGAAAGAAGCAATGCATTCTCTACAGAGATGTATTTTAAGTGTCTGCTAACCTGGCATTGTCCTCCGCAACCCAAACTATTGCTATTAATATGCTTATAGGAATTTGGATACAGCTAACTTCAAAGAGACTATTAAGCTCCTGGTAGACTCCAAGACTATCAACCTACTGGTAGTCTCCAAATATTTGTCGTATTTACTCATTCAATAAATATTTTTTAATTGTCCATTATGTGACAGTCACTATGCAAGACTGTGGGAGTACAACGGTGAGCAAAAACTCCTGCTCTCATAGAGCTTAGGATTTAGATGGGAGAGAGAGGTATCAATCAAAACCTAAAGAAATCAACACATACATACTTATACAGTATGATAAATGATCCAAAGGCGAGGAGAACATATAAAAGAAACTGGAGCAGGACTCCAGGAGGCGCTATTCCTATAGCAGATAATGTCAACAGGGCCCCTGGAGTTAAACAACACCATGGCCCTGCAAAGGTGCCAGGGAAGGAAGCAATGATTGAGCTATGGTATGAAGTAGGAATAGGAGTGAACTAGATAAAGCGGCTGGTGGTGGGAGAAACTATCCAGGGGGAGGAAGATCATGTACAAATGGCCTGGGGCTGGAGGAAATACACTGTGCCTGAAGTTAATGTGGCTGGAGCTCAGAGAGTAAGGAGGTTCAGGAGAGTATGGCTAGACAGAAGGCCAGAGAGGAAGATAGGATTTGTTTTATTCAGAGACTCACTGATCACATTAAGCTTTTTCATCTTTATCCTAAGAACACTGAGAAGCCCTTGGAACAGTTTGAAACCAGAGGCTCACAAGATCAGATGTGAGTTTTGAAATGCTCACTCTGCCTGCCATGTGGAGAATGGTGGAAAACATTAAGTAGAAAGTGCTGCCTTGTAATAATTTGGCAGCACGCCAAATGTAAGATTTTTTTCAATGATGTGCTATTGTTTTGCCTTAGATGAGAATATCACATGTTGTCATCGTTAAATGTTTTCTAACATTTCTTTAACAAGGTGAGGTTCTCAGAAAACCTCTCCTTTATAATATATGGGCGTCCTTGACATACATATCAACAAAATTTTGGTTTTCTGTGACATTGTTATCTTCTATCAAAAAGAAAAATGCACTGGAGAACAGATAAGCATTTTCTGGACAACTGACAATATTTAAAGAGAATGCCTGAATACAAGATTGCCTGGTTATGCCTGAGGTCTCTCTTTCCTTAAGGGAAATTTGGCAAACAGATCCATGTCTTGAACTACTTAAAGATATCCCAAGTCAACAGATCTAGATAGTCTCATTTTACTAATTTTGTGATTCCCAGATTGCGGGTTCAGGCAGAACTCTAATTTCAAGGGCTATATAGAATAAATAACCCAAATCAACTTATATCCCACTCCCATGAACTCATCTCCCCTCCCCTTGCCACACAAACCCATTCCCTACTAGGCCTCATCAATAATTTGTGCAAGTTTGCTTGTTATCTCTTAGACAAATAAAGCAATAAATATGGTCTATTCAGCTCCTTTCAGACCAATTCTAGCTGCATTTATCATAAGGAAAGAGCATATACAAATGGCTTAGCTCTGCTCTTCATGAGTTATATGACCTTGGGGAAATTGCATAATTTCTATGCACTTCAGTTTTCCGATCTCTAAGGTTGAGATAATAATGATAGTACATATGGTAATTTCATAGGAGCTGGGATAAGATAAATGTGTAGCTAATGAAACTTTTGTTTACCTGGTAGGGGAGATACCATAATCACAAACCACATCTTAAAACAGGGCGTGATGTATAGCAAGTGCTGCACAATTGTTAGCTATTATCATTAATTGTCCTTCCTTGAAGATATTCTGGTGGATATCAAGTTTGGTGGCATGGCAAGAGCTCCATGATTTTGACCTTAACATTGTTTCAGCCTAAAAAGAAAACACACACACACACACACACACACACACACACGAAATTGTGTCAGCTCCAGATTGTAAAAAACATCCATCACTCCTTGCCACATACTTTCTCTTCTTCAGAGTCTTATAACAAATGCTCTGGTTTTTCAGGTTTAACGAAAGGGATTTCTTGGATTATCTTTGTCCTTTTCTTATCTATATTCATTCTGCACAAGATGTCCAAAGCTTCACAATGCAGAAATCACAACAAATGAATAATAGCCCAGAATGCTCATATTTAAGATGTCTTATTATTCCAAGTAATAGAATATATCATTTTGGATATAAATAAGACTCAGGTACATAATTTTAGAAGGTAAATGCTTATTATTTTATACTACTACTATAAAACATAACTTTATGTTAAAATCTACCTTAAAACATCTTATACTAGGCAATAGCTATAAAGGTATAAATTATACCTTTTATTTACTATGAACATTAAGTATTAGCAAAGTCATGCATGAGGTTGTTATGCTCTCTCTCAATGCTTGCTTTATCAATCTTCTGAATAGCTCACCATCCCCATCAGTACAAAATATTTGCTAGAATTTTACTTTCTGTAGTTTGTATTCAAAAATTAATTTTTTCCAATAGAAAAATTATATGAAATGTGTCTTTCAAACCTATCAAACCTTGGAGATTCTGATATGGCTTCTTGCCATTCTTTTCCATCCTCATTTGATTACTTCTTATTAATAGGCTATTTTAACAGCTATGTCACACAAATCTACAAATTATATTATCATGGCATTTAAGGCCTTTTGCAATCTTGTTGGCACTACCCTCAAAATATATCCAGAGTGTAAGCACTTTTCATTATTCCCACTACTATACTCCCCTGGGCTCACCTGGATCATTGGAACAGCTTCCCAGCTTCCAGATGTTTCTACCCTTGGCTCCCTACAGTCTAATTTCAATTTAGTAGCCAGAGTGATGAGATTATGTTAAGTCTCTGTCTGCTCCAAACTCTTCAGCGGTTTTCTCTGTCACTTGAGTTACAAAGTCCTCAAGATGGTTTATACGCCCTGCAGGGTCTAACCATATGACTCTTCTCTGACATCATCTCCTACTGCTCTTTTCCTTTGGTGACTTCACCCTGGCCTCTTGTTAACTCTCAGTGGACTAAATACACAACCCAACCTTATTTGTTCATGAATCGAACCGATATTGATGAAGCTTCTACTCTGTGTACAGGCTTTTGGGCATTATAGAAGTAGACCAGATAGACAGAGCTCCTTACTTTGTGAATGTATAGTGCAGTAGGAGAGATAAGAAACAACGAAATGAGAATAAAAGGCAAACCATTAGTATTATTATAAGTACCTAAATGCTATTAAAGTAGATATTAGCAGGAGAGACAGGAAACAATGTTGCAAGAATAAAAGGGAAAACCAATAGTAACTATAAATGTCTAAACAGGCTGACTATTAACACATCTCAGTTCGCTTTATTTTAGATGGCAACACTCTTGTTACACAAGCATTCACCTTGAATAACATCTTTATTTAATCTGATGCTTTGAGATGCAAGGTCATGAGCTGAAATGCCGTAAGCTAGAAAATGTTGTAATCTATCACAAAAATATCAGCCAAGCTTCTTTCTCTTTCTCTCTTTCTTTCTCTTTCTCTTTCTTGCTTTCCCTTCCCTTCCTTCCTTCTCTCTTTCTTTCTTTCCTTTTTTTCCCTTCTTTTTTGAGATAGGGTCTTTCTCTGTTGCTCAGGCTGTAGTGTAGTGGCATGATCATAGCTCACTGTAACCTCAAATTTTGAGGCTTAAGTGATCCTCCTGCCTCAGCCTCCCTAGTAGCTAAGAATGCAGGTGCATGCTACCACAACTGGCAAATTTTTAAAGATTTTTGTAGAGACAGGGTCTCATTATGTTGCCCAGGTTTGTCTTGAACTCCTGGCCTCATGCGATCTTCCTGCTTTGGTCTCTCAAAGCTCCGGGATTACAGGCATGAGATTCTTCATTCATCATATTATGATTATTTTGGTTTATAGTAGAGAACTAGCTTCAGAAAGCAAAAAAAAAAAAAAAAAGAAATTGCTTGTCCAAAAAAAGAGGATATTAAATATTATCATAAACTCAAAGGATAATTTAACACAAACCAAGTTTGCATAGATTAATAAATAAGAATAAACTTTACAAAACTCACAATTTCCTCTTACAGATCCATTTTTGACTAAAGGAACACAGATTTTATAGCTAAGGGAAGTATTTTAAAAATAATCTCAACTTTTATCTGAGATATGGAGTATATACGTGCAGGTTTGTTACATGGGTATATTTTATGATGCTGAGGTTAGGAGTATGAAAGATTCCATCACCCAGGTAGTGAACATAGTTCCCAATAGGTCAACTCTTCCTCCCCTCCCTCTCTCCCTCTTTAGTAGACTCCAGTGTCTATTGTTGACATCTTTATGTCTATGAGTAGCCAATGTTTGGCTCCCACTTATAAATGAAAGCATGTGGTATTTGGTTTTCTGTCTTAATTCACTTAGGATAATGGCCTTGTTGCAGCAAAACACATGATTTTTTTATGGCTGTGTAGTATTCCATGGTGTATATATGTTACATTTTCTTTATTCAGTCCACCACTGATGGGCATCTTGATTGATCCTATATCTTTGTTATTGTGAATAGTGCTACAATGAACATATAAGCACATATGTCTTCTTGGTAGAGCAATTTATTCTCCTTTGGGAATATACCCAGTAATGGGATTGCTAGGCCAATTGGCAGTTCTCTTTTAAATTTTGAGAAATCAAAAGTCCTTTCCAGAGCAATTGGGAAACAAAAATAAATAAAGGGTACTCAAATAGGAAAAGAAGAAGCCAAATTATCTTATCAATGATATGGTCTTATACCTAGAAAACCCTAAAGACCCCTGCAAAATATGCCTAGAGCTGATAAATAAGTTTAGTAAACTCTCAGATTACAAATCAGTGTATGTAAATCAGCTGCACTTCTATGCACCAACAATGGCCAAGCTGAAAATCAAATCAAGAACCCAGTCCCTTTTATAATAGATACACACACACACACACACACCTAGGAATACTCTTAACAAAGGAGGTGGAAGATCTCTAAAGGAAAAACTATGGAACACTTCTGAAAGAAATCATAGATGGCACAAACAAATGGAAATACATCCCACGTTCATGGATTAGAAAAATCAATACTGCGAAAATGACCATACTGCCCAAAGCAATCGACAAATTCATTGCAATTCCTATCAAAATGCCAACATCATTTTTCACAGAATATGAAAAAACAATCCTAAAATTTATATGAAACCAACAAGGAGCCCAAATAGCCAAAGCAATCCTAGGCAAAAAGGACAAATCTGGAAGCATCACATTACCCAACTTCGGATTATACTATAAAGTTATAGTAACCAAAACAGCATGGGTCTGGTATAAAAATAGATATATAGACCAACAGAACAGAATAGAGACCCCAGAAATAAAGCCAAATACTTACAACCAACTGATCTTTGACAAAGCACACAAAATCGTAATTGGGGAAAGGACACCATGTTCAATAAATGGTTCTGTGAAAATTGGATAGTCACATGTAGAAGAATGAAACTGGAACCCTATCTCTCACCATATATAAAAATGAACTCAACATGGATTAAAGACTTATATTTAAGACCTGAAACAATAAAAGTTCTGGAAGGAAAGCTAGGAAAAACTCTTCTGGATATTGGCCTAGGAAAATAATTTATGACTAAGACCCAAAAAGCAAATTCCACTAAAACAAAAATAAATAAATGGCACCTAATTAAACTAAAAAGCTTCTGCACAGCAAAAGAAACAATCACCAGAATAAACAGACAGCCTACAGAATGGGGGAAAATATGTGTAAATTATGCATCCAACAAAGGACTAAATATCTAGAATCCATAAAGAACTCAAGCAAATCAGTCCTGCTACTCACTTTGTAGCTCATTGAATCTTAGTTCCCTCTTCATTAATATGAAGATAATCATAACCCTACTTGTGCCAAGAGTCAGTGGGAAACTTGAGTTAGAGTTCAATAAAAATTAGTTGTCTTATTTTCTCTCAAGTGTATTAGAAGTTCCTTTAAGGTCAAAAATTAAAATTATCCCTATATCTGGCATGCTCTGTGCAATTCCTTTATATCTATAAATATTTGTTAAATTTAGTTGTTATAAAATTCTTAGAACTGGAATGCAGGAACCATCTGCAACATGCCATGAAAATCTAAAATAAAATAATATAATAAGAAACAATTCCTTTGGAAACTCCATACCCTAATTATTTTATTTGCAACAGATGCATAAAACTAAAACTCAAATCTGCATAAGTCAAGTAATTCAGACCTGCTATAAGCATTTAAAAATGTATTTTTAAAATACATGCTATTTTCTAGCAAAGACATGGAATCAACTTAGGTGCCTATTAACAGTGGATTGTATAAAGAAATGTGGTACAGCTACACCACAGAATTCTACACAGCCCTAAAAAAGAATAAAATCATGTCCTTTGCAGCAACATGGATGCAGCTGGAAGCCATTATCCTAAGCAAATTAACTCAGAAAAAGAAAAGAAAATATCACATGTTCTTATTTATAAGTGGGAGCTAAACCTTGGGTCCTCATGGACATTAAGATGAAAACAGTAGAGACTTAGGACCTCAAAAGGAGGGAGGAAGGGAGGAGAGCAAGGGCTGAAAAATACCCTAATGGGCAATCTGGGTGACAGGATCAATAGAAGCCCAAACCTCAGCATCATGCAATATAAAGCCTAGCAAAGCTCCAAGGAGCTGTAAGAAGACTGGTGTGGCTGGAACATGAAGGAGTAAGGGGAGAAATGGCCTGAGACTATAGAGGTAAGCAGAAGACAGATTATTGAGGACCCTTGGAATTGAACCCGAGAGCAGTGGGAAGCATTTGCAGGCTTTACTCATGGGTATGATATGATCCTATGTATATTTTACAAATTACTTTGGTTGCTATGCAGGGAGTGAATTAGAAGAAGACTAGAGTAAACGTGGAGAAACCAGTTAAGGTAGCTCAAGTAAGAGAAGATGGATGGTGGATATAGTGGTTTGGACAAGATTATCGTCATTGTTGAGAAGAAACTGGATTCAAATTGGATATAGAGAGTAAGGGTAAAGGGGATGCTAGCATAATCTCTCTTTTTCCTCCAGGTTTCTGACACAAAGTAAATAGTGTTATGTACTTGGATATGCATTCTGAATGAGAAGGCAATATGGAGACAGAATTAAGAGTCCTGTTTGGGCACTTCTCAAATGTGAGATGCATTGAGCCTCCTAAGTGGCAATTTTGGCAACATAATTTTTATAATTATTTGTTTTAAACAGTAACGAAGATAATGAATAAAGAAAACTTGACTATAGAATAGTAAGAAGGTTTGCGTTTGCCACGTGATGAAATGATAATAAGCATAAACCTGGCCTGCATGAGCACTTTGATTGTAATGCATAACATTCAAGTAAAACAAAAAGAACAGGCCAGGTACAGTGGCTCACTCCTGTAATCCCAGCATTTTGGGAGCCTGAGGCAGGATGAACAACTTCAAGGAGGATGTCCAGGATTTCAAGACCAGCCTGGGCCACAGAGAAAGGCTCTGTTAAAAAAAAAAAAAAGTCAGGTGTGGTAGTATGTAATCCCTGGATTAGTTCAGGTAGCCCAAGTAAGAGAAGATGAAGATGGATGGTGGTACATCTACACTACAGAAGGTCAAAGTGGGAGGATCACTTAATCTCAGCAGTTGGAGGCTGCAGAGAGAAATGACTGCAGCACTTCAATACAGCCTGGGTAACAGAGCAAGACTCTGGCTGCTGAGCAAAAAAAAAAAAAAAAAAAAAAAAAAATCCCAAAAAAAAAAAAAAAAAAAAAAAAAACACTAGTTCCTACATAAGAATAATGCAGTATGACTTGTTGCCAATTAGAAGGAACACAACTGCAAGGTCAGGGCATATTATTCAAACAGTAAAGACAATACAGTCAAATACTTGGCAAAATTACAAAATATCCCACTGGAAAAGACTAACGCAAGGGAAATCAACAAAAAGATATGAATCAGAATTCATCAGTGTCTCAAGAAAAGGTCACGCAATAAATTAAGTTTTGCAAGTGTTTCTACACTACTCTTAGCATCATTCCTTCATTTTCTAAGTTTTAATATAGTTTTACGTATTTTACAAAAATTTTTATTGCTAATTACAACCAAAGTGCGACCTGTAATAGCAATTCCTTCACATTCAAATCTTGCACCTTAAAATACACCTTGGGCCTCATTTGGCTAGCTTTGGTATCTCAGATGCTTAGACTACAGATACCACTAAGGCAAGTAGAGAAAATGAACTCTAGTGCCTATCACCCTTCTGCCATATCCTGAAGAATGATCATGAAAACAAGTTGGTCTGACTGTTCAATAGCAAAAATAAAAACAAGAAGACAGAAAACTGATGTGAAACTGAAGTAAAATAGCTAGAGAATATGACTGCACCTGTCCCCCTTAGCATGGATTTCCATGCTAGCCAATCTAAAATCTTCACTGTTAGACTGTATTTTAAATAGATTTGTCCTGTGAAATAATACTAAGTTTTAAAGAAATTACTGAGTGAACGTTAGCTCATTGAACTAATTTGACCTTGTTCCCGGGAGAGAGTTCACTTGAGATTAAGCAAGTTCAAAGTCTATGAATCATAAAACAATAAAAAAAAAAAAGGGAAATGGTGTTTTTATAAACTCTGTAATTCAAAAGTCATTTCAGGTAATATTGTTATTTTTATGTCAGGAATTCCTCAGTGCTGATATCTTAGGGCAAAGGGTTTGCTTATAAATTAAGAGAATTATAAAATAGATACGTAGTAGGATTGCTCCAACTAAATATGTGTTGATGTCAAAGGAATAATCTTTAGAATAATTTACTAAGCACAGGAGAAAATTAGGCTCATTACTTTGTAGCCATATTTCATTTTTAATTGAAACTTCTTATAAGTAAATCACTCACTAGTCTATTAACAACAGCACAAGTAAACATTCAGAATATAGACATGCAGGTACTAAGCTAATTGGTTTACATTTACTGTCTCATTTTACAAATGAGGAGTTTAATTGTAGCAAAAGAAATAAACTTTCCAAAGTCGAATAGCCATAACTTAAACCCAATCTATTTGATGCTAAAGCCAATGTTCTTCATGGCAATGTTGGGTTATCTCTTGTTTCTAAAACTTAAATGTATGAGTAAAAGGCAAAACTTGCTATTATTGAGGACATTAAAATCATATTATATTTCTGTAGACTCTGAGTACAAATCCGGCAAAAAAGTTCAAACTATTTCTTGGCAGGCATCATCAAAATTGGTATATAGATTCCTTGGGTATTGACTTTGAAAAGGAAGTTGGTCACTTTAGATACATAAGATCGATCTGTTTGTAAAAACAAAATGAAAACAAAACAGTTGCCTTGTATGCTAAAATTATCCTAACAGTTTTCACCTCTAAAAACATACATACACAGAACTTGCGAGACTTTACATGGCTCATCTTCATATTGTCAGCATCTAGCAAAGTACTTGCCACACAGCGATCAATAAAAGTTTTAGCCAGCCTGGGACAATATAGCAAGATCCTATATTTACAAAAAACACACAGCCAGGCATGGTGGCACACACCTGTGGTCCCAGCTACTTGAGAGGATAAGGTGGGAAGATCCTTTGAACCAAGGAGGTCGAGGCTGTAGTGAGCTGTGATTGTGCCACTGCACTCTGGCCTTGGTGACAGAGCAAGATCCTGTCACACATACACACACAAAATTAAGTAAAGAAAAAAAAAAGAATCAAAGAAAACAATAATTCCCCTAGCTTAAGTCCATCTTTATTTGTTTGGATAAGCTATAAAATGTCAAATAATGCTGTTAATGGACATTTCTCTAAGGTCACCAACAGAGAAGTTGAGCACATACTATATGTGCTGCATTTTGTATACAGAATAAAAATAGGGACAAGATTGCTACCCTCACAGAACTTAAATTCTTCAGGGGAATGAAAATGAAGTCCTTAACTGGACTTCTCTCCTCTGTGTTATCTTCCTCAAGTGGAAGTATATGATGCTTAGTTATGAAAAGTATCTATAGGGCTTTGATCTTCTCAGTAAGTCTTTGAGGCTGATATGAAAACAGTAATTAGAAAAAAAATGTGTCCAAGTTACATAGACAGTTGATGACTAAAGCTAGAAATCAATTACAGTTGCCCATGTATTTTCTTATTACTTAAAGAGCATCTCTGTCTCTACCTCTTTCTCTCTTCCTCCTTGCTCACCTTTCTTAGAAACATGGATAAGATTTTCAGAAATATGAGAAACTTTTGAGTACATGCAAAATATTGGGAATTCTCAGTGTTTCTTGTTTTAGCCAGTTAATTTTGGCTTTCACTAAATGCGGCCATTCCTTAATAAGCAGCAAACTCCACTCAAAGATAGGCACCAATAACGAGGATCCTGAAAATTCATTGTTATCTGCATCTCCAAACTTTTATAAAAATTTATTATAAAATAATACACTGTTAGTATGGGATATTTCTCAAATACAGAAAAATTTAAAGCAAAAAACTCAGACCTAACTTTCGTCACTAAAAGATAATCACTCTTGACACTGGTATCTTTATTTCTAGTATTACACCAATTAATTTGCTTGATATAGTGAATATCAGGCTGTTATAATTTTCCCCTGCCTTTTTTCCTTGCACATTAGCATAGGTATTTTCTGAGCTTATCACAAACTCTGTAAGCACATTTTATATTACTACTTTTTAAAAGAGAATGTATTATAATTAATTCATCCATACATATGTGGTTAAGTATTCAGGTAAACTGCTCATTTTTCACTGTTATAAAATAATGCAGCAATGAATATCTTTAGCTGATATTTTTTCCTGTACTTCGAATTATTTCTTTAAGATAGATTTCCCAAAATTGAATTAATGAGTCAAACAGACTTATGTTTCCCTTATGTATGTTTCCTTATTCATTTTAATAATTTTCAGCTCCCACCTGTTTTATTTAACCCTTGTGAGACGCAATAATCTCATTTTCTCAAAATATCTTTGCTGATGTAATTTGCATTTCTTTGTAGTTAGCATGAATATTTCAATATGTCTTCTTCTGAGTACCAGTATACTCCATATGTTTTTGTATGAATTGCCTATTTGTATCTTTTGCTCAGTTCTATTTAGGCCTTTAAATTTTTTTATGCATTTATATGAGCGCTTTATATATTAAGAATATTAATCTGTTGTGATATTTGCAATAAATAACAATATGATTTGCTGTTGGCTTTAAATGTGAATTTATTCAATTTTCTTCATAATTTTGTTTTTATAGATTACTTTAAAAGTAATACTTATAATTATTTCCATATTATTATTTACTTTCAGTGTCCATTACTAGCCCTTTCCAGTAATCACTTTTACTCTCACATTCTTAATGGTTATTCATATCTTGGTTCCATTTATTATCTTTATTAGGATATCTGGGAAGTAGTACTATTTATACCAAACACACATCAAATCTTACCTTATTTTCTTCTTACAAAAACCTTAGGTGGAAGCTGTTTTTGTCTTTATTTGAATGACACAGAAATCAAGGTTTTTGAGAGGTGGAGTATTTGTTCACAGCCACACAGCTGGTATCTCACAAAGTTAGAATTCCAAGAATTGCCACTTAATTTTCTTCTTTCCCTTGAATACTCAATTGTCTTCTCTCCTCTTAATTTTGTCATTGATTTAAAAACTTTACTTGTGCTATTATGGTATATTTATTTCAATAGGGGGCAGTGACTTACTCAGAGAGATGATTCTCTAAAGGAGTTTAAAGATTATATCAGAAGTTGATAGAGGAGGCCGGGTGTGGTGGCTGATGCCTATAATCCCAGCAATTCGGGAGGCTGAGGTGGGCAGATCACTTGAGGCCAGAAGTTCAAGATCAGCCTAACCAACGTGGTAAAATTCCATCTTACTAAAATTATAAAAATTAGCCTGTTGTGCTGGTGCAAACCTGTAATCCCAGCTACTCAGGAGCCTGAGGCAAGAGAATCACTGGAACTTAGGAGGCAGAGGTTTCAGCGAGCTGAGATCATGCCAGTGAACTCCAGCTCAGGTGACAGAGTAGGACTCTGTTTCAATAAAAGGAAGTTGGTAAGGGAGATAATTCATGGCAATAGATCTTTCAAGTCACACTAATGATAACTCAGGCATTTAGCTTACTAGTATAATTTCCAAAAATCTGTCTCTGATGTCATACTCTCAGCACTTAATATTTTCCACAAACATTAATTGAAACTTTGTTTTGTATAAGTCTCTTTCCAGTTAGAATATTTTTAAAAATTCATAGTTATGTGAAACATTAATAATAAATACAAAATGAGAGGTACAGACACTGAAAAGTAGGATTGCAGAGTGGTAGAAAATATTTCTGGCTAGAGTAGATAGGGAAGGGTTCAAAGAGGAGTAAAATTCAGGTTTCTATTTGCCATTGACTTATCACATGGTTAAGTCACTGACTTAATTAAAATTAAATTAATTTATCATCATCTGATCACCATTTCACACAAGTCGTATCTGTTGCAATATTGGCTAAATGATGGCAAGACAAACAACCTCTTTGAAAATGATCACATTGACCTTCAGTATCTAGATTTTTTTCTTTCAATTCAGGTATCCATAGAAGCAATCTGATGTAATCCAATGTGAGTTCAAGTACAGTCATTTAATATCCCCCATCATTAGGTCAGTCACATGTCCTTCATAGATAAAAATCATTACATATGAAAGGGTGGGGAATGTGTGGATCCCTTATTATTGTTAATACAACTGAGTCATATATCTTGCTCTTTGAGCTGGGTGGAAACTTGTATTCTTTCTGTTTCAGGTCAATTCAGTTCAGAGAGATGATTGGAACTTGTATTCTTTCTCTGCCTCAGGTCAATTAAGCTCATTGAGGTGAGTTGCATTTCTTCTTGAAATGTGTTGAACCTTCAATTTGGACTCAGATTGGTTAAATAGAGGAGACAGGAAAAATAGAGAAAATAAATTATTAGCGAGATCAGAGAAAGACAGAAAGACACACAAGATTTACTATAGAGGGTCACAAGAAGAACATCCAGAAGAATTAAAAACCATAGGAGAAGGAAAAATAGGTAAACAGCTTTTTAATTTCTATGAATTTGTTGTTAATATAATAAAGGACATAGAGAGCTGGGATATGAGAATAATTGGTCAAACATATGTGGATAAATAGATGTGACTACATACATGAGTGTCAAAGAATGCTAAGGAAGGGCAAAAAGAGATTGAGAAGAGAGCATTGTTACTAATACATAGCAATGTTGAGTGTTTAGGGTGTTCCGGGCACTGTACAAACCTTTTAAATATACAAATCACTTAATCTTGCCATAACATTAGAAGGTACTATCTACTCTTTACTAAAGAGTGAAGAATAGATAGTACCTCCGTGGGACAGCTGAGTTAAGTAACTCGTTCAAACCTACACATAACAATCAGCAGAGATGGTCCTTATCTAAGTTTTTTTGCCTTCGAAGCCCAAATTGTTTAATGGAGCCAAGTACTAAAGAAGAAAACTTTTGTAAATTAATTTAGTTTAACAATTTATATGTGGAAAGGTAGAGAATGAAAAGAGCATATCATCTGAGAAGCCCAGTGAGTTTGGCTGAAATGGAGTAAACATGTACATGTTGATGGAGAGGAAGATGATTAGAGAGAAGTGCTATGTTGTGGTTCTTTTAGGAGGAAACTCTGGGCTGAGTGTGGTGGCTCACGCCTGTAATCCCAACACTTTGGGAGGCCGAGGCGGGCAGATCACAAGGTCAAGAGATCGAGACCATCTGGCCAACATGGTGAAACCCGTCTCTACTAAAATACAAAAATTAGCTGGGCGTGGTGGCATGCGGCTGTAGTCCCAGCTACTCAGGAGGCTGAGGCAGAATTGCTTGAACCTGGGAGGTGGAGGTTGCAGTGAGCCGAGATTGCACGCCACTGTACTCCAGCCTGGTGCCTGGAGACAGAGCGAGATTCTGTCTCCAAAGACAAGAAGAAGAAGAAACTCTTAGCTATCATATATTCTGCAGCAGGGAGCCATTGCAAGTTTTCCAAGATGGAAAGATAAGAAGAAAACACTTCATGGGGCTGAAAAAGGCAGTGTAGTGGAATGTCCTATGATAATGTACTATAGTGTAGAGTAGTGGTTAAAAGTATAGTTATAAGAGAGGGACTACTGGTTAGCAGCTTACTTGCTGTGTGACTGGACAAATAATGCAAACTTTAGTGTCTTTTATTGTAATATGGGAGTATCAACAATAGTAACTACTTGATATGATTCTTGTAAAGATTAAATGACATAATCTCTTTGACGTGTTTGGCAGTTCCTGATATATGACTGGTATTTAATAAATGTTATTTGTTATTATTATCATTATATATTATTACTCCCACAGATAAAAAAGAACAGTTTAGTGTTGGGAGGCTATAGACAAGTTGGTGAAATGGCTACATGAGGGTGGATGACAAGAAGGTGCAGATTGTGGCAATCACTTCAAATGGAAAAAGCACTGCTTGAATGAAGGTATGTGAGTGCCAACTTGCAAGGGGACTAGGTAGGTTTCACCAGAAATTAAGGAGGCTTAAGAACAGCCAAGTCCAGCTTGACAGGAGTGGTGGTAGCACCAATACAAGACTGGTGTCTTTAAATAAGCCTAGGGCAGTTGAAAGTAGCAAGAGCTAGTTTGTTTTAGGTCCATCATGTTTTATATTCATACTTCCATGTCAGTGGAGCAAAGAAATTGAATACAATGTAATAGAGTGGGAGAACCTTATTTTTGAAATCTCTGTGTTATTTTGATCTTTAACTTACTTATATCCTTGATAGAGATCTTTACCTGAAGCTCAAGACTATAGAAATAGTATAACCAGTATAACAATATAACACTTTATTTATATCCTGCACGGTTTAGGGAGGGTTAAAGGCCATTCAAAAGGCTACATAAAATTCAACAATATTATGTAAACAAAAGGTGAGATAAAGGAACAAAGGAAAACAGAAATGGAAACAGAGATGAGAGGCATAAATAAGATTAAAAATGCAAGTGATGAAGATGAAAGCTTGTATATTTACCCCAGACGGACCACAGGGTTATTGTTATGCTGTTAAACAGTGAACAATGCTATACTCATGCATATCCAATTACAACATGTGGAAAAAATAGAGGCCTGTTAGAGAGCCTAATTAACAATTTGTAAAAAAAAAAGAAAAAAACAAAAAACAGCAACAAAAAAAAAACTTCATTATATGGCCAAGCACAAAATAAATCAAGGTAAGAAAAATGTGTAGTCAAGAATAGGAAAAAATTATGGCTTTGAAGTATGAGTTATTTAAAGAAAGAGGAAACATCTTCAGACTATGCAGTAAAAAACAAAGTGATTTTCTTCTTCTAAACTTATGCAGTAAGCTGATGGGTAATATGTGTAAGTCATGGAATGTGGGCTAGAGGTTACAACAAAGCTATTTCCCCTATGTTCATAAGAAGTAAGAAAAGCTCTGATGTGAGTTAGCAGTACTTTATAAATTTGAATTGGGAAGACTGCACATACTTTTCCTCAGTTTGAAAAAAATAGTGGACAGGAAAAAATATTAAATGTTGGCAGTAAATATGAAAAGAAATTAAAGCTAATGTAACATGCTAAAACATGCTATGTTTATTTTAATTATTTTAAAATTATTTTGAATTTTGAAATGCCCTGGAAAAACACGGGCATTGACCTGACCTCTAAAGTTTTAAAATATTACACACTTTAAAATACCATTTCTATCTTGAAATACCTGTGTCTCTATGTTTTTAAAAACTTCCTTTTTATTTCTTTCCATTTATCATCAAATAAAGGATGAATAGATATACTCAGAAACTGTCAAACATGCTGAAGAAAGTCCACTGCAGAAAAATTTCTCCTGGCCTTTTTACAGGTGTTAGCAGAGTGGAGCTACAGAATTGGAGAGGTCGGAGGTTTTGTATTAACTGTATTAAATGCAAATCCAGAGAAAATTTCCCTTAACGACATCCTGTATCCTTATATGGATATGAAGACTTCTGTGAACTTTGAGAGACGTGTCTCTATAAGTTGAAATGTCCCCGATGATTCAGCTGATGCACGTTTCTCTATTTGCCCTTTCCAGAGAGGCGCAACGGAAGCGACAACATTCCTCCTGGAGATTCGATCTGTTTCGCAATTTCTAAAGGAATCAACATTCGGTCAAGCCGGGCCGGGAGCATTCATTTGAGATGAGGTTTGATTGGCTCACAGGACAGCGCTGGGGCTGGGCCGAGCACCGACGCTGACTCCTCTTTTCCACAGGAAACCTGCGCTCATTCGAGCAGCGGCTCCTCAGAGCAGCGGCTCCTCCAAGCTCGAAGAAGTAGAGGCCGCTGTTTGTTTCCACTAGGTCTTTCGACGAAGCCGGAGTCTCTTCTTCCAAAATTTCACGTCTTAGTGGCCGCTCTAAGGAGCTAGAGGTAGGCGCACACGAAGTTGGGAACTACTGTAGGACAGTTCCCAAGAAGGGTCAGGCTCTCAGATTCCCTGTACGTGGTCCTCGCGGGAGAAGGGCTTCTCGAGGCGTGGATGGTGTGGAGGAGTCCTGTTGCAAGTCCTTGGGGACCAAGTGGGGTGAGATGTAGACTCGGGAGCTCCTGGAGCAGCGCCCAAACCGTAGTGGCACTGGACCATGCTGGCAGGAGCTCGCAGAGCCCGCGCGGTGCGGGAACCTGGTCTCTGAGCCCGCGGGCGGCGGGTGGGAGGAAGCTTCATCCGCGGCAACGGGAAACGGGAGGGAGAAACGCGCTCGCGGCGGGCAGAATCCAGAGCGCGCTGCCAGCCCCCAAACTTTGCCCGCGTGGAGAGGCTGGGGACCCTGCACACAGGAAAGCCCCTGCAGTGCCCAGCGTGGCCAGAGCAGCTGGAGCATCACGGCGAACGCTCCCCCTTACTGCTCTCTGGGTTAAGCAGGTGACTGGAGGTTAGTTTCACCTCAGGCTCCTGCGGGTCATGCATTTGGCTAACAAGCTGCGGTTTCTCTTCAGGTCGGGATGGATCTCGAAGGGGACCACAATGGAGGAGCAGGGAAGAACTTTTTAAAACTGAACAATAAAAGGTAGCTAGTTTGTTTCATTTTTATAGTTTACGTAATTGCAAGATTTGGGTAGTTTATTTATAGCTTCCAGCTCTGAGATAAATGACATACTGTTGTTTTTAATTATTTTTATTTTAAGAAACGCAAACCAGCCTTTGGAATCAATTTCCCTGCTTAGAGCAGAAGTTTGTCGGCTGCGTGGGGCACAGCATATGCATTCTCCCTCAGTCTTTTTTGTTCTTTCTTTTAATGATACATAATATTTTACATATTTATGAAATGGGGTATATGAGAGTGTTTTTTACATGCACAGAATGTGTAATGATCAAGTCCAGATATTTGGAGTATCCATCATCTTGGGTATATTTCATTTCTGTGTTGATAACATTTTAAGTCCTCTATTCTAGCTACTTTGAAATATACAATATATTGCTAACTGTAGTCACCCTAGTCTGCTGTCGAACATTGGAACTTATTTGTCCTATTCAACCGTTCTTAGTCATTCACCAGCCTCTCTTCATTCCACCCTTTTACCCTTCCTGGACTCTCTCTCCCTTAGTATTGATGTGCCTCCTCCTCAGCTTTCCTGCCCAAGACAGGCGGAGGCTTGTTTCTGTCTTGAACATCTGCTTTTCAAGTGGTGTTCGTTGCCCATACCTGAGCCATATGCCGCTGGTGATCTGCTCTGTGGTCCAGGCTTTTGATTGTGGTAAATGACTACGTAAACATCGCGTGTTTGTGGCCTGGGTGGTGGAAGGTCAAAAGTACATTTTGTTTTGTGTGTCTGTGTGTTGTTTTAACTGGCAATAAATATATATATATATTTTTTTTTGAGACGGAGTTTCACTCTTGTTACCCAGGCTGGAGTGCAATGGCGCGATCTCGGCTCACCGCAACCTCCGCCTCCTGGGTTCAGGCAATTCTCCTGCCTCAACCTCCTCAGTAGCTGGGATTACAGGCACGCGCCACCATGCCCAGCTAATGTTTTGTATTTTTAGTAGAGACGGGGTTTCACCATGTTGACCAGGATGGCCTGGATCTCTTGACCTCGTGATCCACCCGCCTCCGCCTCCCAAAGTGCTGGGATTACAGGCTTGAGCCACCGCGCCCGGCCAATAAATATCTTTATATAATATTGGTAATGTAACCACACATACAGAAAATAATTATTTAAAGTTAATTTTAATAATTAACTTTATTAAATGGTGCTCTGGCTTTATAGGAAATTTAAAACTCCACTCAATAGATTCATTGTTAGTAGTAAATTGTAAGATAAATTAGTAAATATATTAATATTATTAGAAACTGTAATGTAAATTATAAGATAAATTAGTAAACATGTTAATATAAGAAACCAAACTTTTCAGTGTAAGAGAAAAAATACAAATGTGGAAATTAAATACATTTTTAAAAATAATGTTAAATTTGAATTGGAAATTTCAATATGAATTCATAATATTTTAATAGTTCATTTTAAGGGACAGTAACAATGAGCACTGTTAGTATCAGATCTTGATTTCTTAATACCATTCCTCCCTAAAAGAAATAACACCTCAATAGTTAATTTCAGCCAAGTCTGGGGCAAGGGCAGGAAAAATACAAAGGTATCCTGTGGTATCTGAAAATAAGAAAGTGGAGTTTAATGGAGTAGTTAAAAGCACACTGGAGCTGGCTGGAAGGAGCTTCCACTGGCCAACTCTGGGAAAATTTGAGCATCAAAGAAAATCATAACTGTAACAGATTTTTAGATACTAAATGCAGCTGTTGAATCCCTAATATTCTGAGAGGAGGGAAGCTGAAAGAAAGTGTGAGAAGTAGAGAAAATATGGGAATTATCTTTACAGAAAAATTCCAGCTATTACTTTGCAATGTGCATTGTTATAATAGATTACAGTAAGGATTGTCAACGAACCCTAAACCATTCAGAAAAAAAGTTGTATCAAAGAATTTTCTTCAAAATGTTTACTAATTGGAAGGAGAACGTGCTTTTCCAATTAAACGATTTTGCAGTTAGCACCTTAACCAAGTGATCAGATCTGGTATCACTCACAGTAGAATAGATTGTGGTAAATGACTCATCACTTGGATTTTGAGTAAACAACATCACTTAGCAAATGTTACTATATCTACAAAAACATTTAGTTTGAATCCAATTAAACTTGTAGACCGGGGCTGTCCAATAGATATGTCATGTGAGCCACATTTGTAATTTAAAATTTTCTAGCAGCAACATTAAAAAATAAAAATAAAAAGATAAAACTAATTTTGAAAATATATTTTATAGAACTCAATATGTACAAAAGATTGGATGTTCTATGTCATCGAAATGATTAATAAGATAGTTTGCATTTTCTTTTATGCTAAATCCTCCTGTTTGATGTGTATTTTGCATTTATTGTACTTCCTAATTTGTATTCAGTTTGATACAGGTATTTGTTGCACTTCCCAATTTGTATTCAGTTTGTCCCAAGATGTGGGACATTCTGTAAGACAGCTGTTCATGTCCCTTTACAAAAGTCAATGTTAAAAAAAATAAAAGGAGGACTTCTAGATTAAGAGAGACTAAAGATATATAACTACCAAATGCAGCGTGTCAACATTACAAAACAAAAGAAAACAACCTAAATGTTCAACAAGGAAAAAATCTACGGAAAACATTCTTGGGACATTTTAATGTGGATTGGATATTAGCCAATATCAAAATTGCAGCCACTTTTCTTAGATGTGATAATGGTAGGAGAACATATGATTGAAAGAGAAAATTTTTGTTAAAAAAGTTCATATAAACAATGAAAAAGGCTCCATTGAGTAGAGGGTAGGTATTCCACTTTTTGTTTTTCACTTTGTATTTTTGAAAACTTGATAGCTTAAAGAATTATGTACTTATGATACAAACATTTAGGTAGATTTAAGAAATATTGAGGGTATGTGAAGGGAAACAGTAAAGAAAATTAATCTTTCTCATATTTCTATTATTGGTTCTATCATGGCCTATAGACTTTTTTTTTTTCAAATTAGAGATTATATTTTACATAAGTAGTTCTTATTAAATTGTGTTCATTGCCATTGATTTAAATCTGTTTCAACATGGATTGTAAAGAAGTATATGGCTTTGGTAATAGATAATGCTGGGATAATAGTGCTGTTTGGAATATGTCTATTTGCAAAGATTCTTTATTAAAATGATGTTTGATGAATGACTTGTCTTTCTAAGCACTGTGTTTTGTGCTAATGGGGATAAGTAAGTAATCTAGTAGGGGTGAGAGTGTGTGTGAAAGTGCATTTTAATGTGATGCAGTATCTCGGAAACTTGAGGTTGTACCTTATAGCTTGGTGGTCAGGGAACGGACTTGGCATTTAAATATAGGCTTTGTTATAGCTGTGGGACCTTGAACAAGTTAACTCTTCTCACTCTTCTACATCTCTGAAAGGAAAAAATGTGTCTTTCATATAGAATTGTTTATGAATCCTGTGTGGGAAGTGCTTACTTAGCCAGTGCCTGGAACATTATAACTTCTCCAGAGTAGCAGCAGTCTTAGAGAACAAAAAAATAAATAAAAAGCTTAGAGCTAAAACTCAACTATTTATGGCTGTTTTTCTCTTTTCATCCTGGTTCCAGGGATACTGAAACCATGCCTTTACTGGAAATTGGGTGGGACCAAACCTGAAGAGTTATGTTTGTGTATTTTATGTCTCTCTAACATTATCCAAAGCCAAATGCGTAAACTCCGGATTTTTTTTCTTTAGAAGTCTCTTCACCTCTTTTGACCTCACTTGGTGTAAAGAACAAAGACAAAGATGAATTTACCTTGTGAACTTAAAAACCCTGTAAAAAATAGCACAATTCTTCTCTAAAATAATCTTACTTTTATACAAAAATATAGATGAGGCAGATTTGTTATAGTTGGTTTGCTTTCACATCCTAGGTGGCAGTTACACAGAGTGGAAAATGGGTTACAGAGTTAGATTCATTCGTATCTGGTTTCAAAATAAGAGTTGACCTTATGCCTGAGGACAACTTTTGACAATTTATAGAGCATCATTTTTGACCATAGCTTTCTAGAGTGCATTTATTTCATAATGGTTCATTTAGGGCTCCAGACATTTTTTTCACAATTAGGTTTGCTCATAGAGAGTAATTTAATTTTCTTCTTAGGCCAGTTATGCCCAGCATCTAATTGTCACTACTCTTCACTAGTAAAGGGAATGATTAAGAATAATATCTAGGCTGTAGACGGATAAAATATCAATGCCATCATTACTCAAATGACAATTAAGGGGATTCATAATTAAGGGGAAGTGTGAATGATTTTCTAATTAGAATACAAACAGGAAACTTTTTTCAGTATGTCTTTTTTTCTGATTGCAAAGGGTGTATGTATGTATTCATCGTAGCAAATCAGGAAATTTCAAAGGCACAAGGAAGAACATATTTTTAGAGAGATTCCAATGCTCAGTGGAAACGACATAGGTAGATTTCTAAAATATATGTAAACATATTTAAACATTATAAATGGGATCATACTATCACTATCCTGTTTTTTAACTGTATAATATAGACATATTTCTTCATCTGTCATTAAATATACATTCTATATTAATTTGAGTAATTTAAAAATTATATAATTTCTAAAGTTTTATGTAATTCCTTTGCTGTTTTGCAGTGAAAAAGATAAGACGGAAAAGAAACCAACTGTCAGTGTTTTTGCAATGGTGAGTTTTGAATTTATTAAAAATTACTTTGTAAATTTGATGTCTCCTTTCATGGAAAAGAGATATTTCATCTGATATAAGATTTTCTTACAGAGTGTGTTAATGGAGGAGCAAAATAAATTGGTTTGATTTAGTTTATTTTTGGGAAAATGCTGATCATAACTTGCCATGTATATTAATAATCTGCAGCCACCCTTCCTGACTTAGATTTCAATATTCTACTAATGAATTATGTTGCCAGTGATCCATTACCTACACAAACTCCTCTCCCATCTGCATAGAGGAAACCAATCGCATAGAGTGCTGACTTTAATGGCTCTGAAAGTCTAGCAGGTTTTAGGTCAAAGTCCATTGCTAACAATAAAAGATAGCAATGGATTATTTATTGCTATGAAAATTTTAGAGCATTTTGGATTATTTATTACTATGATTTCAAATATGCCATATGTCATTATTCCCCTGTGCTGTATAGATGAAAATCTAGAATTTGAAAACCTTAATGTAACTCTTTATATCATTTTCTGGTTGCATGTGGTTGTTTAGAAGCTTTTTTTTGATCACACTTGGAATCAGACAGGAATCATATAGGTGTGGTTGGTTGATGACATCAGTGCCATGATCTTGGCTCACTGCAACCGCCGCCCACCAGCCTCAACTGATCCTCTCACCTCAGCCCCTCACGTAGCTAAGACCACAGGTGTGTACCGCCATGCCCAGCCAGCTTTTGTATTTTTTGTAGAGACAGGGTCTCGCTATGTTGCCCAGGCTGGCCTTTAACTCTTGACCGCAAGTGATCCGCCTCACTTGCCTCCCAAAGTGCTGGGATTACAGGTATAAACCACTGCGCCACACCTAGCTGATGACGTCTTATCTACCTGAATTCTCACTTCCTTTTTTCTAAGAGTTCAAATTTAGGTGAACTGTTAGGTGAGTGATTGCAGAGATTGGAACTGGGAAGACTACTGAACCAATTAATTTAACAGCACATGCTTTATAATTCAGTCATTACACAGGAATTTTTTAGGGGGAAGGAGTGGATAGATTGTCTTGTAAAATGGATTTTAATAAATAGATTATAAAAATAGTTGTAGGCAGGGAAAAAACAGACATATGACTTTTACGCTGAAGACTCCATGGTTCCCTTATCTGACCTTCATCTCTCTGTGCTACAATTGCTCTTGCCATGACTCCTGCTTTTATTCTATCTCCATTTGCTTTGGAATTTTGGGGAGATGAGACTAAGTACTTGAGTCATTCTCAGACTACTTGATTAACCAAGTGACAGTTTTCATTATTACATTCTTTTATGGAAAGAAGCATTTAGGTTAAAGTTGTATTTATTCCCAGGATTTTGGTGCTGTCATTTTGAGACTTTCAGTTTTTATTATTTGTAGTTAAATAGTTTTAAACCTTAGGAGTCTTATATTTTAGAAAATTTAACAGGCCTACTATATAGAGGTAATGTTATCAATACTCAATTCATTTTAAGGCACAAAAAAAATAAAAATATGAAGCTTTAATATAAGGTGGTAGTAATAGAACACATATAGCACAATATGCCAGGCATTGTTCTAAGTATTTCGTATATGATCTCATTTATTCCTTACAATTCCTTTTGAGATGGATACTATTATTCCAATTTTGCATGTGAAGAAATTGAGGCTAGACATATTCACCTGTCTGAGGATACACAGTGGGGCCAGGATAGAGAGAATATACAATAAGCCTATTGATGAAGTATTCTACTACTTAGATGGATTTTCCTCACATCTTTTTCCTGAAAAGTCAACATAGAAAACATTGAATGTAACTTGAATATAAAACTTAATAAACACAAGAACATAATAAAAGTTTAACAATAAAATGGTGATGTCACTGGCATCGCTTATTAATAATAGTTTTCAGCGAAGAAAAAAAACATTGTGTGTTCAGGGCTTCCAAGAAGCCCAGCCTCAATGATTCACACAAGGAGGACTCAAAGGACTTATGGCAAAAGGCAATTGGGGAGAAGTCCAGGAGAAACCACGTGCAAGCTCCTAGAGTTCTCTCCTAGTGGAGTCACAGGGCACACTGAATTTCTTCAAGCAGTGAGTTGAGACAGCACATGTAGAATGCTGTTAATCAGAGAAGCTCATTATAGACTCAATGCCCAAAGGTTTTCTTAGGGGCTGATCATGTAGGCACCCACACAGCATACACCAAAATTTCAGGCTCATAGAAGGAAGGCAAAAATGCAGAAGGTAGAACCACATTGTTTGTACAGATAGTTTGGCTATACTTATCAGTTAGAATGGTGATGATCTTCCTTAAATCCAAGTTTCAGCCAAGGGCCAACCTTGTATGCAGGCCTTTCTAAACATAGCAGCTTCAAAACTGCTGTGTTAGCTCTTGTCTGCATACAATGTTTGTTAATTTATTTCCACTGTGAGACTTTTTGGCAATCTTAAAAAAGTGATGAAAGAAATAAGGAATAGATTCAAATTTTTCTAATAGCCTTTTAAGTTTATATCAGACCTTACTTCAACATTTACAGAAACATAAAAGTAGAATAAAATCTAAAGCAAGTGAGGAAATGGGACACATAGAGCAAGAAAAATAAAAGTTGCGCTGCAGTTTCTACACAAAATAAACTTCTTAAAAGATTTTACACCCTTGATCAGGTGCAGTGGCTTATGCCTGTAATCCCCCCACTTCGTAAGGCTAAGGTGGGCGGATTTGTCCAGCTTGGGCAACATGGCAAAACCCTGTCTATACAAAAAATACAAAAATTACTTGGTCGTGGTGGCACATACCTGTAGTCTCAGCTACTTGGGAGGCTGAGGTGGGAGGATCACTGGAACCTAGGAGGTGGAGATGCAATGAGCCAAGATTGTACAACTTCATTCACTCCAGCCTGGGTGACAGAGTGAGACACTGTCTCAAAAAAAAAAAAATTACATAATCTTGTAAGAATTGTGCACTGCAGATTGAACTCTGAGCCTTCTATTATATGTGTTTTATGGAAACATTAATGTTTTTTCTAAATAGATAATACCTAACAATGTTAAATGTTTCCTTTGTACCTGGCATTTGTTAAGCACCCTATGTTTATTGTGATATAATCTTCATAATCTTCAAATAGGGACATAAGTCCCTGTGATTTGGGAACTTGTGTTATTCTTACATTCCGGATGAAGAAACTGACTCAGAGAAGTAAAGTAATGCATTCAAAGTCACAGGGTCACATAGCTAATAAGCAAGGTAGGCTCAGATATGCCCAGTTGCTTTTAACAACTATAATCACTTATGATTGGTTAAACTGTTATCTCTCTGGAATTGAAGAGTTCTTTGTTGCTGTTACCTTTTCATCTTTGAATCAGATGGTCATCAAAGACTATGCCACCTGGCTCAGTATCTCCCGTCCACGTTGGTGCTCCAACCAACTTGGGTGACTTCTATGGTTATATGGATAACCGCCCTTTGATCTTCACAGCTGCAATAATCATACAAACCTACCTGTATCTGGATCTGTTTCCTCCTCCTTCTTTCCAGTTACAAAGAGTTTTAGTCTTAAGATTAATCACTCGTACTTTGGCCCCTATCTCCTCTGCCTTTTCAGGGACCTTACTTCATCATTACCATGCATTCTCTTCTGTATCTTCATCTCTCCCTCTCAATTGGGTCTGTCCCATTGGGATTGACACATCAAGGCACGGTCATCTTACTGATGCCCTTCTTGGAGCCACCCCTGCCAACTCCCTTCACATACAAAAGTGGCCTTTGCATTCTGTCTTGATTTTAACATTCACTTAGTTCTCAGCCTATTGAAGTTTGGCTCCAGTTCCTGCCTCTCTCTGCATTCAGTGGACATTTAAAAATTCTGTTTGATCTCTCAGCAGCATTTAGACTGTCTCCTGTATATTTTTTGTTTGCTTCTATTATGTCATGGTTTGCTGATTTTCCTCCAGCTCTTTGGCTTTTTCTTGTGTCACCCTTGCCTGTGAAGTTAGACTTCTTCAACCCCTTATCACAGGAGTCAGAGATGATGTGGACATCCCTATAGTTCCACATAGCCATTTTCAAATTATTTTTGATTCTCATGCAAAACTCCTTTGTCATTTGAGTTTTACCCTGCATAATTATACTATCTTCTATCTATTTGCAGTGGTATCCTTGAATTACCCACCCCCAACCCAGTTCCTTAAGGACTTTGGCATTTGATTGTTTCTACTTAATTCACCTTATGTTCCTGTTACTCTTCTGAATATTTTGATAAACTTATAAATAAGGCTCAACATTCTTTGACTTCTTCAGTTCCAACAACCCTGCCCCATAAATTACATTAGTACTTTAATAAATTACAAGTGCAGACAGGACCTTGGGCTTATTTTATCTGGGTGGACTTTCTTGTACAAAGGTATAAACACACACACACACACACACACACACATACACACACGTGTATCAGTCTTTAACCACAACATGTGATTCCTTCCAGCTCTGCCCTGCCTCTTTATCATCCCTCTTTTGACATTGTGTATTCATTTCCCATTGCTGCTGTAGGAAAACAGCACTCACTTAGTGGCTTAAAACAACACAAGTTTATTATCTTACTGTTTTGGAGTTGAATGTGTTACTGGACTAAAGTCAAGGTATCAGCAGGATTGCATTTCTTCTGGAGGTTCTAGAGGAGAATCAGTTTCCTTCTGTTTTTCAGCTTCTAAAGCACACTTGCACTTCTAGACTGACAGGCCCTTGCTTGCATCATTCTTGCGTCCTCTTACTTCAATCATCACGTCTCTTACTGACTCCAGGCTACCTCTTCCCACTTATAGGCACCCGGTGATTACATTTGCCCTCCTGGATAATCCAGGATAATCCCCCATCTGGAGATGTTTTAAATCCTCAAAGTCCCTTTTATCATGTAAGGAAATGCATTCACAGATTCCTGGGATTAGGATTTGGACAGGTTGTGGGGGGAGCATTATTCTGTCTACTACACCTGGTCAAGACGTTATTCTCTCAACTGCTCTCTCTTCTAGTATCCCTCCTTCCTTTCTGCTCTTCTAAAAATTTACCCATAGCAGCCACATCACACCACATTAGTTCCTGCATTAAAACCATTAAATGCTTTCCTTTCTGCTTACACAGGAAGTTCAGTGTAAAACCCAGACTCCTTCCTGTGACTACAAAATGCCCTACATATCTGACCTCTGTCATTTCTGAGTTTACTGCAGACAGTATTCTCCCTCACTCTACTCTTGCCACGGTGTTCATTCTATTTGGTCCTTGGGACACAGCAATCTGGTTTTCACCCAAGGACCTTTTCATTGGCTCTACCTGCCTGGAATGTACTATCCCTAGATCATCAGGATGAACTATATCCTTCCTGTCACTGAAGTCTCATCATGGATGTTATCTCCTGAGAAAGACATTCTCTGACCAGCCAATCTAAACCAGCTGACCCTGCCTGCCTCTGGGTCATACCATGTATGACATTTATTCTGAATGTTTATCACTATCTGGTTTCTTTTTTATGTGTTTGTCTTCTCTCTGAAGGTAAGCTCCAAGGGGGCAGGAGGTTTCTTTTTTTGTATATTTTGTTCTCTACTGTTCCCCAAATGCCCTGAAACAGTGGCTGGAACTTTGATAGGAACTTAACTATTGAATGAATGTTGAATGCATCTATTTCCTCTTTTACTATATGCACTAGAATGTATGCTTTGTGAGGATAGGTAGCTTATCTTACCGTTGTTATCAGTACCTGGAACCAAGCCTGACCTCATTAGGTGCTTTCAAATATTTGAAAGATACTTGAAAATATTCACATATCCCTTGAATATTAAATGAATGAATGAATGAATTCCCTCTCAAATCCAGGTCACGTTTGCCCTCTAACCTGCTGAATGTGCCTAAACCTCTTTCCTGTCAGTACCTTCTACTTGTTTGCCCTGGGAAGCCTAACCTTTGGCATTCAGCACTGATCAACATGCCTTTTATGTGGTTCTGGTTTCATGTTCTCTCTCTTTCCTGCTAGCATCTAATCAAACATTTTCCATTTTCTTTCTTTTCTTTCTTTTGTGTGTGTGTGTGTGTGTGCGTGCGTGCGTGTGTGTGTGTGTGTGTATGTTTTGTCTTACTCTGTCACCCAGGCCGGAGTACAGTGGCATGATCACAGCTCTCTGCAGCTTCAACCTCCTAGGCTTAAGTGATCGTCCCACCCCAGCCTCTGGAGTAGCTAGGACCACAGGTATATGCCACCACACCCAGATAATTTTAAAATTCTTTTTTGTAGAACAAACCCTGTGTTGCCCAGGCTGGTACTGAAACTCCTAGGCTCAGGCGATCCTCCTGCCCTCAGCCACCCAAAGTGTTGGGACTGCAGATGTCAGCCATCATGTTCAGCCCATTTTTTTAAATAAAAAAGGCTTCAATTACAATTAGTTTATACTTCTTACATTTCACCTGTGTTACAATGCTTTTTGGTCGCCTGCTCTTTGACTTTATGAGACTGAAAAGTCTTGTTAATTATTATATTTTCCAAAACCAGTAATAGTACCTGCTTATATCATGTATTTGCATATTGTAGGCTCAATAAAAGTTTCTTGTATTCTCATTTATATCCTTGTAACAGCTATGTAAGGTTTTCTGCATGTATGAATATTTTCCTCATTTTGTAAATTCAGAAACTGGGGCTCAAGGTTATTAAGATTTGTTTCCCCTAAAGTCTCCTTCCTAATAAACTACAGAGCAAAGGCATTTGACTGAGGCTTTTATCCTACACAGCATTATGTTACCACTTTCCTCAACCCTTCTCACCCCCTTCATTCTAGAAATCAATCTACTTCATGCCACAAAGAAATATGAGGTTCTAGCATCTATAAGGAACTTAAACAAATTTACCAAGAAAAAACAAAGAATCCAATAAAAAGGTGGGCAAAGGACGTGAATAGACACTTCCCAAAAGACGTGTGGCCAACAATCATATTTTTAAAAAGCTCAACATCGTGATTATTAGAGAAATGCAAACCAAAACCACTATGAGAAACCATTTAACACCAGTCAGAATGGCTGTTATTACAAAGTAAAAAAATAACAGATGCTGGCAAGATTGTGGAGAAAAAGAAACACTTATACACTATTAAGCCATTATGGAAGACAGTGTAGTGATTTCTCAAAGACTTAAAGATGGAAATACCGTTTGACTTATTACTGGGTATAAGGGTAGCTGAGAGAAAGCAGAATAGATCCAAAGTCAGGCAAGCAAGTTTTATTAATCTGCCAGGCTGCTCTGTAACAATCAGAGAGGGCATGCCTGAGCTTATAAAATGAGAGGTTTATATGGGGTGAGGCAAGAATAAGGGGGTTTTAGGACTGAGATAATCTATCTGCTGGTAACAGGCACAGAGATAGTTTGTTAATTTATAACAGACTTATATTACATCATCCTGTGACTTTTGTGGTGGCAGTCTTTTAAAAAAAACAAGAGAAACCGGGAGTTTTTTTTTTTTTTACAGATATGTGTTAAACAGGAATTTACAAGCATGGGTAACCAACCTCTGTTTTCCCTGTCCTCCTTTGAGCTGCCCGGAGGGCTGTAATCAGGCTTTGCTTAATTGCAGCACATCTGGCAGCCTTGGTGTGGCACCTAGGGAGGGGTTCAGGAATGTAGCTGCAGAGCAATCAGAGGGAGGGAAGAGGTCAGCCTGCATGGAGGGGGTTTTCTTATACTTAACACTGGATATATACCCAAAGGAATATAAATCATTGTACTATGAAGACACATGTGTTGTATGTTCATTGCAGAACGATTCACAATAGCAAAGACATGGAATCAACCTAAATGCCCATCAATGATAGAATGGTTAAAGACAATGTGGTACATATACACCATTGAATACAATGCAGCCATGAAAAGGAACAAGATCATGTCCTTTGCAGGGCATGGCTGGAGCTGGAGGCCATTATCCTTAGCAAACTAACGCAGGAACAGAAAACCAAAACCGCATGTTCTCACTTATAAGTGGGAGCTAAATGATGAGAACACATGGACACATAGAGGGGAACAACACACACTGGGGCCTTTTGGAGGGTGGAGTGTGGGAGGAGGGAGAGGATCAGGAAAAAATAACTAATGGGTCTTAAGCTTAGTACCTGGGTGATGAAATAATCTGTGCAACAAACCCACATGAAACAAGTTTACCTTTATAGCAAACCTGCACTTGTAACCCTGAACTTAAAAGTTAAAATAAAAAATAATAAAATAAAATAAATACAAAAGGAAATATAAGGTTCTGAACTCTTTCAATTTTCTGTCTTTATTTCTGGAAAATTAGTACTCCTTCCTTCTAGTCTAAGATTAAGAGATGTAATTCCAATTTTCCCAGCTCAGTGAAGGGTGTCTTTTGATCAGTCAGCTATTTCTTTTTGTTTCCACACTTTAGACCCCAAACTTGAGGGTCCCCAGTCTTTTCTAAATACATTGTGCTCTTTTCTGTCTCAGTTTACTGTTCTTTCTGGCTTGAATGCCTTTTTTCTTCTTTGCTTTTAACACTTGGTCAACTTTCAAACCTGGAAGGAAACATCACCTCTTTTATAATAGGAAGCCTTTCCACAAAGGAGGGAATAATGATTGACTCAATTTTATGTCTGTTCTATACACTGTGCTGTCAAAGCATGCAGAGTATAATTGCATATACATTTTTCTTTAATCTCTCTGAAGGCAGGGGTTATATCTTTGGCATTTATTTGTCATTGAATAGGTATTTGGTAAATGTTTCCATTCATGATCCACTTATTTTTATTATGGCCAATGATAGTTCTGGAGGTAAAATGTCCTGTGTTGGTGGTGATGAGAGAAATCTTTGCATATCAACTATCTTCTCTTCCTGTACTGTTGAATTTGATATTTGGTCTACTTTAATATAATCTCTAAAAAAAGACCTCTTCCCCTTCATTTGTGTTTAAGGAAGCAGATGAATTCTTACTAAGACAAAGTACATAATGCAAAATTTAGCCAGTGTTTCAATGAAATATGAAAAAATATACTAAAACATGATTCTCCATTAATGTTTTAATCTGTAAATATGATGATGTTTTTAGGTTGTCAACCCATAACATAACACGGAAAGTTATGTCAAGAACCCAAACTTAAGCTTGTTTGATTACATTTTTAAGAGCTAGAAAAAGTTTAAATGCTTAAGTATGTATTAGATACTCTTTTTTACACCAGACCTTAACTTTGATTAATCATTTCATAATTTGATTTTACTTTTTCTCTCCTGCTTTACAGTCTGACATTCACTACTGCTAATAATCATTCTTTATTTCTCCACTTAGCAGTTCAGTACCAAATCCCCCACTTACTGCTGTAAGATTAGAGTAAGCTAACTTTAGGACTGGTCTCTGTCCCTTTGTGAAGTATATGTAAGTTCTAAAATATTGCTTTCTGTGGCTGTGTCTTTTTTGCTGCCTGATCTTTGTTTTGGTTTATATTTCCTGCCTAGGCCTATGAATTTTTACCCAGTTTCCTCCCTGCATTACAAACCTGTTGCCTACAGCTACATCCACATGATAACCTCCTACCCTGGGGTTTATCCATAGACACCCACAGCTGGCTTTACCCTGTTTCTGTTTCCTTTCCTTTGGTTTTCTTTCAACCCTTAGCTAGTTCCTTGAGTTATAGAGGAACAGTATTAATTGCTTCCCAAGTGGGCCCTGAGCCCATTCCTCTTAACTATATCCTGTAACTTTTTGGGTTCAGAGAAGCTTTCTTTCCTTCCTGTGACTTGCCTACATTAAAAGAGATTTATGCAGATCTCCATTAGTCATTCATTATTGCCATATTCTGTCTTCTCAGGAAAAATGTTCCCAGAGAAGCATGCATCAGACTCATTCCTTTCTTTTTTCTGCTCATTATTGAGGCCTAATTATCTTCAAATCATTTTACATTTATGTTAATTCCATTGTGTGGCAGGTCTTTAACCCAAACCGCTTTGTTAAAGCAACACAATGTTTCCTCCGTGGTATTCTCAGAAGGGCCTTTGACATTCCGGTTTTTTGCCCATGAGATGATAAGTGATTTCTATTCTTAGAAACTAGAGCAACAAATACTATATTATGGCACCATTATATACTTTTACTCTTTCCCAGAATGTCCCATCCTTCTATTAGATTTCATATAAACAGACAAAGTCCAGGATGAAGAATTAGGCCAGAACTCAATGGAAGAATCAAATGTCCATTTCTAATTAGACTATTGCAATAATTTAGCAAAGGTAAGAGGGTACCTTGGACTAGGGTGGTATCAGTAGTAATCTGAAAAATGATTGGATTTTGGATATATTTTGAAAGGAAAGCAAATCATCCATGAAACTGTACTAATTGTTCCTCTTCTATTCCTTTTTTTCTCTTTTTAGTTTCGCTATTCAAATTGGCTTGACAAGTTGTATATGGTGGTGGGAACTTTGTTTGCCATCATCCATGGGGCATCACTTCCCCTCATGATGCTGGTGTTTGGAAAAATGACAGACACCTTTGCAGATGCAGGAAAGTTGGAAAATCTGTACCCAAACATCACTAATCAAAGTAAGTATTATTTATGTACCAATTTTATTGGAAGCTTGAAGCAAAAACAATCACTTAGAGTGATGTTTGTGGATTCTTTACTAAAAACATATTATTGTCTGTAGTCCTATAGGAGGCAGATGGTCTGAGCTATAGTTCGTATTTGCAATGAGTTGGAAAAGATAATATTTACAGGCATTAGAACACACAATGGAAGTGCCAGCAGAGATAAGTAGAAAAAGAGAGAAGTCTGTGAAGTCAGAAGTACTTTTGAAGGCTTCAAGAAGACATATAGGAACTTAATTAGAACCTCGAATGATAAGTAGGAATCATTTGTGAGATTTCCTGACAGATTGAATATGGGTGTAAGAGGAAAAGCCTGGGATGATTCTAAACTTTTTAGCCTTAGAAACCGGAAGGATGCAGTTACTATCAACAGAAATGAGAAGTGGAGAAGAAGAGTGGGTTTGAGCAACAAATACCAGAAATTTAGTTTTGGACATCGTTGTATGTTGGGCTCTCTGGAAGCAGATACAGGATGAAGTGGGGCAAAATTTGTGTGTGTGCGTGTGTGTGTGTGTATGTGTATGTGTATGTGTATGTGTATGTGTGTGTGCACATGTGTGGGTATTTTAGGATAGGATAAGTAATAGCTTGTAGCTCGTTTTATGTGTTAATGGAAATGATCCAAAAGAAAGGAGAAAGTGATGTCTGAACAAGAGAGAGAAGAAATTTGCTAGGGTGATGTCCTTGAGAAAGAATGGAATCCAATGCTGAGGAGGAAAACAATAACAGGTTGGAAAGTGAATTTGAATGTCAGTACCCAGTGGTGGGTATATGAGGAGGTGTGAATCTGTGGAAGTTTTCTTCTGTTAACTTTAGTTTTCTCAGTGAAGTAGGAAGCAAGACAATTGGCTGATAGAGACAGATAAAAGGGATGTAACAGCTCCCTAGGAGAGTGGGATATATGATATATGAATGAGAATGAGATCAGCAGGTATCCATTTATATTATGCATGCAGAAGTATAGCATGATTAGCATAACCCTCTCACACTGTTAGAGCAATGTCTGTGTCTAGACTTCATTAAAAAGTTGGCAAGATCTAAATAGACAGAGATGCACCATTAGGTCTGCTGAGCCACCAGAGATAGATAATTATTTCTGTAGTCACCGAAATAGACTGCAGAGTACAGAAATAATCTGAGTGTAACATACATATTCTCTCTCCCCCTCCCCACCTCTCTCTCTCTCTCTCTCTCTTTCTCAACTGGGGAGGAATGGATTGATATCTTTGAGTTTCTTAGGTCACTTCCGGTCAAGCATAGATTGATTTAAACTAAGCCTCTCAAAGACGTACAATCCAGTTTGCACTCAGGTGATCAAATGTTGAAACTACCTATTTGAGAATGTACTTGAAAATATAGTGATACTACTTAGCTTACAAAGACCTTTCAGCTTTTGAACTTTCAAGTTTCTGATGAATGCAATGAATCATTTCCCCAGAAACATGCACATATATATTCGTACCAATCTGGGGTATATGTGGATCTTTTGATATTTATCACTGGGTCCTGTGAACTACTTCATGATCCCAAAAAGTATGTTGTTTACCCTAGGGTGGAACTACTTCAATTCTGTGCGTGAGTTGAGCCAAAAAAATTTATGTATGATTGAGCTATCTAAAATTCTTATGCATTTATTGGCCGGCCCCAGTGGCTCACGCCTGTAATTCTAACACTTTGGGAAGACGAGGTGGGCGGATCACGAGGTCAAGAGATCAAGACCATCCTGGCCAATATGATGAAACCCCATCTCTACTAAAAATACAAAAATTAGCTGGGCTTGGTGGCATGCCATGCTACTCGGCTACTCGGGAGGCTGAGGCAGGAGAATTGCTTGAACCTGGGAGGCAGAGGTTGTAGTGAGCCAAGATTGTGCCACTGCACTCCAGCCTGGCGCCTGGTGACAGAGCGAGATGGTGTCTCAAAAAAAATTATTATGCATTTATTATATCCTTTCATGCATTCAAAGGGACCTGCAAAAAGATGTTGCACCACCTTTGAACTTTCTTTTACACTATTCACCAAAGGAAGTCCTCAATGCTTTCTGAATTCATTGGTTCCTATACATGCTATATTGGACAATATTCTGTGGAGTCAACTCTCTTACTGCTTCATAGTGGAAGAGTCAAATATTTCGTCTCTCTCTGGTGGCTCAGCAGACCTGATGGGTACATCTCTGTCCATCTTCCATGCCTTTCCAAAGGCAGCATGCTATCTTTACTGTGATTTTCACTTTAGGACACTTACTATACACTATCACTAACCTACTCAGACTGCCAGGTATCCTCAAGGCTGGCTGGAAAGGGGGGAATAGCATCAAAGGTATTGATACTTGTTCCAATAATGAGGGCAAACATGCTCTGTGATGCCTATGAAGGGAGAACCAGCCTACTAAATTCTTGGGGCCCCAGATACTATCAGATCATTGTTTTCGCCCTTCCCTAGGCAGAACCTCATTATCTCTCCATGGGGGTGGACTAGGTACCAGAGCCTCCTTATTGGAGAAGTATTCCTTGCTTAAGGAAACTTGGATTTGCCAAGGCTCTTGAAAGCCTGGAGGTATTTACGCTAAACATAGGATCTAATTAGACAGCTCTAAAAACTTCTTGAGTCAGCAGATCTTTTGCTGTTGCTGCAATAGAACCCTCATAAACTTTCTTGTCCCAGATGCTTTCCCTTAATTAACAGACATCAGCCTTTGTTCTGCCATTTTACTGTGGACCGGATTTCCTGACAGCCACTCCCATCTATCTCTGGCTTAATTTTAGAATGTGTGTAGCCTTTGCCTTAAAATCTCTGATGACTGGAGCCTAGAGAACTCTCTGGTTCTGTCATATCACTTTTTTTGTAAACAAAAGTTAATCACTAATGAATTTCTGTACTATTCTGTGAATTCTTATCTTCCTTATGAGACTGGCCACCATCTGGAAATGGTCGTAGATAAAGGTGATTGGGGTTTTAAATGTGTTGTGGGTAAGGTGGCAGGTAGGACATGTATAAAATGACATCCAGGCAGTTGAAGAAATGACACTCAGTCTTGGCATAAAGAATAGGACTAGAACCTGGATGTGGCCATGTGTGCCTATAGTCCCAGCTACTGGAGAGGCTAAGGTGGGAGGATCACTTGAGGTCAGGAGTTCAAGGCTAGCCTGGGCAAGATAGTGAGACGTTGTCTCTAATAAAACTTTAAAGATTAAAAAACAGTACAATTTAAGGAGGAGTGGAACAAGATAGCTGAACAAAGACCTTCAGAAATCATTGCCCCCACATCCCTACAGGAACACCAGATTGAACAGCTATTCACAAAACAAAGCACCTTTGTAAGAACCAAAATCCAGGTGAGTGACCACACTACCTGCTTTTAACATCATATTAAGTAAAGAGGCACTGAAGAGGGTAGGAAAGAGTCTTGAATTTCCTGTACCACTCTGCCCCTCCCCTGCCAGCAGCACATACTGAAGAATGAATCACAGTTTCTTAATAGCAGAATCGATCAAGCAGAAGAAAGAATTAATGAACTTGAAGACAGGCTATTTGAAATATACACACTCAGAGGAGACAAAAGAAAAAAGAATAAAAAAGAATGAAGTATACCCACAGGATCTACAAAATAACCTTAAAAGGGGAAATCCAAGAATTATTGGCCTTAATGAGGAGGTGGACAGAGAGACTAGGATAGAAAGTTTATTTAAAGGGATAATAACAGAAAACTTTCCAAACCTAAGGAAAGATATCAGTATTCAAGTACAAGAAGGTTGTAGAAAACCAAGCAGATTTAACTTAAATAAGATTACCTCAAGACATTTAATAATCAAACTCCCAAAAGTCCAGGACAAAGAAAGGATCCTAAAAGGAACAAGAGAAAAGGAACAAATAACATGCAAAGGAGTTCCAGTATGTCTAGCAGCAGACTTCTCAGTGAAAACCTCCCAGGTCTGAAGAGTGTCGTGACATAAAGTGCTGAAAGAAAAACAGCTTTTATCCTAAAATAGTATATCCAGTGAAAATATCCTTCAAACCTGAAGGAGAAATAAAGACTTTCTCAGATGAACAAAAACTGAGGGATTTACTCAACACCAGACCTGTGTAGACAAGAAATGCTAAAGGGGGTTCTTTAATCTGAAAGAAAAGGATGTTAATGAGCAGTAAGAGATCATAGTGTACAAAACTCACTCATAATAGGAAGTACCCCGAAAAACACAGAATATCACAACACTGTAATTGTGGTGTGTAAACTACTCATATCTTGAGTAGAAAGACTAAAAATAAACCTATCAAAACTAATAACTACAATATCCGTTCTATAAATAGATACAACAAAAAGTAAAAAAGCAGGGAGATGAAGTTAAAGTGTAGAGTTTTATTAGTTTTCCCTTTGCTTGTTTGTTTATGTAATCAGCATTAAGTTGCCATCAGTTTAAAAAATGGGTTATAAGATATCATTTGCACACCTTATAGTAACCTCAAATAAAATAACATACAGCAGATACATAAAAAATTAAAAGCAAGACATTAAAACATACCACCAGAGAAAATCACCTTCACTAAAAGGAAGACAGGAAGGAAGGAAAGAAGGAAGAGAAGACACCAAACAACCAGGAAACAACAAACAAAATTGCAGAAGTAAGTCTTTACTATTAATAATAATATTGAATGTAAATGGACTAAACTCTCCAATCAAAAGACATAGAGTGGCTGAATGGATAAAAAAAAACAAGACCCAATGATCTATTGCCTACAAGAAACATACTTCACCATTAAGAAGCACACTGCAATCCATAAAAGTTCTTGTAGTTATTATTTTTGGTAGGTTCAGCTTTTAGTTTTTCTATTCCAGATATGAATAGTTTACACACCACAATTACAGTGTTATAATTTCTGTGTTTTTCTAGGTACTTATTATTACAAGTCATTTTCCACTCCTGATCTGGAGTTTCTACTCCAGATGTGAGTAGTTCACATACCACAATTATAGTGTTATAATATTCTTTGTTTTTTTCTGGATACTTACTCATGAGTTTACACATAGACTAAAAATTAAGGGATGGAAAAAGATATTCCATACCAATGAAAACAAACAAACAAAAAAAGCAGTAGCTGTACTTATATCATACAAAATAGATTTCAGGACAAAAACTACAAAAAGAGACAAAGAAGGTCATTATGTAATGATAAAAAGGTCAATTTAGTAAGAGGATGCAATAAATATGCATCCAAAACTGGAGCACCCAATATATAAAGCAAATATTATTCGAGCTAAAGAGAGAGAGAGATCCTAATTCAATAATATTTGGAAACTTCAACACCCCACTTTCAGCATTTAACAGATCTTTCGGACAGAAAATTAACAAAGAAACATTGGCCTAATCTGCACAATAGACCAAATGGACCTTATAGATATTTACAGAACATTTTATCTGAGCTGTAGAATAAACATTCTTTTCCTTAGCGCATGGATCCTTCTCAAGGACAGACCATTTGTTAGATCACAAAATATGTCTTAAAATTCAAAAAAATTGAAATAATATAAAGCATCTTATCTGAGCACAATAGAATAAAACTAGAAATTAATAACAAGAGGAATTTTGGAAACTGTATAGACACATGGAAATTAAACAATCTGTTCCTAAATGACCATGAATAAATTAAAAAGAAAATTGAAACATTTCTTGAACCAAGTGAAAATGGAAACACACCATGCCAAAACATATGGGATTCAGTGAAAGCAGTACTAAGAGGAACGTTCATAGCAATAAATGCCTACATCTAAAAAGCAGAAAAGTTTCAAATATACAACCTACCGATTCATTTTAAAAGACTACAAAAGCAAGAGCACACCAAAGCTAAAATTAGTAGAAGAAAGAGAATAATAGAGATCTGAGCAAAAATAAATGAAATTGAAATAAAGAAATCAATACAAGAGATCAGTGAAATGAGAAGTTGGTTTTTTTAAATGATAAACAAAATCAACAGACCTTTAGCCTGACTAGGAAAAAAAAAGAGAAGACTCAAATAAATCAGAGATGAAAAAGAAGATATTATTGATAACACAGAAATTCAAAATATCATTAGTGGCTACTATGAACAACTATATGCCAATAAATTGGAAAACCTAGGGAAAATGAGTAAATTCTTAGACATATACAACCTACCAAGTTTGAACCATGAAGAAATCAGAAACCTGAACAATCAATAATGAGTAGTGAAATTGAAGCTGTAATTTTAAAATCTCCCATCAAAGAAAAGCCCAGGACCTAATAAAGCTATTAGGTCTGAATTTTACCAAACATTTAAAGAAAAACTAATACCAATACTACTCAAACTATTATGAAAAACAGAGGAGGAGGGAATACTTCCAAACTCATCTTATGAGGTTAGTCTTTCCCTGATATCAAAACCAGACAAAGACACACAAGATCAGAACAAAATTATAGACCAACATCCTTGATTGATTGATGCAAAAATCCTCTACAAAATGCTAGCAAACGTAAGTCAACAACACATTAAAAGATTTTCATCAAGACCAAATGGGATTTATCCTAGGGATGCAAGGATTGTTCAATATATGCAAACTAATCAATGTGATACATCCTATCAACAGAATGAAGGATATAAAATATATGATAATTTCAATTGATGATGAAAATGTCTTTGATAAAATTCAACAACCCTTCATGATAAAAACTTTTTAAAAAACTGGGTATAGAAAGAACATACGTAAACAAATTAAAAGCCACACACAACAGACCCATAGCTAGTATCGCACTAAATGAGGAGAAACTGAAAGCCTTTCCTTCAAGATCTGGAACAAGATAAGGATGCTCACTTTTACTAGTTATTCAACATAGTACTAAAAGTCTTAGTGAGGGCAATCAGACAAGAGAAAGAAAGAAAAAAGTCATCAAAATTGGAAAGGAAGAAGTTAAATTATCCCTGTTGGCAGATGATACACTCTTATATTTGGAAAAACCTGAAGATTCCACCAAAAATGTATTAGAAGTGATAAATAAATTCAGTAAAATTGCAAGATACAAAATCAACATCCAAGAATCAGTAGCATTTCTACATGGCAACAGTGAACAATCTGAAAAAGTAATCAAGCAAGTAAACCCATTTACTATTAGTACAAACGAAATAAATACCTAGGAAGAAATTTTACTAAAGAAATGAGAGATCTGTACAGTGAAAACTATAAAACATTGATGTAAAAAATGGAAGAGGACACAAAAAATGGAAAGATACTCCATGCTCATGGATTGGAAGAATGGATATTTTAAAAATGCCCAAACTACCAAAGCAATCTACCGACTCAATGCAATCGCCATCAAAATACCAGTGACATTCTTCACAGAAATAAAAAAAAAGAATCCTAAAATTTACATGAAACCACAAAGACCCAGAATAGTGAAAGCTATTCTGGGCAAAAAGAACACAACTGGAGAAATCACATTACCTGACTTCAAATTATACTGTAGAACTAGTAACCAAAACACCATGGTGCTGGCATAAAAAGAGACACATAGATTAATGGAACAGAATAGAGAATGCAGACATAAATCCATACATCTACAGCGAACTCATTTTCGACCAAATTTCTGAGAATATATGTTGGGGAAAATATCGTCTCTTCAAAAAATAGTGCTGGGATAACTGGATGTCCATATGCAGAAGAATGAAACTAGATCCCTTTCTCTCAGCATATACACATCAAAATGGATTAAAGACTTAAATCTATGACCTGAAACTATAAAACTACTAAAAGAAGACATTGGAGAAACTCTCTAGGACCACTGGATTAGGCAAAGATTTCTTTAGTAATACCCCAACAAGCACAGAGAACCAAAACAAAAAGGACAAATGGGATCACATCAAGTTAAAAACCTTCTGGACTGCAGAAGAAACAATCAGCAAAGTGAAAAGACAACCTGCAGAATGGGAGAAAGTAATTGCATACACTCCATCTGACAACAGATTAATAACCAGAATATATGAGGAACTCAAACAACTCAATAGGAAAAAAATCCAATTAGCAAATGGGCAAAATACCTGAATAGACATTTCTCAAAAGAAGCTATACAAATGGCAAATGGGTATATGAAAATATGCTCAACATCACTGATCAGAGAAATGCAAATCAAAACTACAATGAGATATCATTTGACCCCAGATAAAATGGCTTTTATCCAAAAGATAGGCAATGACAAATGCTGGCGGGGATGTGGAGAAAAGAAAACCCTGTATACTATTCAGAATGTAAATTAGTACAACCATGATGGAGAACAATATGGGGGTTCCTCAAAAACTGGAAAATTAAACTACCATATGACCCAGCTGTCCCTCTGCTGGGAATACACTCAAAAGAAAGGAAATCATTATATTGAATCTGTATTCCGATGTTTATTGCATCACTATTCTCAATAGCCAAGATTTGGGACCAACCTAAGTACCTGTCAGCAAGCGAATGAATGAAGAAATTGTGAGACATATATACAATGGAGTACTACTCAGCCATTAAAAAATGAGATCCTGTCATTTGCAACAACAAAAATGGAACTGGAGGAGATTATGTTAAGTGAAATAAACCGGGCACAGAAAGACAAACTTCACATTTCTCACTTATTTGTGGGAGCTAAAAAATTAAAATAATTGAACTTATGGAGCTAGAGAGTAGAATGACGTTTACCAAAGGCTGGGGAGTATAACAGGGTGGCAGAGGTAGAAGTGGAGATGGTTAATAGATACAAAAATATATAGTTAGAGAGAATGAATATCATCTAGTATTTGATCACACAACAGAGTAACTACATTCAACAATAATTTATTGCACATTTAAAAATAAAAGGGTATAACTGGATTGTTTGTAACACAAAGAAAGGATAAATTTTTGAGGTGATGGGTATCCCCATTTACCCTAATATGATTATTATCCATTGTATGCCTATGTCAAAATATCTCATGTACCCTGTAACTATATACATTTGCTATGTACCCCCAAAATTACAAATAAATAAAAATTAAAATGAAAAACATTTTAAAAATAAAATTAAAAAGAACAGGATTACCAACTTGGCTTTATTTAAATTGAATGGATGTTAAATCCCCTAGGTTAGAATATGGAGAAAAGTAGAAGGAATGGGAGTCCCAAGCCTTGAGGAAGAGCTCAATTGTTAGCAACAACTAAAGCCAACCCTTGTTGAACATTTACTATGTGCTGGGTAGTGTTCTTAGAGCTTTACATGCAGTAACTTTTAATTCTTAAATGCACATGAAATCAATACCATTATATATGTGTGTGTGTATATTATATATAAAAGATAATTATATGTAAGTATATCTTTTTATACACTTATATACACACACTATATATGTGTGTAAAGTATATATAAAATACATATATATATATAGTGTGTATATAAGTATACATACACATATATAGTGTGTGTTTAAGTATATATGTACTTTGCACATATATAGTTTGTGTATATAAGTTCATATAAGTATATATTATATATAATATATACACACACTATATATGTGTGTCTGTATAAGTATTATATGTAATTGTATATATGTACATATATGTAAAAGCATATTTTGCAGATGAGGAAACTGGGGCCAGAGAAGTGAATTTCAGTACATTTAGATTGCCTTAGGTCATGTGGTTAATAAGTAGCAGAGTCAGGATTTAAATTTACACAAACTGGCACTGATTCCATGCAAGGAATAAATTAGAAAAGTACCCAGAAGAGACTAAGGATAATATACTGATCCAGAAATAAAAGGATCTGAGGGATATCTGCCATGTCTCATGGTACTGAGTGCCCAAAGATACTCTTTAAATAAACTCTTGATTACTCATTGTCTTTAATGATTCAGTTTATGGTGTATCTATATTGATGGCTTTTCACTTGCCTCTTAACTATATTATGGTTGGTTCTGTTTATTTCCCTACCTGATTGTAGGCAGAGTAATGGAGAAAATAAGGCACTGAAATTCTAGTAATTCTAATAATTAAGATGAAAAGGGAAAAAGTGGAAATAACTTAGTTTTATATTTATTATTTCTAGTTTCACTGCTCTAAAACTTATGAGGAACATGAAAACTGTGAAATGCCAGCTATCCAAATAGTATCTACATTTTGATGCTTAAACTGTGACTGTATGAGTCATGTGCAGATCTTGTACCTGTGTTTCAAGACTTTGGTGCTATAAGCAAATGGAACTTTGCTCTCTGTATCCTCAAGGCCAGCCTCATAGATATGCTCCAAACTAGAATGTTAGCTAATATTGAAATTCTAAATAGTCCATAAAAATTTCATGATGGATTTGTTTTCTCTAATTTAGTTAAGCCCTTCCTCTGTTTTTATCCATTTCATTGGAGAAAAATTAGAGATTTTTTTTTTTTGGGAAATTGAACACCAAATAATAATATGATATTTCAAGTATATGTTAGTTTTTGGCAGTTTATTTTTTGTTTGGATTAAAACTTATAGAATGACTTTTTTCTATATTACTATACGATAATAACATTTGGTATAGTAATATTTTTGGTTAATCATTTTGAAGCCAAAAAGTAGAATTAGTTACAATGTAATCTCTATAATATATTAGAAAAACAACAACAACAACAAAAAGATCAATATACAGATAGTACCTAACCCATTCAAGGTGCTTAAGAATTTGGATGAAGAAATGAAAGACTAATAGAATTTTGTAGGTGAAAATGGGCTGAGACATTATCTAGCCTGAACTCATAATTTTATACACATACAGTGGAAACATGCCCAGGAAGCTGAAGTAATATGGTCATAATGGAATTGCTTGCTGGTTGACAAAGTTGAATTCCTGGGCCAGGAATCCTATTTTTTAGTTTGGTATCTTTTCCACTGTACAAGTGGTTTTCACACTCTGCCTAAATTGGAAGCAAATGCCAGCACTTGGTCTTTTGAATCTCTTGGATGCTTCCCTCTAAGTTTGATTTTTAGTGTGTCAAGCAGGTCAGGCAAGAGGCACAGGTCTTTAGGTCAGAGGTGTATAAACAGCTCACTTAAGGAGACTGTAGCTCCTGGAATCATCTCTGTCACTTGCCGTAAGTTCAACCACACTGAGTCACAGGCCCCAGCCTGGGCAAATGCCATAGGGATTTATCATTTAGGCAAAAGATAAAATTCTCCTTCCCTGTTGTTGATGGAGCTTTCTGCATGAGAAGAGTGTTTTATTTGTGTCTTACAGTTTCTTAAATGGGTAGAAAGGCTAAATGAAAAAAGGGATGTTCATAGGAAAAACTGTGCTAAATAGGTCAGCAGTGTTACTTTGTCACCTGAAGTTTGAGGCCTGAAAGTGAAATGATTTCCTGTTTGAACAGACATCTGATTATACTAGAGAAAGTGGCACTCATTCTGGGTTGTATCCTCAGTTTCTGAAACAGTGCCTGGTATGAAGTCTCTGTGGAAGATGATTTGAAAACCACCTTTTCAATATAATCTCAGTTTACCAATTAGGGAATTATCAATGCATCGTCAAAGGATAAGACCATACCAATGTATCCGTGTTATGCATTTTCTATCATACTGTTCTTAAGTGTTCAGTTATTAAAGTTACTAAATCAACTGAAGTATTTGGATCTGATAAAATTCTTTAAAGTTTTGCTTGGGTTTAGAAAAGCCTTTTCTTACGAGGTGAGTAGTCTAATGTATCTCTCTGTAATCTTACAATATGTGAGACACTTTATATACGAAATAGGAGAAAGGTTGGATGGAATATTTTGATAAATGGTCTGGCATGTGTAGTAGCTCTGTGAAACCACTTGTAAATTTTTGGGATAGGCTAAGTTATAGCAGATACAATGAGTTGGGCTCTGGATATATAAAGATAAGCAAGATATAGTTCAGTTTTCTATGACCTCACACCAGTGAAAGTGGGAAGAAGAGACAGATATAAATAGTCATACTTCTATTTTTGTACTGACTTAGTAAGTTGAATCATGTGTCAATTACTATGGAGTTCTGTTACAAGATGAATCACTCTGGTAGGGGTATGATGATATAATACTTTATTCGTGGAGGAAGAGTATTTCCCAGGAGAAAAATTTTGGTAAAGGGCATTCCAGCTGGAGACAGCAGAATGGATAAAGCCTTGAAGGAGGCAAATAGGATAGTTAGGGAAGAGTAAACCCTTTGGTGTGCTTACAGCCATGGCTACACAGAAGTGGGAAATGCTGGTGAAGATGGGGATGAGGGAGTGAAGTGAGTTGAGGCTAGAAAGGGATGTAGCAAATATAACTATTATTCGAGAACTCAACTGTGCAAAAATCATAACTTTTATTTTGTGTAACATAATTTCCATTTTGAGTCCCTCTTCAGTAAATGTGGCAGAAACCCAGTCTCAGTTATTTTGGGATAGCCCTCACCTTTCCCAGGAGTGTGTCTTGGAGGCCAACATAGTTTCAGATGAGTGATAAGGCCAAGTTTTGTTTAGCATCACCTACACAGGCTTTCCATCAAGCTCTCTTGTCCTCCTCTCTTAGAAACTTTGATGTCATTCTGTTTCTTCAATATCTCTCTAGGTCCAAGGAGACTCTTGGAAGCTGTTCTAAAGCCATCCCTTCAACTCACTACACATTTCCTTTTCTAAGGTCTTGCTCTAGGGTCTGCTTTGGTAGCAAGAGGCAGGGCATCTTTTTCCTGGACACTCTAATGCCTATGCAGTTATCAATTCTCGACTACTTATTTTCTTCTCAGCATGTGGAAAATATTTTTTCAGTCTGAAAGAGTAGAGCTTAATCTCATGAAATTTAAACAAAATATTCTGTCATGCTCAGCTTCTTTCTTCTTCAACCCTCAAAGGCATAGTCTTTGGGAACATAAAAGCCAAGAAGAAACCTACACAATATATTTTTTTAATGCAGCAGCAGCCCTCTCTGAAGACAGTGACTGCATAGTGCTCTAGCTACTGAAATGAGGAGATAGGTGTGGGGATAAAGAAAATATCTGATAAATCATTGTTGATACTTCAAATATATTTTCTTTCGTGAGCATATTTTGGCAAGATTGCAAAGGAACTAACGTGATGTATCGTGGATCTTGAGCTTTGTCCTTTATTCAGTGGACTGTCATTGATGGAAGTGCTATGATTATATTTTTGTTTTCAAATATAAAATCTGACAGCAATATGAACACCTAACTTGGGTAGAAAGACTAGTTAGGAGGCTTTTGTTACAGTAGAGGTAAGAAATGATGGGGACTCGAACCAGAGCATTAACTGTGAAGAGAGAGAGGAATTGAATAGCTCTAGATAGATTTGGGAGTGATTGAAGCTGTGGAAGTGGCTGAGGTCAGCCTGGAGCCTGCATGGAGTTCTGGGAAACACCAGTGTGTAGGAAAGAGGGAGAGCATAAGGGGTCAGTGCTGAGATTAAGGGAGAAGCATCAGAGTGGTAGAAGTAGAAGAACCAGGATAATGAGGTCCTACATACTGGTGTTAACCTTTAATGACAGTCCACTGCATAAAGGTTTTATAAAGGGGAGTTCCCTTGCACATGCCCTCTTGACTGCCACCATGTAAGACATGCCTTTGCTCTTCCTTTGCCTTCTGCCATGATTGTGAGGCCTCCCCAGCCATGTGGAACTGTGAGTCCATTAAACCTCTTTTTCTTTATAAATTACCCAGTCTCAGGTATGTTTTTATTAGCAGCATAATGACAGACTAATACAGTTACATAGGTAAACTTATGTCATGGGTTTTTTTTTGTGTGCAGATTATTTATTTCATCAAGTATTAAGCACTAGTACCCACTAGTTATTTTTCCTGATTCTCTCCCTCCTCTAACCTTCCACACTCTGAAAAGCCCTGGTGTGTGTCATTCCCCTCTGTGTGTCCATGTGTTCTTATCTCCCACTTGTAAGTGAGAACGTGTGGTATTTGGTTTTCTCTTCCTGTGTTAGTTTGCTAAGGATAATGGCCTCCAGATCCATCCATGTCCTGGCAAAGGACATGATCTCATTGTTTCTTTATTGCTACATAGTATTCCACGGCATCTGTGTATCACCTTTTCTTTATCCAGTCTGTCATTGATTGGCATTTAGGTTTATTCCATGACTTTGGTATTGTGAATAGTGCTACACTGAACTTACACATGCGTCTGTCTTTATAATAGAATGATTTATATTTCTTTGCTGTATACCCAATTTTTTTTTATTGGTATGCTTTGACAGGTGAAGCACATATAAAAGGAACTTGGTGCTAGACTTGTCTTCTATGTATTTTGATGGCTGAAACTATAGGTATGGTATAATTAAACATATAAACATAAAGGAGGCAATTTTGACGTTCCAGAAAATTTTTTACTTTTTGAGCTATGTAGAAATGAATGTAGACTTAAGAAGCCATCATTGGTGAGGAACATTTGTTTAAATTCTCTTGGTTTCTAATCTTGAGAATTGAGAAAACTGGTAGTGGCAATGAGTAGAAAACAGATATTTAGTTAGACCTGAAAACTGGTCTTGATTTGGTAGTGACCTACTGGCAACAATTAATATTATCTAGAAACATTTCCTGGCTAAATAGAGGAGACAAACAATCTATAATGTAAGGTTTCCCAAGATTGATTTGGAGAAAAATCCTCACCTGAGTATTCAATATCTTGTTTCATTTTTGAAATTATGGAGCAGAAAAAATCTTACAACTGATCGAAATAAAAATTCAATCTGAATAAGTTTATTGTTGTACTGACATAAGACAAAGCAGTCAGGAATCCCTCTTGAATGTTTTGCTATGCCTCTGCATCTTTTTGTTTCTTCCTTACTTTCTGTCTTACTCTTTAGCGGAGTTTTCTCTAGGGTTCTGTGCTTGGCCTGCTGTTTTCTCCTTATCTGCCAGCCTGTCCTTATGGGTGAGGAGAGATGGATTTTTTTTTTTTTTAATTTCCTGAATTTAGCTATGGCCTCTAGCTCATGAATCCTAAATCTTTAGATCTGAACTCTCTCTAAAACTGGAAAGCTACAGTCTGAATACTTACTGGACATCTTCAATTGAATGTGCTAGGAACTGCAAAACAAAAATGTTCAAGACTGAACTAATAATCTCTCCTCCGACCAGAGCAGCTCTTTTTGCTGACTTCTCGTTTCCCACCATGACACTAGCATTCTGCAAATGCTGAGGCTTGACGTTTTGATCATTTTTAATATTTTTACTCTCTCTACTTTTATTCTGTCAGTTGCTAAGTCCTATAACTTCTTCCCCTATAAATTTTGTAAGTACTTGCTTTCTTTCCTCTTCTTATTTAGACTATCTTTCCCTACATAGTTATAGTAACTGAAGTCCCTTCATCTCTCCAAATTCCGGTTAATCATGTGCATTGCTGGTGGCTAAACTCTCGTAGAACATACTTATAATTATATCCTATTGTGCTCAAAACTGTCGAGTGACTGCTGGTCTGTTTTTCTTGCACCGTACCTGCGGGACCCAGATTCTCTTTCCAGCTACATAACCACCTCCTTCCGTCGACACAACATACTCCAGTCAAAAACAGGCTTACCCATTCTTCAAACTTGCCATTGACTTTTGTCCATATTGTTCACTTTGCTAGAAATACTTTCTCCCTTCTTTCCCATACCTGTCGAAATCAGACTCATCTGAAACAGGCCCTTTTGTTTTAACATAAATTTTTGCAGGCTTGATTGTGACAATTTATCCTATAAAATATTTACTCTTTGCATATTTATAACGTATGTGTATAAATATGTTTAACACAGCGTTGCTTGTAACTGTAAAATACTGAAAACAACTGAAATAGTTGTAACTTTGAAAAAATAGTTACACACATACATATACTGATAGGAAAAAGTTTGGTCACTGAATGTAAACTATGACTCCATTGTTAAAAAATAAATGTGTGTATTTGTGTGTGTATACATGCATACATAAAAGAAAATCTAAAAACGTACACACCAAAATGTTGAACAGTACTTGTGTATCTCTCTCTCTGTGTGTGTGTGTGTGTGTGTGTGTGTGTGTGTGTGTTAGAGGTAAAGTTATGAAATACTTTTATAATGTACTTTTTGTCCAAAAATGTTAGCATTTGCTAGTATTGGGTGATAAGCACACTACACCATTCTTTGTATTTGGTATTTTTAAATAAGAATAAAACTGGAAAAATGCAGTATTAGATTTTAAATATGTACCTTAGTGCCAAGTATGCGTTGACATTTATCAGGACAAGAGATTTTTCTTTTATGGCATCTTGGAGTCATATTCCAAAAAATATTTTAATTCAAGGACACTGATATTTCTGCTGACAGACTACCTCTTACCAAATGTGGGTTTCTTCTTGCAAATAAACGTCATTGAATTTAGTATATATGTGGTTGCATACAGCCAGCAGAGAAGTAGTTGAATGAATGCCATAGTGCTTATACACAATTAAAACTGAGTCAGTTCGACCTATTGTTGTGTAAATCATTAAGTGAAATGAGTTTGATTCATTTTTATATGCTTATTTTTAATGGAGGCTAAAGAGACATAAATGGTGTATGTTTGTTTTGTGGTGGTCTAGGTTATATCAATATTACAGGGGCCTTCGAGAATCTGGAGGAAGACATGACCAGGTAATTGGACATTCTCCTTAATATTGTTAAGCTTTTCTATATTCATCAAGTTGTAGCAATGTTTAAAATTTTACATTATTATCATACTTTTTTTTTTTTTTTTTAAACTGAGTTTCTCTTCACCCAGGGTGGAGTGCAATGGCACGATCCTGGC
>NW_016107413.1:6443278-6447344 GCF_001604975.1 Cebus imitator
CCGGGTTCAAGCGAATCTCCCGCCTCAGTCTTCTGAATAGCTGGAATTATAGACCTGCACCACCACACCTGTTTAATTTTTGTATTTTTAATAGAGATGGGATTTTCACCATGTTGGTCAGGCTAGTGTCGAACTCCTGACCTCAGGTGATCCACCTGGCTTGGCCTCCCAAAGTGCTGGGATTACAGATATGAGCCACTGTGCCTGGCCTCATCATAGAAATTTTGAGGAGAACAATACTATTGTTAGGTTTTTTAGGAGGATACAATGTAGATCTTTTTTAAAGAAAAGAATTGGCTGCATAAGGTATACTAAAGTTAGGGTTAAGCTTAAAATAGACATATATGCGTTGATCAACATAGAATATATTAATATATAGGGAAATTAGAGGAGTTTAAAGTAGACTTAAAATGCAGTTGAATTAAGAATCATTATTTTCTATATATTATATATATGGGTCTGTATATGTATGTGTGTATATATATGCCAGGTGTGGTGTCGCATACCTGCAGTCCCAGATACTTGGAAGGCTGATTGAGAGGATCACTTGAGCCCAGGAGTTCAAAGCTGCAGTGAGCTATGATCACATCACTGCACTCCAGCCTGGAGAAAAGAGTGAGACTCTGTCCCCCGACCCCCCAAAAAGAGAGAGAGAGAGAGAGAGAGAGAGAGAGAGAAATTCGTTATTTTCAATGGCTTATAATTATTAATTTGTTTGCTGGATGTTTTCAGACATGACATGATGATGAGAGCAGCCAAAAGGAATTTTTTTTAACTCAGCATATGATTGTGAACAATGAAATGAAACATCCCAGAATAAATATAGTCGCTGTATTCTTAATTCACACTGGGGAAGCTTTTGGTTAATGATTTACATATCTTGAAGTTTATTCCCCAAAACAGCTTATAACAGAGGTCCAAAGGTACATGTAGGTGAATCAGAAGTAAATGATTCTACCTTATGGTATAAACGATCTGGTACATTTGAAAAAAATGGAGACACATTTTTTTCTTTTTTTTTTTTTTTATCGAGACAGAGTCTCACTCTGACCCCCAGGCTGGAGTGCAGGGGTGTGATCTCGGCCCATGGCAACCTTTGTCTCGCAGGTTCAAGTGATTCTTGTGCCTCAGCTTCCCAAGTGGCTGGGATTACAGGTGTGTGCCACCACACCTGGCTAATTTTGTATTTTTAGTAAAGACAGAATTTCGCCGTGTTGCCCAGGCTGGCCTTGAACTCCTGACCTCAGTTGATCTGCCCACCTCGGCCTCCCAAAGTGCTGAGATTACAGGTGTGAGCCACTGTGCCCTGCTGAAAATAGAGACACTTGATCATATTTTGAAAGTTGAGGAGCAAATACCTCCAAATATTCCTGTGGAGAGGCATTGTTTTTAACATTGGGAAAAATGAAACACAGTGTCTTGTAATCATCATGTATGTGCTTAAATATAAATACATTTTGAGTAAACATATACTGATAGTTTAAAATATATTAACTTATTCTCAAAGCATGAGTTCTACTTGTGATACGGGGTTTCTTTTAGCTATCTCTTGCTATATCATGAACACTTAGTAATTAGTGATTGCGTTATCTATTAACTAAAACTTAGTGTTCTAATTACATCTTCCTTGGTAAATGCATTGTAAGTTACAAGGTAGAGTTTGATGGGCGGAGTACTGAGTTGTGAACAGCAATGTCAGAGACTGTCTGCATGTTACCTAGTCATCTTTATAGCTTCTGCATGGTTCACACACACAGTTTAATTTGAAGACGGCAAGTAGTGAAGTTTAAAAAGTGGAAATATTGGAATACTGTGTTTCATTTTAGAATGTTTGCCTTAAACCTAAATATGAATTGTTTAGCAAAGCCCAAGAATTGTTTGCTTTTTTAAATATGAAAACTCAGAAGAAGGAAACATTAATTCAGTATTTCTAGATTGATCAAGGGTCTGGTTTTAAGACAATACTCATGTTTTTTAATGCTAGAATTTAAATTGGAAGGGCCATTATTTGATTCATTAAGCATTTTAGGATAACTCATGATGGCCAGTTGGGCAAATGATACAAAACTACTTTTTAAAATTTTCAGTTGTCTTTTGGCATCTAAACTCTGTTAGATTAATAGCCCAAGGAATAATCCCTAGTCTAAAAGGCTAAGGGATTATTTCCATTTATCGATCCCACTTTCTGACAAGTTCTGTCACTTCTTTTCATCCGCCAATGTGCAGAGACCTGCCCAATGTGCTCATCAACTGATGCTGATGTGACAAAAGTAGACAATATTATAGTGGTGGGTCTTACCTGATGCTGTGATTCCCCAAAATACCACACCATCTTCACAGTAACTGGCATTCTCTGAGTGCTTACTATGTGTTGGGAACTGGTCCAAGTACATTTCATACATGAGTATTTTCATCTCCATTTTACAAATTAGAAAACTGAGGCCTAGAAAAGTTAAGTAGCTTGCCTAAGACTATACAGCAGTGAAGTGAGTAGCTGGGATTTGAGCCAAAGCAGAAACCATTCTTAACCATTCCACTGTATTGGTGCAAACATAGTTGGACAGTGACTATCAAGTCTGCTTGTTACAACCCCTTCTTATTTGTTAAGGACGGTGAGATACCCAGATAAGTGAAAAAATAGGAATGAATGGTCTCTTTGGAAAAGGTACATTGATTAGGAAATAGCACATGCAGGGTTCTTGTTGTTTTTCAGGTATGCCTATTACTACAGTGGAATTGGTGCTGGAGTGCTGGTTGCTGCTTACATTCAGGTTTCATTTTGGTGCCTGGCAGCTGGAAGACAAATATACAAAATAAGAAAACAGTTTTTTCACGCTATAATGCAACAGGAGATGGGCTGGTTTGATGTGCATGATGTTGGGGAGCTTAACACCCGGCTTACAGAGTAAGTATTTAGTTTTATGTTGAACTTGGATGTGGTTCTTATTCTTAGTAAAATGAAATAGATGTCATCACATCTGTTAGGAGATGTTAGTGTACCACTCGAAGGTACTTATCAGTCAAAATTCCTTCTAAACAGCAACTGTGTCGTTGTGTATCCTTTTGTTCCTAGTACCTTGACAGGGCATGAGGGGACCTACATGACTAGCATTGAATGAAGGATTGAACTTTGCCAGAATGAAAAAATTATCTGAGAGTGTGCAGTAGAGCAAAACAAGATACTTTCTGGGGAAATTTCTGAGCAATTTGAAATTCCTGGGTTGAATACTTCTTGTGTATACCATGTCCATTTTCTGGGGCCATGTAGGCTATGGATTTTTGTTGTTAATGACAAACATCCTAATAGAAACTTATACCCTGCTAAATAAAACAAAGCATAGGCACAATACCCTGCTAAATAAATCAAATCACAAAAGGCCCTATACTCAAAACAGGCTTCAGGAAAAAAGTTGTTGTTTACAATTCTGACATTTATTTCTAATACTATCCTGTTCTTTTAGTGATATCTCCAAGATTAATGAAGGAATTGGTGACAAAATTGGAATGTTCTTTCAGTCAATAGCAACGTTTTTCACTGGGTTTATAGTAGGATTTACACGTGGTTGGAAGCTAACCCTTGTGATTTTGGCCATCAGTCCTGTTCTTGGACTGTCAGCTGCTATCTGGGCAAAGGTAGGTGAAGCCTGTGAATCCAGATTTTGAACTGCATCTTCTTCCTTCCTGCTCTCACCCTGTGGAAGGGTCTTTTTACTACATGATGACTTTGATTCTGTACTTGTTACTTTTGCATTTTCTGTTCAAAATCAGCTGGATAAGCATATCCAGTCTTACTGAGTACTACCCCTGCCAAGACTCCATGCTGCTCTTGGCCATGTGATTATTTGGGGAAGGGATGAGAAAGAAGGGAGTAGCTCTCATGTCTATCTTCTGCCTTTGTAAGAAACCAACCAACCAAACAAGCAAACAAAAACAAAACAAACAAAAAAAACCTTACTGAGTTCCAAAGAACCGTGCTCTCTACTGGATGATCCCCTATTCACACTGCAGGTAGAGACTCAAGTTCAGTGAACAACACGTGTCCCATTCAATTAACTTTTTTTTTTTA
>NW_016107413.1:6447408-6450481 GCF_001604975.1 Cebus imitator
AATTCTCCTGCCTCAGCCTCCTGAGTAGCTGGGATTACAGGCACACGCCACCATGCCCAGCTGAATTTTTGTATTTTTAGTAGAGACGGGGTTTCGCCATGTTGACCAGGATGGTCTCGATCTCTTGACCTCGTGATCCACCCGCCTCGGCCTCCCAAAGTGCTGGGATTACAGGCGTGAGCCACCGCGCCTGGCCCTTTTTTTTCACTTTTAATGTTTTTGGTTTTCTAGATTTCTGTTTAATTTTTAAATTGATTTTGCAGTTTTGTCAGCATTTACACACAGTTAATTTTTAGTTATAAAATAATTTAGCTATAAAATAAATTTTAAGAAAATCGACACTTTCTAGTCTCTAAGGATGCATATAAATCCTTAGCCTTCAGCTCTGTCTCCTGTCATGAAGGCAGAGAAGGAGAAGTGACCCTCTCTATCTCAGCACAGATGCTTCCAGAGATCTTTTAAAACTTATTTTCTATTTCAAGGTGGACATGGTGTTAATTTTAAACTGATTTTATATAAGTATATTTTCAGTAGAGAAATTAGCCCTGTATGTAATTTTTGTGGAGTTCAACACAACTTAGAGAAGGCAATATAAATTCATGTAGCAAAAGTTATGAATGGACAACCAAAGCCAAGTGTCACACAAAATACGTCAGGCTGTAAGTATTAAGAAACTTTAGAAATTTTAACCTGTATAATGGATATTATTCTGTAAATAATAATCATTTACTGAGAATTTATTGTCAGCCAAATACCTGTGTTATCTTTCTGAAGTATAGCTATTATCTCATTTTACAGAGAAAGAAACTGAAGTTCTGCTGTCTCTGTTAATTTTTTGCTCAGAGTAACATAGACTTGAAATGATGTTTCTGGGGATTACTAGTTAACTAAAATATTTGGCAAAAGCTTCTTGTCAATTGATTTTTCTACATATTAGAATGTTAAACAAGTTAGGTGGCAAACTCTTCACATCAGAATTTGTTGAAAAACTACTTAACATGTATTGATGTCTGTTTTAAGATTAAAAACAGACCATGTGTTAATCTTTTAATGATTAATTATGCATTGCTTCAGATGCTATTTATTTAGTAAAAAGAACCCCAGGCTGGCTGCTAGAGACTTAAGCTTTAATCTCTGCTCAGCATTATACTTTTGTTATGATTTCAAACAAATTTCTTAAATTCTTTGGATGTCAGTCATATTAAAAAAGAAATGTAGTTCACTCTGGGAAGCTGCTTTGTGTCTGTGAGCCTGAGGCTCTACCCTCAAACCTAGAGAAACAGTAGCAAATAGACATAGCAGAAAAGGACCCAGTCACAGCAAGTGACCTGGCCCAGGAAGCCTCTTTTGTACTTTGTGCCCAAGACTACCTTCCCAGTGCCCAGAGACACTGGGGCAGCCAGAGGGCATTGATATAGGAAACTACCACACTTTTCCCACACCTGGTAGTCTGATCTTGAAAAACCACTTTCATTCCCTCAAGCAGCAGAATCAGGGGCCAGTGGGAGCTCTAGAAGCTTCACATAAATCAAGCCGACCTAAATAATGCTAGAAAGACTCTGAATATTAAACCATTCCTGGATCCACAGCTCACAAAAGTTAGGCCAATACTAACATGCTAAACTTAAACAGAGCAACTACCTGCTAAAATAAGGCAGATTAATGTTATTTTAACTTTTTAAAACTTTTAAGTTCAGGGGTACAAGTGCAGGTTTGTTACATAGGAAAGTTGTATCATGGAGGTTTGTTGTATAGATTATTTCATTACCCAGGTATTAAGCCTAGTACCCATTAGCTATTTTTATTGACCATCTCCCTCCTCCCACTCTCTACCCTCTAATAGGCCCCAGTGTGTGTTATTCCCCTCTGTGTGCCCATGTGTTCTCATCATTTAGCTCCCACTTATAAGTAAGAACATGCCATATTTGGTTTTTTGTTCCTGATTTAATTTGCTAATGACAGTGGCCTCCAGCTTCACCAGTGTCCCTGCAGAGGACATGATCTCATTCTTTTTCATGGCTGCATTGTATTCCATGGTGTCTATGTACCACTTTTTTTTTTTTTTTTTTAATCCAGTCTATCATTGATGGGCATTTAGGTTGATTCCATCCTTGTCATGCACCAGTTTTAAAGGGGAATGCTTCCAGCTTTTGCCCATTCAGTATAATTTTAGCTGTGAGTTGGTCATAGATGGCTTTTATTATTTTGAGGTATGTTCTGTTAATATCTTCTTTATTGAGAGCTTTAATCATGAGTTAATGTTACATTTTATGGAAAGCCTTTTTGCATCCATTGAGATAAGCATGTGCATTTTGTCTTTAGTTTCTGTTTATGTGATGAATCACATTGATTGATTTGCATCTGTCAAACCAACCTTGCATCCTAAGGATAAACCCTACTTAATCACAGTAGATAAGCTTTTTGATGTGCTGTTGAATTCAGTTTGCCAGGATTTTGTTGAGGATTTTTGTATCAATGTTCATTAAGGATATTGATCCAAAGTTTTGTTGTTGTTTTTCTGTCTTCCAGGTTTTAGTATCAGGATTATGCTGTCCTTGTAGAATGAGTCAGGGAGGAGTTCCTTCTCCTCAATTTTTTGGAACAATTTTAGTAGGAATGGTATCAGCTTTTCTTTTTACGTGTGGTAGAATTCAGCTGTGAATTCATCTGGTCCTTGGCTTTTTTGGGGGGTGGTAAGCTCTTTGTTACTACCTCAATTTCAGAGCTCTTTATTGGTCTGTCCAGGGATTCTATTTCTTCCTGGCGCACTCATGGGAGAATGAATGTGTCTAGTAATTTATCCATGTATTCTAGATTTTCTAGTTTATGTGCAAAGAGATGTTCATAATATAAACTAATAGCTAGTGGTCTATTGTATTAATTTTTTCAAAAAACCAGCTCTTGGATTCGTTGATCTTTTAAATGATTTTTCTTGTCTCAGTCTCCTTGGTTCAGCTCTGATTTTAGTTATTTCTTGTCTTCTGCTAGCCTTGGGATTTGTTTGCTCTTGGTTCTCTAGTTCTTTTAGTTGTGATATTGTTATTAAGGAGGTTTTTCTAACTTTTTGATGTGG
>NW_016107413.1:6453751-6551374 GCF_001604975.1 Cebus imitator
TGATATTGTTATTAAGGAGGTTTTTCTAACTTTTTGATGTGGGCATTTAGTGCTATAAATTTACCTCTTAACACTGCAGTAAGGCAGATTTAAATCTCTTAACATAATAGTCAAAATGTCCAGGTTACAACAGAAAGTTGCCTGTCATACCAAGAATTAAGAAAATCACTACTTGAATGAGGAAAATAAGCACACAAACAAACAAACCAACAACAATTACCTGACATCGACACTGAGATAATTCAGGTGCTGGAATTATCTGACAATGATTTTTAAACAGCCATCATAAGTATTCCCTGCTAATCAAATATAAATTCTTTTGAAACAAGAGAAAAAATCAGCGATATAATAGAATTTATTAAAAGAACAATGAAATTAGAGAACAGAGATATACAACAACAGAAATAAGAGTCAATCTAGATGGACTTAACCTAAGCAGTTGAAGATGGCAGGATAGAATCAGTGAATCTGGAGCTTAGAACAATGTAACTCACCCATTCTGAAACAAATAAAATAAAAAAAGAACTCCAAGGACCTGTGAGACAATAACAATGAAAAGTGTTATTGATACATGCAGCTGTCTCGATGAATCGGTAGAGAATTATGCTGTGTGGAAAAAAACCAATCCCAAAAGGTTCTATACCACATGATTCCATTTATATGATATTCTTGAGATGACAGAATTATAAAGATGACAACAAATTAGTGGTTGCTAGAAATTAAGAGTGATGGAGAACAGGAGGAGAAGCAAGGGGTAGGGATAGGGGCAGCTGTGGTTATAAAAGGTAGCCTGAGGGATATTTTTGACTGAATTGTTCTGCATTGTAGCTGTGTCATGCACCATCATGTCCAGCTAGTTTTAAATTTTTTTTGTAGAGATGGGGTCTCCATGTGTTGCTTAGTCTGGTCTTGAACTCTTGGCCTCAAGTAATCCTCCTGCTTTGAGAAGTCAGAAAGGTCTAGTGAATCAATGTGGGTACTAAAGAGACTGGGTACGTGCAGCACAATGTCTGCATTTAGAACATAATTAATGAATGTTCATTTGCCTTCATCCACCCATTCCTCTAGCTGCCTTTTTTTTTTTTTTTTTTTTGAGACAGAGTCTCTGTCGCCAGGCTGGAGTGCAGTGGTGCGATCCCGGCTCACTGCAACTTCCATTTTCCGGTTTCAAGCAATTCTCCTGCCTCAGCCTCCCGAGTAGCTGGGACTACAGGCACGCACCACCACGCCTGGCTAATTTTTTGTTCTTTTAGTAGAGACGGGGTTTCACCATGTTGGCCAGGAAGGTCTCCATCTCTTGACCTCATGATCGGCCTGCCTGGGCCTCCCAAAGTGCTGGGATTACAGGCGTGAGCCACCGTGCACAGCCTCCTCTAGCTGTCATAGCTCCTTTTACCTTCACACATAGGAAAGGAAGAAATCCAGTGTTAAAACCCAAACAATCTTGAGCTTTTTATGCCAGGAAGGAATAGACCAATGTTTCTTACATAACTGAGTCCACAAATGCCTGTGAATTGTTTATGGAAAGAATATAATTCCATTTAATCAGAATTTTTAAAATAAATTGATTGTGTGTAATTTTTGGGGAGGGAAGGGGAGGACAGGATCTTGCTCTGTTGACCAGGCTGGAGTGCAGTGGTGCAACCACTACTCACTGCAGCCTTGACATCCTAGGCTCAAACTATCTTCCCGTCTCAGTCAGCCTCTGGGATAATAGGTATGTGCCATGACACCTAGCTAATTTTTAAAGTTTTTGTAGAGGTGGGGTCTTGTCATGTTGCCCAGGCTGGTCTAGAATTCCTGGGCTCAAGCAATTCTTCCTGTTTGGCCTCGTAAAATGTTGTGATTACAGGTGTGAGCCACCACACCTGGCCTGTCATGTATAATCTTTATTTAGATAGTTGACAACTTCAGCATTCTAGGTACAGTAACCTTAGTTCTTTGCCCATTGAAATTGATCCAACTTTCATAATAGGGCCATTTGGGACCCAAGTTCATGCATCAGTGGCTGGTTTCAGGGAGAGGTTTACTCCAGTGGCTGTTAATTCAGGCTATGAAGCCTTATGACTCAGGCTTGAATCCTGGATATTTTACTTAGAAAATTATTTAACTTTCTTATGCCTCCATTTCCTCATATGTAAAGTGGGGACAATAGCCACTTCACTATGCAGTTGAGAAGAATTAATGAACTTCTGTGTATGTAAAGTACCCAGTACTATTCCGTCTACAGAATAAATGGTCAGGAACCAAACAGAAGGATCAAAGAGCATCCACAAAATGAAGACCTCCTTTGGTGGCTCAATGTATTGCTTTGCCCAAGAGCACCAACAGAGGAAACTATTTGGCATGTGAGACATTCTTGAAGTCATGTTACCATATGGACTTGGTCCTCTGAATTCTTCTGGCCTCCCACCTTGACACTTCTGAACTAGAGTACCATTAGCACTTGACGTGTTGAGCACACACCATATTTCTTTTACATAAGGCCTGTTTTCTATATTTGTTTATAATTATAATGTAGTATAGACTTTCTTTTTGAAATTTATCATCTTCTAAAATTTCTAGTTATATTTCTTTAAATGAGGATCTATGAGGTTTTCAATGGGAAAATAACATTTTCAATTAATCTATTATGTACCATCTCAGTCCAAAAAGCATTTGGAATGGCTTACAAAGTGAATATAGATACTAATAAAATAGAACATGATGACCAAAGGCAAATGACACACAGATTTTGTTCTACATATACATTAATGTATAAGCAGCCCCATGTATATATTTATTTTTACTTTACAAAAGATAAAATTAATGTGTTAAAATTTTTTCATGATCCATAATTGTATTTTTAAACAGATATTATCTTCATTTACTGATAAAGAACTCTTAGCATATGCAAAAGCTGGAGCAGTAGCTGAAGAGGTCTTGGCAGCAATTAGAACTGTGATTGCATTTGGAGGACAAAAGAAAGAACTTGAAAGGTTTGAGTTTCTTTTTTAAATGGATAGAAATGTTAAATTCTGTCTTCTCATAGGCCCTTCAGATTGACAGTGTTAATTGTAAGCATTTTCTCCCATATATATGTTTTCTTAAATAGCTTAATGGATATATTACAGCATAACTAGTATTTTGGAGAAGTTGCAATTCTAATTGTACTTTTATCTGCTAATTCAAAGAGTTTTCTAGATAGGCAATAATGTAAAAATAGTTTCCTAAGGCTGAAATGTATTTTATATCTCTGATGTATTTTTTTTCCTCTATTAAGTTAATTATTGATTGTCTAAGATTGCCTGAGTATTTTGTGTAAGATCTATCGGGACATTTTAATCTGTGGTTTATTTTCCCTTCTCCCCAGGCCCCAACTTAGTTGATATATGCTACGTGATTTGGAAGATGAAAATATAACCAAAAAGCACATTTGTACAAAAGTTCAAATTCTTTTATATTATGTGTTTAGTGTTATGCTTGCAACTGTTCCCCTTTATTAGATTTCTGAGAGCATAGATAGTAATTTATTGAAATTTATAATATAAATTAGATTACTGATTTCTAAGCAGCAATAGATTTTATTTAAAATTGAATATAAATTATAATATTCTGATGCTATAACATTTCAATGTTATGAATATATATATATTTGAAAGTAGTAAACTGTATTGGTTAAAGGGTATATACATTGTCTGGTACAGCCATAAAGAAAACAGAGGGAATTTTCAGAAGTCAGAATAGTGGTTAGCTCTGGGAAAGATGAGTAATTGTATGATGAGAACCGAACACATGGCAGGGGATTCTGTGGTTCTGGCAGTGCTCTGTTTTCTTGATCTCAGGCGTACTTATATGAGTATTCACTCTATAATTTTTTTTTCACTGTGCATATATGTTTGGAGTACTCTTGTTCGTATAGTATATTCACAAATATAAAGATATGTCCTCTGAGAATAATTTGTGATGGCTAAGTGCCATTGTTCAAAGGAAAGCAGCATCTATGTTACATTTTGATTTTTGCTAAGGTCTTTGCTTTTGCTTTAAAATATGTCTGAGTAATAAAATGAGGAGTCCTGCTTAATGACTGAGCAAATATTCAATGAAGTAAAGTCCTGGCTCTTACGGAGCTTAAATTCTAATGGGGTTGGGTAAGATTATAGACAACCACAAATAAGCAAAGAGGGAATATACCAGTTGGGGTAAATATTATTTAGGGAAATAAAATAAGAGAATCATGAAGATACTATTTAGATAGGTTATTCAGAAAAATATTTTTCTGATTAGTTGATATTTGAGCAGAGACATAATGAAGTTTTGAGTTTGGAATTCTTTTTCAGTTTTCCTCAGAGGAAAAGTGGACCAGAAAAATAATATGCCGAACAGCATTGGAAGACCAACCAAACTTAGCTTCTGCCTGGTTTCACAGCTGGGGAAAAACATCTCCCAATAGAAGTTAGATTCTCAGGCCTGACTGCTATCTGCAGTTGGGGTCTGAATTTATAACGCTCTGTGGACTAGAAAATGATCTCTCTCAAAAGCTGAGGATTTTACATTAACAATGAGCTCTAGTCCAGTGATACCAGAGTATCTTGTAGAAGAAATGAAAAATTATTGAAAATTGAAGAACTAAACATCTAAATCGAGAAGTTAGAGAAAGAACAATAAAATATTAGAAGGAAATAATAAGGGTAAAAGCAAAAATTAATAGAAAATAAGGCAAAAGAGTGGAAGATTGACAACTTCATAAATAATTATTTAAAAAGACTGATAAATAACTAAATATTTTATATGTTTAATCAGGAACAAAAAAAGAATGAATCAGGAAACAGATTAAAATATCTATAAATTACAGCTTTATACCAATCAATTTTAAAACCCTGATGATATAAACAATATGCTAGAAGAATGTAGGTTAAAATCCTTACTTAAGAAGAAAACCTGAGTAAACCATAGCCATTAAAAGGATTAAATTCAAAGTTAAAAATCTCAATTTTCCGCTGCTTCTCCCCACCCAAGCAGAAATCATAAGTCTGGATAATTTTGTAGGCAAGTTCTACCACAACTTCAAGAAAGAGATAACTCTCTCTTACATAAATTCTTGTAGAAAATGGGGGAAAAAAAGCTTGTGAGTTCATTTTATGGGGCTAGTATAACGTTGATACTACAACCAGGCAGGTATAATATGAGAAAGGAAAACCAAAGGACAGTTTCACCTAAAACATAGATGCACAAATTATAAATAAATAAATTATTTGCTAAATGAAATCATGAAAAATAACAGATTAAAATCATCCTGAACGTGTTGGCTTTATCCTACGAATGCAAAGATGGTTTTAACATTAGGAAATCTGTTGATATAATTACCTATATTAACAGATTAAAATAAAAAAATTTGTTTTGATGTAAGGGGAAGAGCATTAATTATATACAATTCATGACAAAAAACTCTTAAAACTAGGAATAAAAAACAAACTTCTTAATATATTAGAGACCCACAGGAAACATTTAGTGGTGAAACATTAAAAAGCATTTTAACACTTAAAATAATGAATGAAATAAATAAATACATTTTTTTCTGTCAATTTAAAAAATAAAAAACAAATAATGAATGAGGCAAGTATGTCTGCTAGCGTCATTTCTGAGTAGTGTTGCACTAGTGCTAGATAATAAGACCAAGAAAACAAATAAGAGTAAGAATGAAAAAAGAAAACAAAAAAGAAATAAAGGCAATAAGGATTGGAAAACAGGAAAAAAACTGTCATTATTCACAGGCAATATGATTACCTACACAGAAATTTCAGTAGACTTTATAAGCTAACAATATACAATAAGATCTCTGGATACCTATCATTACTCAGAATAAATGGCATTCCTTTAAACCAGGAATGAACAAATAGAAAATGTATAGTTTTTCATCAATTCTGAATGAATTCATCATCTCTGAAATTGAAATAAACCTACCAGTCTGTGCCATCTTACAATTGCTGTGAATCTGGATTGAAGTTCAATACTTTCAGGCAGGATTTATGTTTGCTTCTGCTATTCACCGTGGGTACCCTGCTAACCTGAGACCATCTTACATTAAATTCTGTGTCTCGTTGGCTTTGGACCACACTCGTAGTGTAAATTCATACTCAGACCTGCATGAGTCCTGCTTTGTGGTCCAGATTCTCAGGGAGGTTGTTTTTTCCTTCCTTCACCTGGTTGGTGTCAAGGTTGAGACGTGAGTTCTGCTGTGTGTTGCTTAATATACTGAGGTATAGCCCTTTGGGTCCTAGCTGCATATGGAAATTACTATTAAACTCCTTTCTTAATGCTTTATAAAATAACAGAATAACAGTACTTGTTACAATTAAATTCATCTTAAATTTGAGGAACTGACAATATTTTTAAGGACATGATTAGCAACAAAATCTATAATGATGGATGGAGTAAAACCTGAGAAGAAGGAAATGGACATTATGGGAGTGAAACCCAACATTTATAACTTAGATAAATCCAATCATTTTAGTTCACTGAAAGTTTAAAGGAATTCAGATTTGAGGGAGATTGCTTTAATAAGTTAGACACGAAAATATTTTTCCTAGAGAAAATAGTGATCAACTTTTAATTATAAGAATAAACAAATGGATGTACACAGCTATATCCAAAGATTTCTATATTTGCTCTAAGAAGTATTTTATATATGGAATCATTTCTTCAGAAAATATGAGTTACTTGAATATATCTTTGAAAAGACAGTCTCCCTTGGAGAACTGTAATTAGTTTTGCTTGGAGGTCAAGAGTTGACATAGGACTACAAACTGATGGCCTATTGTTCTTCCCAGGTTGGCCATTTCTTAAAAGTTTATTCATTCAACAAATGTATTCAGCACCTACAACATGCCAGGCACTGTGCTAGGTTCTAGGTTTTCTTTTTCTTTTCTTGTTTTATTTTATAAAGGTTTAAACAAAGCTAGGGCTCTAGGTTTTCAGCTGTGAATTAGAAATAGAGGATATTGTATGATCTCCAGTCAAAATAGTAAGATGGGTAAAAATGGAAGGAAGGGAGAAAGGGACAAAGAAATATAAGGAATTGTCAAAGAAATAAATAAAAATATTGATTTAAAAATGTGTTTATTGTGGCACTGTTCATAATAACAGAGACTTGGAACCAAGACAAATGCCCATTAATGATAGACTAGATAAAGAAAACGTGGCACATATACACCATGAAGTACTGTGCAGCGATAAAAAAGGATGAGTTCATGTTCTTTGCAGGGACATAAATGAAGTTGTAAACCGAAGGTTTACATTCTCATTCTCAGCAGACTTACACAATAACAGAAAACCAAATACCACATGTTCTCACTCGTAAGTGAGAGTTGAACAATGAGAACACATGGACACAGGGAGGGAAACATCACACACTGGGGCCTGTCTGGGGTTGGGGGGCTAGGGAAGGGATAGCATTAGGAGAAATACCTAATGTAGATGATGGGTTGATGGGTGCAGCAAACTACCATGGCACGTGTATACCTATGTAACAAACCTGCACGTTCTGCACATGTACCCCAGAACTTAAAGTATGATAATAAAAAAAAATTGCTCTGAAAGAATCAAGGAATGTAATGATGATGTTGGGGAGGGCACGTTAACTTTAAATATGGTGGTTGGGGCAGGCCTCCTTGAGGAGGTTTCATCTCAGCTGAGACCTGAGGGATGAGAAAAACCATGCCATGTGGGGAGAGGGATAGGATGGGTTGGAAGAAGAGTGTTCCAAATTTCCTGGGGTGGCTAAGACTTTGATATGTTCTAGGAAACCTCATAAGGCTTACGTGACTGAAGCTCAGTTGAGTGAGGGGAGATTGGAGTAGGCAGGGGCCAGAATATAGGGATGGTGAGCCATGGTGAAGAGTTAGGATTGTATTCCAAGGACATAGGAGAGTGGTTGAGGGTGTTAAACAGAGGAATAAGGATACATGTTATGTTTTCAGATTGTTTCCCTGCCTCTAATGGGTCTCATGAATGGAAAAGTCAAAGGGTAGAAGCAGGAAGACCAATGGGGTGGCTGGCAGAGTGGTCCAGGCCACAGGATCTCCCTGATGTAGAGCAGGGGCAGGAGAAGGGTGACAGGTACCTAGATTTGGGATATAACTTAGAAGTAGAATTGATGACTGTTCTTAGACCAAACATAATCAGTTTTCTTTCCAGTTCTTCTCCTTCGCTTCTCTGCTTCTACATAAAGTACTAGGGGTCTTAATCTGACTTTCTTTTCAAATTAGCAGTACAGGGGGGAAGATGGCTCTCTTTGAATGGAAATTTAACCAGAAGTTAAAATGAATTTCATTCAATCATATAGAATAGTTTTGTTCTTTTTAACTTAAAAATATTTTTATCTCTTTTATGTATCTTGAAAATATATTTATCAAACAAAAATAAATTAAAAAAAGAAAAAAAACAAAAAGAGAAAATATATTTATCTATAGTATTTATTTCTGTTTGCTTAACCAGAATTGTTCCTTCCTCTTATAAGTGATTACTTGCATTATTAATAAATATTTTCATAATATTTAAGAAGAATCATATTTCCTACATACTGATGATTTTGTTATGTAACTTTAGTCTATTTTAGCCACTCCTACTTTCATGATCATTTCTATAGCAAATCTTTTGAGGAATGGATGATTTTAATATCTAGTTTTATATGTGACATTTATATTGAAAAACAACAAAGACCTTATGGAAAAGGATATTGTTTATGTCTCATTTCCCTTTACCCTCTTCTTTCCTTTATTTCTCCTTTCTGATGTCAAAATGATTTTTTTCCTTGTGCATCTGTGCAAATGTTTCCTCTGGCTGCATAGGACAACATCATACTGGTTTCTACGTTAGTCTCGGTAAGCGAGAACTGAAATAAAGGAGATAGCAGAGTATAGAACATGTGCATTAAATTTCCTTAAATGTACTATTATGTAAGTTATTCCCAGTGTACCTTTCACCTCAGTTCATCTCATAAAGTGAGAGATACATATGTTTCTGTGTGTTGTGTGTGTGTTCATGTGTGTATATAAATCATTCAAACATGTTTCTCAAAAATATTTTTTCTTCTCAGATGATAACTGGCAAGTTGAGGATTTACATTTTGGGGGATAGAAACTAATGATGTGTTGATATGTTGTCACTGTGAAGTTCTGTTTAAATTTCATCTTTAGTGAACATGGTAGTGATGTAAATTTCACTTGGCATGCTTTTGTAACTGTGTAATGCACCTAAAGTAGTCATGAAAACAAGAAACAATGCATGTTCATATCTAGACAGTGCTTGCACTCTGCTGTACATACTAATGGAACAAATTCTCCAAAGGAAATTAATATTATACTATGTAATATTTATATAGTTGTGAATTTTATGGATCAAAGACCTGAAAGTATGATTTTTATATGGAAGTAAGTTCATTAATTTCAACAATTATTGGCCCCTCCTCTATGCAAGGCAATGCTCTAGGTTCTTCAGGGAGCCGTGATTAAGAAAATATAGACAGATAAAAGGCAATCCATCCTGTTTCTCCAATCCTTTTACCTTGGTTCTATATTTGCAAAATTCCTTATTTTCCTTTAACTCTGGGCTCCACTAGCTTATCTCCATAGCTCTCTTCTTAAATAGAGTAGTCTACTCTGTTCCTTTCAAATGAAGGTAGACTTACAGACATCATTTCCTTTAGCTTTGACATAAAAAATATTTGAATTATCAGTTGGGAATAAGCTCTAAGTCATTAGAACTGGAGAAATAAAATCTGTCAGTGACTCCAACATTATTTTTGAATTTTTTTTTCATTTTCTCATTTTTGCCCCTTTTGTATAATTTCCTATATTTGTACTAAGAAGTATTAATGGGCGCTCTCCAGGTTTGGTTAATTTGGGGTAGGCCTTTGTGTTGTCAATGGTTCAGAATTATATTTAATTTTTCTTAGCTCTTGAGGCAGCCAGAAATCCTGGATGGCCCAAGCCGCCAGGTCAGAGCCTGTTAATCCAGCAGCAGGCAGCCATAGCATGACAAGTGTTGGGGAGCATTAAGAGAGGGAGGGACACATAGTCAATATGTAGAAAGGAGAAGGAAGAGAGAGAATACTGATGAATAATGATGGACTTTTATATACCAGTAAGCCAAATAATTTTTGTAGTTCACTGATTTTTAAACTAAACATCTATGGAAATGAGATAAACTGTACAGCTTAAGTGTAAAAAGTATTACATGGCAATTCAGAGCTTTCAAAATGCTCTCACATGTAACCTCTCAGTTGGTCATTCTGACAGTCCTAGAGAAAGTCAGGACAGAGCGCAAACTGTCTCCAAACTCCCTTAATGTTCAGAGATTTAGATGACTTTCCCTTTTTTAGCACTTTCTAACATCATCTCTCCATTTTATTACTTAAATAAAGAGGCATGCAGATTTTGAAAGGAAAACAAGGGTTTTCCCATGGCTTCTATTTTATCTTGTGTATGTAACAATATAAGTTCTAGATGTTTGCTAAATATTGCTTCACTTATTTTGCTATTGCTAAAGCCAGAGAAGGAAGTTTTATAAGACTCCCCACAAATAAGTTTATCTCTGTAAATTTCAGTTTTTTTCTTCTACAAAAGGGGAGTAAAATAGTACTACTATATAGGGTATGAGTAGGAGGACAAAATGCATGTATATCATAGGACTGAGCATATCCTAGCCACTCAATAACTCTCATGCTATGTTGATATGTTTTCATAAAATTTGTGAATATATGTGATCATTTTGTTCTTTTTCCCAGGTACAACAAAAATTTAGAAGAAGCTAAAAGAATTGGGATAAAGAAAGCCATTACAGCCAATATTTCTATAGGTGCTGCTTTCCTACTGATCTATGCATCTTATGCTCTGGCCTTCTGGTATGGGACCACATTGGTCCTCTCAGGGGAATATACTATTGGACAAGTACTCACTGTAAGTGATTTATATTAAGAAATGAACCATTATTTTAAAATGAAAATGAAATCCAGTAATGTTGACTTGACTTTGGAAGAATGTATTTTGAACAACTATTGAATACTACAGACACACGCATTACTAGGTTAAAAAGTGGAAAAAAATTAGATGCATCTGACAACCAGTTTTGTTGCCTTTTTTGCAGATATCTTGCCCAGTTTCTCCTGTGGCCTAAATAATACTGACATTAGCAATCTCAATAGCGTGAACTTTTATTTGTTGAGATTATTTGTGTCAAACTTGATGCTAAACACTTCACTTTTGTTTTCTGATTTACAATTCACAAAAATGGTAAAATACGCAGTTTGACTTCTTTTCAAATTATTTCGAATGGCTGCTAATCCACCTCACAAATTATAGAAGTATAAATTGTTCCTCTTCCTAGAAGATTGTTTGGAAGTTTTCTGCATTATAGACCTTTGTGCAAGTGCACAGTCTTGCCATTTAATTTTATCCTTTTTTATTTTGAAGACAATGAAATAATTTGCAAACCAAACTCAATTCGTGTCCGGCTGTAGTAACATACACACTGTTAAAAGATTCACTTAGTTCCTTTTTCATAGGCCAAGCACAAGTAAATTGAGGCAATGAGAGATGATATTTTGTGGAATTCCTTAAATCAATTCCCTTTTTCAGGAACCAGATTTGTAATATGGATGCAATAATCACCTCTTTTGTTTTTTAAATTTGCTATGTCCAACATTACTCAGTCAGGAATGGCTTTTCCCATAAAGCTTTTTTGAGTATAGTGATGCTATTGGTGAACTGTAGTTGTTTTAAGAGATGTATTCTGTTTAACTGTGATTGAGATAAGCAGTTTAAATCCAGTATTTACTGGGCATAAATATACCTCACAAACTGAAGGCATCCAGAATAGGGAGTGTGGGGTTTGATATCAGACCAGCTTGGTTCAAATGGCAGCTGTGTCACTTATTAGCTGTATGATTTAGGGCAGCCAGCTAAACTTTTCAAGCCTCCTTTTCTCTCACATGACATGACAGGAATGAGCTTTAACTTTCAGTGTTGTTTTGAGGACTGATTGAGATAATGAATATAGAATCACCTAGCAAAGTTCCTTCTGTGTAAATTACTGAACAATGTAATTCCATGTGATTTAGAAAAAACAAATAATAACATTAATTATCCTCAACCCCAAAGAGAAACAAAGCTAAATCTTTACCTATAAGAAACTGATTTGCATAAAACAAACAAACAAACAAAAACAAAAGATCTAAAGAGAACATGGCCTGTGACAAAAAAGACTTAATCTGATAAAGGATCAATGACTTAGGTGTATGTGCTTTATAATTTACAAAAAATGTTCATATATCCTGTTTTATCATGATACAACATCTCTATGATTGCTGGATAGGGGGAATGGATAGAACCTTTCCTATTATTCAAATGAAGAAATTGAAGCCAAAAATTCTAAGAGAATGGCCTAACAACATCTAGCTAGTTAGTACTAATTTAGGGTCATCTGAGCCCATGAGGTTGAAGTTACAGTGAGCTAGGATTGCACCACTGCACTCCAGGCTGGGCCACAAAGCAAGACCTTGTCTTAAATTTTTTTAAATTTTATGCTATTTTTAATTGACAAACCGTAATTGTATTACACTTATGGAGTACAATGTGATGTTTATGTATACGTGCACGCACACACACACATACACACACAAAATGTGGAGTGATCAGATCAAGCTAACATATCCATCATCTCACTTGACACTTTTTGAAGTGACACATATGAAATTTACTCTTGGGTGGGGTGGCCCATGCCTATAATCCTAGGACTTTTGGAGGCTGAGGCAGGAGGATTGCTCGAGGCCAGGAAACCAGCCTGGGACACATAGCAAGATCTGATCTCTACAAAAAATTAAAAAGTTAGGTGTAATGGTTCATGCTTGTAGTTCAAGCTACTTGGGAAACTAAAGCAGGAAGATTGCTTGAGCCCAGGAGGTAGAGGTTATAATGAGATATGATTGCACCACTGCGTCATAGTGACAGAATCATCCTCCTCCTGGGTGGCAGAATGAGACCCTGTCTCTTAAGAAAGAAAAAAAAATGAAAAAAGGAATTAAATGTACTGTTAGTTACAAACTTTTAGAATATTTTTAACACCCAGTACTTATATGTTGCCTTGCCATTTTAAATTTTAATTAGCTATGTTAGAAAGAGACAGAAGAAGTATGAAAAAACTTTTGCTGTCACTATCTGAGTAACCTGATGTTTTTTCTTCACATTCCTCAGGTATTCTTTGCAGTATTAATTGGGGCTTTTGGTGTTGGACAGACATCTCCAAGCATTGAAGCATTTGCAAATGCAAGAGGAGCAGCATATGAAATCTTCAAGATAATTGATAATGTAAGTCTGAGTTGGCCACTTACCCATCTGTCTAAAAGATTGTCCTGTTAAGAGTCAATTTCTTTGTCTCTTTATCCAGCTGTCCACAAAATATCACTAAAAGTAGTTGTTGTAACCTAATATTGTGTTAAAATTTGACTCTGTTTAGAAGCCAAGCATTGACAGCTATTCGAAGAGTGGGCACAAACCAGATAATATTAAGGGAAATTTGGAATTCAGAAATGTTCACTTCAGTTACCCATCTCGAAAAGAAGTTAAGGTACAGTGATCAATGATCAATCAACAATTAATCTATTGAATGAAGAGTTTCTGATATTTTCTTTAGAGATTATGAAAAAAATGTGTGTATATTTAAACCTAGTATTGAACGATCAGTTCCTATACCCTGTGTCTGTGAATTGCCTTAAAGTTTTTTTCTCACTTGTCCTGGTAGATCTTGAAGGGCCTGAACCTGAAGGTGCAGAGTGGGCAGACGGTAGCCCTGGTTGGAAACAGTGGCTGTGGGAAGAGCACAACGGTCCAGCTGATACAGAGGCTCTATGACCCCACAGAAGGCATGGTGAGATGACCCGTGCTGAGCTAGACGCTGTGGCGATCAGCAGTCACATTGCACATCTTTCTGGTATTGCCCTTTCAACTACAAATGTATGAAAGTCACACTTACTTTTTGTTTCAGGTCAGTGTTGATGGACAGGATATTAGGACCATAAATGTAAGGTTTCTACGGGAAATCATTGGTGTGGTGAGTCAGGAACCTGTGTTGTTTGCCACCACGATCGCTGAAAACATTCGCTATGGCCGTGAAAATGTCACCATGGATGAGATTGAGAAAGCTGTCAAGGAAGCCAATGCCTATGACTTTATCATGAAACTGCCTCATGTAAGTTGTCCTTGACCTTTGCCTTTCTAGAGGTGCAAAGAATAAAATGCAGGCCTACTACATAGGAAGTTAGGAAACTACTGTAAATCAGAGGAAGGGAAATCAAGATTAGTTCAGCTTTGAAAGCTCTAAGCAGTATCAACTGGTCATAGGCAAATTTTTAAAAACTGGGGTTGGTTATTGTGCTAAGATTTGAAGAACTGGACTTACATTGCCTGTGAGTCTTGGGTTGTGTATAGGATTCCTTACCGATTTAAAATATGAGCTGAGATAGCTTGTCCTTGTGCTAAATCATTCTGGGTTTTCTGTGGTAGAAATTTGACACCCTGGTTGGAGAGAGAGGGGCCCAGCTCAGTGGTGGACAGAAGCAGAGGATTGCCATTGCACGTGCCCTGGTTCGCAACCCCAAGATCCTCCTGCTGGATGAGGCCACATCAGCCTTGGACACGGAAAGTGAAGCAGTGGTTCAGGTGGCTCTGGATAAGGTCAGTAAGGCTTAGTTCAAACAAGCCTGATTTATAAGCATAAAAACATTCTACTATCAATTCTTGTAAATAAATATTGGTCTTAGAAAAGGAAATTTCTGATAGCTTCTAGGTGATTTCTTCAGCTATTAAAATAAAAGCATTAGGGCTCTTTGAACTCTTTTCCTATTTGTTTCTTTTCTTGTTCAATTGGTATTTATTTCTCTGATCTTAAGTGACGATGAATAAATTTTCATCTAAAGACACTTGCAAATCTTTTAAATTAAAAAATAGAAATATAGACACAAGTGAAAATTCATCTTCATTGTGATCTTCAAAACTTGACTATTTGGATAAACCTGTTATTTAGGTTTTGAGGGTTTGTAATATTGCCAAGAAGAGAAAAATACAACCTGAAGGTCGATATTTAACTTCAAGGTGTTGAATGCCACTTTAAGACTCTGTGGGAAATAAGAAACCTCTTATTTCCAGGAGAGGGGCAGAGAGCCTATGATACTGAAAACTTAACTAAGCCATGAAACGTTATTCACTATCAACAGAGTTTGACTGCCCTACAATGCTTGAGTCCATATGACTCATTCACCATGTAGGATTTGAGTGTTTGCCCTGTGCCAGCCATTGTGAGTTTGATCTCCAGCATGTCATAGTAACAGAGATAATTCTGTGAGGACCAGGAATGTGGAGAGGGAGACTTTCTAACCAAAGGTGCTCCGAGTTGAGATGCCACAGTAGAATTCAAAGATGAACCCATATTTGTTCCAACTCTCCCTGTCTCTAGTAAAACAACACTGAATGTTCCTTTAAACATCCTGTCAATGTGCTTAATAAGTTTTTGAGGGAGAAAAAAAAAGCAGTTTACTAAACATTCTGTGAACCAAAATAGAGGCAAATGGGATTGTGGCTCCTTTTTTTTACCCATCATTTTGCTTAATCTGTGATTTCACCCCTCCCTGCCTCCGTCCCTCCCTCCCTTCCTTCCTTCCTTTCCTCCTCCTCCTCCTTTCTTCCTTCTTCCCTCCTTCCCTTCCTCTTCTTCTTCCCCTTCCCCTTCCCTTCCCCCTTTCTTTCCTCTTTCCCCTTTCATTTCCTCACCCAGACCGAAGTGCAGTGGTGCCCAAATGGCTCACTGCAACCTCTGCTGCCCAGTCTCAAGTGATCCTTCCACCTCAACCTTCCAAGTAGCTGGGACCACAGGTGTGTGCCACCATGCCAAGCTATTTTTTTTTTTTTTAGATGGAGTCTCACTCTGTCACCCAGGCTGGAGTGCAGTGGTGCAATCTTGGCTCACTGCAACCTCTGCCTCCCGAGTAGCTGGGATTACACCATGCCTGGCTAATTTTTGTATTTCTAGTAAAGACAGGGTTTCACCATGTTGCCCAGGCTGGTCTTGAACTCCTGACTTCAGTTGATCTACCTGCCTCAGCCTCCCAAAGCGCTGGGATTACAGGCACGAGCTAATGTGCCCAGCCCCCAGCTATTTTTAGATATTTTTTTAGAGATGAGGTCTCACTATCTTACCCAGACTAGTCTCAAACTCCTGGGCCACCTCAGCCTCCCAATGTGCAGGAATTACAGATATGAGCCACCACTTATTTGTTTGCTTATCTGTGTTTCCTTATTAATCTATAGTGAAAGTATGCATTAAATTATAAATAAAAGCAATTTTAAAGGTTATATTTTAAAATACTTTCGGGTATAAATTTTGGGGGAAAATTCCACATGCCCCCTTTTTCTCAAAAACATGCAAATAATCGATCTATTATCTTCTGTATTTTCTAGTTTCTGCCACCTAATTTTTCTCTTGTGTATTTCGTTTTTGAAGTTTTCTACTTCTGCTTATCCTATTGATCCTGAAAATGTTGTGTGTTGGTTTTGATAATTGTATTGCTAGTTACTGGAGAGAAATATAGAGTAACAAAAATCATGAGCACTGGAAAACTTACAAAGGTTAAAGAGGTCTCAGACAAGGCCTGGGTATCTGGCTCTGTTCCTCTGTGAAAATAAAAGAGATTTACATGACTCTTCAATATTTCCATGATTCTCATACATAGGAATAAGTATCACTTATTAAGCACTTGGTATGGATAAGTCACAGTGTTGAGTACTTTATGTGCATTATTTCATTTAGTCGTCACAACTACTCTAAGAAGTGAGTATTATTATTGTCCCCATTTAATATATGATTAAATTGAGCCTCACACAGGCCCCTTGGATAAAATAAATTCATACATTTATTTCAGGTCAGTGTGACACTGAGGTCTGGACTTTGTTGCCTCACATTTATTGTCTGTCTTGTTCATCCAGGAGGTCATGTGGGATAGGATATCATGATTCTTAGAGCTGCTTACTAGCTGGTGTGTACCAGTACAGCACAATGGCCTGTGTTTGTTTTGATTGGCCAATGTCTGAGCCTTAGGAATTTGTTGGTTTTCACAAGCTCCTGATTATTACTGCAAATTTCGGTTAAGTAAAATATTTGCGGGCTTACATAATATTAATATGTCACTGTTATATTTGTGTTTGTATTTATTATAATAAAACATCTTTTTAACTATTATCAATTTCTATACATTTATTGAAGTCAGAGTTTATCTTATATAGATTTGATGGTTTTACAATGCCCAAAACATTGGTTCAGTAAATATATGCTGAATGAATAAGTTTTTTCATGTACTTATTAGTATATTCAGAAACCAAATTTCCCTCTCTTTAGGCCAGAAAAGGCCGGACCACCATTGTGGTAGCTCATCGTTTGTCTACAGTTCGTAATGCTGATGTCATTGCTGGTTTCGATGATGGAGTCATTGTGGAGAAAGGAAATCATGATGAACTCATGAAAGAGAAAGGAATTTACTTCAGACTTGTCACAATGCAGGTATAGTTTAACTTTAGAATTTTCCTACATCATCTCAGTGATAAACTGATCTTGCATGTAATGCTAAAAATAAATATTATTTGATTTGATTATCTTTAAAAGTAGGAAAAAACACTTGGGGGATTCAGGATGAGACCAGTGTTTAAGATTTCTTTTCTCTCTTGAAAAGAGGGAAAATAAAGAGGGATAAACAGATAAAAAAATTAAAAGGTTTCAGGGTGAGTTATCCATTATAGTAGTCAATAGCCACATGTGCCTTAGAGCGTTTAAAGAGTAGTGAATCTGAATTGGAATGTTGTAAGTAGAGTGTGCACATCTTGTTCTGAAGATGTAGTACAAAAAAAGATGCAAAATATCTCAATTTTTATATTGATTACATGTTGAAATGGTATCATTGGATATCAATAATATCTTGGATATATTAGGTGAAATAAAATATGTAATCAAAATTGATTTGACTTCTTTCTTTTTACATTTGTTAACATGGCCTCTGGAAAATTTGAAATAACATGGCTCACAGTATAGCTTGCTCCATATTTCTCTTGACTGCCCTGATCCAGAATAAACTTGGTTGAGTCCAAATACCCACAAAAAAAGTCCTGAGAAGATAAGCTACATGGAATTAATGCCATGTTATTTCAGTATAGTCATGGGAATCCTCCTTCTTTAGTGGTTTTTATTTTCAAATATCATACAGAAACACACACATACACATAAGACAACCCAGCAGATTAGCTTTATCATTTCCTGCAGTTACTGAACAAATTACTGTTTTCCTTGATAGCTGACATTCAGTGATTAACTTTCATTGGTTAGCAGAGCTGAATGAGCTTATGCATATTTCTTATTTATTTTAGACAGCAGGAAATGAAATTGAATTAGAAAATGCAGCTGATGAATCCAAAAGTGAAACTGATGCCTTGGAAATGTCTTCGAATGATTCAGGATCCAGTCTAATAAGAAAAAGATCAAGTCGGAGGAGTATCCGTGGATCACAAGGCCAAGACAAAAAGCCTAGTACCAAAGAGAATCTGGTATGAAGGGGGATGTGGAGTTTGTTTTAATCTCACCTACTGTGGTTCCCCTAGTTTGGTGGGCTAGGGCTACAGCAGGAGTGGGAACAAGAAAGGGTTATCCAAAATCCTCCTGTCCTATCCCCCAGAATGTTCCACAAGCCAGAACGTCAACATTTTAAAATCAGGTTAGATTTTAAGAATGTTAATTTATGTGGCAGAATTTTTAGAATTAAAATTTATAGTGTAAAGAGACTATAGTGGGTCTTCAAATAACATTTCTATTCTGTTTCTATTCTTGTTAGGTTCTGAATACCAAATAAAAGTTAAGTGTTTGTGGAAACATCATTTTTTTTTTTTTTTTAAATAAATGAGTATTGGCCAGGCGCGGTGACTCACGCCTGTAATCCCAGCACTTTGGGAGGCTGAGGTGGGCAGATCATGAGGTCAGGAGTTCAAGACCAGATTGGCCAACATGGTGAAACCCCATCTCTACTAAAAAGTACAAAAATTAGCTGGGCATGGTGGTTCATGCCTGTAATCCCAGCTACTTGGGAGGCTGAGGTAGGAGAATTGCTTGAACCGGGACCCAGGAAGCAGAGGCTGAAGTAAGCCAAGATTGCACCACTGCACTCCAGCCTGGGCAACAGAGTGAGACTCCATCTCAAAAAAAAAAAAAAAAAAAAAAAAAAAGGAGTATTGTAGCAAAGTTTGTCAGCATTTTTTGAAGCTAAATTATAATCACTATGACATTTTTTGAAGCAAAATTGTCATAGTTTATTACTTGATAAGGAATAAGGATATGATATATTTCTGTATAAATTTTTGTGTGTATGTAAGAACTTACATTATAAAATCAATTATAAAAGTTTGTAACTAGCCTGTTGTAATAACTTGTGTTTTCTAGGATGAAAGTGTACCTCCAGTTTCCTTTTGGAGGATTTTGAAGCTAAATTTAACTGAATGGCCTTATTTTGTTGTTGGTGTATTTTGTGCCATTGTAAATGGGGGCCTGCAACCAGCATTTTCAATAATATTTTCAAAGATTATAGGGGTAAGTATGATGCCCATTTGTGTGATTTACTTCTGAGTTCTGACTGAAGAATGAATGAACTGTTTGTGTTTGAACCGGGATACATAAGCCACAAAATCTATGTGCCTTCATATGAAACTAATTGGCTTGAAGACATAAGAATAGAAGTCTGATATGTGATAGGAAAGGTAACTTTGTGAACTTTCCTTTGTCCTTGCAATTCGTTTTTCCCTAGGGCCTAGGTTATTTCAGCTTCCTGAAATAGTCAATGAAACTGATGAGATGACTTTCTCATACCTGCCAACATTGGGCTCTGAACAAACCTTGTCTAACTCTCATTTCACCAGTGTCCAAATAGAGTTCCTCAAATGTTTGTCAGATTGGCTTGAGAATGCACTGTTCTCTAACATATGTACTTGCCAGGACATGAGTCTGCCTAGCATGCTACATTTGTAAGATGTAATTTTCATCCCACTTGCTGAGATTAAAATAAAAAGAACAGCTTCCTAAAGATGGTGGTTGACATATGTTGGTTCCACTCATCTAAACGGTGGCATTTTCAACAATAAAGTTACAATCTGAAAGGAATGCTCTCTGTTTAATAACAGATGTCCAAACATCAAGCTGAGGAAACCCTTGCCATAACTGCTGAAAACATTGTGAAGAAAGAGATTGATTACCACAGGAAGCATAAGCTAAACACTGACTTATGATTCTACAAAATATATATGACTATTCAGGTCTACCCATGCCTGGCTAGCTTATTTCAGTTTAATATATTCATTCATTTTCTGGGCATGGTGGCTCACGCCTGTAATTCCAACACTCTGAGAGGCCAAAGTGGATGGATCACCTGAGGTCAGGAGTTCAAGACCAGTCTGGCCAATATGGCGAAACCCCATCTCTACTAAAAATACAAAAATTAGCCTGGTGTGGTGGCACACACCTGTAATCCCAGCTACTCAGGAGGTTGAGGCAGGAGAATTGCCCTAACCCAGGAGGCAGAGGTTGCAGTGAGCCAAGATTGTAACTGCACTCCAGCCTGGGTGACAGATTGAGACTTCATCTCAAAAAAAAAAATATATATATATATATTTTTTTCTAGAATTATTATATTTATTATTATTTTTTGAGTCTCACTCTCACCCAGGCTAGAGTGTGGTACATGATCTCAGCTCACTGCAGCCTCCGCCTCCCTAGGTTCAAGTGATTCTCCTGCCTTAGCCTCCTGTGTAGCTGGGATTACAGGCGTGTACCACCACGCCTGGCTGATTTTTGTATTTTTAGTAGAGACAGGCCTTCACCATGTTGGCCAGGCTGGTCTCGAACTCATAACCTCAAGTGATCCACCTGCCTCAGCCTCTCAAAGTGCTAGGATTACAGGCGTGAGCCACCGGACCCGGCCTCAAGAATTATTCTTTGTGTCTGTTATGTGCTGGATGTTTTTCTAGTTGTTGAAAAAAATTCCGAGAATGTGATCCAATGTCTGATTCTGTAGAGTAGGTGTTCAGGGCAGGAGTCAGCAAACTTTTTCTATAAACAGTAAGATGGTAAATATTTTAGGCTTTGCAGGCCATATGGTTTCTGTTGCAAATACTCAACTCTGATCTGGTAGTACACAAGGACAATGTGGAAACAAATGAACATGGCTGTGTTCCATTAGAACTTTATATAAACATTTGGCCAGTGGCCCGTAGTTTGCTGATCCTTGCACTGATATATGTCTTTCAGGTTGAGAGGGATAGATCATGGTGTCATCAGAAAAAGAAAAAACAAGGAACTGGTTAAGTTAGGAATGGGTTTGGTTGTAACAAAACCTCAATTTATTGATTTTATACTTTTCTCATTCTTCATATAACAATAAGTCTGGAGATACATGACCCAAGGCTGGCATATTAGCTCTTAGATACTGAGTAGGCAACCAGATGTCTGCGTCATTGAAGATAATGGGCTCTGCATCAGATTGCTTGAATTTATATCCTTGAGTCATCCCTTGCTGGCTGTGTTAACTTGAACAAATTAAATTAACCTCTCTATATTTCAGTTTCTATTTGTGTAAAACCGTGCTGATAATAAGTTATACTTCAGGAGATGGTTGCCAGGATTAGAGGAATAGTATATATGAATTTGCTTAGAATAATGCCTGGCACAGAGTGAGATTTTAGTAATTGTTAAGATTTTTATTGGACTGACTAGTCAAAAAAATTTATTTAATCTCTTCAAAAATCCTTTGTTGTTGTTGTTATTGTCTGATTGTTTTTTACGAAGGATAAAGTTGTCTGTGTTGGGTTAGGAATGTGGCCATCTTACAGGACTGATTTTGGCCACTATGAAGGGAGATGTGTGTTTTATTTCCCTGAGGAATGGTTATTCTCTGTGTTCCTTGAGTCCAAAACACCCTGTCAGCCCTTCTAACCATCTCTGGAAAAATTTTCATGTATGGTGCTAGGTCAGGTAACTGTAGTGTCCTGGCTGTTTAACTGGCCATCCTACAAAGAAGGCAGGGTCAAGGAAACTCCTTTCTTTTTGAAGGGCCAGGGCAAAGTGAATGACCACAGCTCTGTGGTTCACCAAGAAACCACGTCAGATTTTCCACAGACACTTCGGGACAGTTTGAAATGTCCAAATAGTAAAGGCACGAACTGCCATAGTTGTAGTTCTCCACCAAGGGAAGAGGAGAGTATTTGTTCTGATTTCAACTTTACGCAGTTGAGTGGTACTCATGACTCCAAGAGGGAATCTGAGCAGAAAAAATAATGGATCAATTTATTAATGACAGACTCATCCTTGGCCTCCATGGAAGGCAGAATGCAGATACCTTTAAAGCTGGCAATGGGAAAGCCAACAACGATTTCCAGTGTACTAAGGCTCTCCTGACCTCTGAATATTGGGCTAGATGGGAAATAGGTCACGTCCAGGTTGGGTTCTTCACTGATTGAACTAAAAACCTTTTAAATGTTTTCTCACAGGTTTTTACAAGAAATGAGGATCCTGAAACAAAACGACAAAATAGTAACATATTTTCACTACTGTTTCTAATTCTTGGAATTATTTCTTTTATTACATTTTTCCTTCAGGTAAATGTCTCCACTTTCACTTTATTTGTTTTGAGAAATGCATCATTATTCAACTGGGGGAATTTATAAACATCAGTGTAATTTGCCTTTTAGTAGAACTTCTCTGTTAACATGGTTACTAACAGCCAACTTTTTCTGACATAGTGAAAAAAAGATGTTTGCCTCCTCTGGCTCCCTTGCTTACCTTCTCCTGTCTACCCTCACTCAATGAAACCAGTGGGAACAGAGTGTTTGGCCTAATATGATGATTAGACGTGAAAGGTGGTGGGGACTTAAAAATGGGGTGTGGGGGAACCCTGGATACAAGTTTGGACATAAGTATTGCCAGTAAATGTAAATACTCAAATGCCCTCCTGTGTTCTAAAAGCAATAACAAACAAACAACACCCCATACTGGCTTAAAAAGAGTTTGAAGGGTTTATCATTCAACTTTTGTTAAAGGAGAAAGAATCATTTTAATGGTGGAAGAATGTCAATCCTTCAACAAAAATGTAGGAACCATTCGTAAAGAGTCAGATTTGTACAGCTTACAAATCATTTGGCTGAAATGAAATGGCAGGGAAAATTTAAAAGTTTAGTATGAGGGCTCGGTGACTCATGCCAGTAATCCCAGCACTTTGGGAGGCGAGGCAAGTGGGTTACCTGAGGTCAGGAGTTTGAGACCAGAATGGCCAACATGGCGAAACTCTGTCTCCACTAAAAACACAAAAATTAGCAGGGTGTTGTGATGCGTACTGATGAAACCCTGTAGTCTCAGCTACTCATGAGGCTGAGGCAGGAAATGTCTCAGAAACCCAGGATGCCAGGAGGTGGAGGTTGCGGTGAGCTGTGATCATGCCACTGCTCTCTAGCCTGGGCAAGAGTGAGTCCCTGTCTCAAAATAGATAAACAAATAAATAAATAAAGTTTAGTATGGCAAGACCATAATGGTTTTGGTTCAAGTGCTCCTTGTACCTGTTCCTGATTTTGTGTCCTTGGGCAAATAAGTAACCTGCCGAAGCTTCTGTTTTCTTAGTTGTAAACTAGGGATACTGGTATCTCCTCTTGATTAAAAGGATCGTGTGACCAAGTGCCCAGGCCTGAGTGAGGCAGTAGTAGGTAATCACTTATTAATTGAATGATTAGCCACCTGTAATTCTTAAAGATAAAACTCTGAATTGATCTCTTTATTTAACATGTAAGCATGTATTAGATTTTTTAAAAATAGAGTATTGTTCTGGACATTATAGGAGTTGCAAAAGATAAGCAGACTGAATTCTTTGTTTAGTAAGTACTTATAGTCTCACTGGGGAATTTGACCTTACTAGAATAAATGTGACACTCTAGCTACTTACAGGATTGCCATACCAGCTATTAATACCACAGGTGTTTGGAGAGGGTAAAGACTGCTCACTGTAAATTTGATTAAGAAACTTGGAGTGAGGTAGGCTTTGAGCTGGTCCCTTAAATGTTGACAGTTTGAACTGGTGAAGGAAAAGAAGTTAGACCACTACCTTTATAACATCACAGCTCTAGGTGCTTGGGGAGACTGGAACCTAGCTTGCCTGGAAAACAAGCGAGAATGAAGTGTGTGAATTATAGGACCTTAGAAGTCTAGAGATAGCAAAATGCCTAAAGATGTTAGACCGCCCAACTCCTCATCTTAGTAACATGGGGAGGGAGCCCAGTGGGTAATTAAAAGCTCAGGCTCTGGGTTCCCATTCTGGTTAGGAGTCTGATGGACTCAGATTCAGATTCCAACTCTGCCGTCTTATAACTGTGGCTTCTGGATCTTATCAGCCTCACTAAACCCCAGTTTTTCTGTAAAGTGGGCTTTTTTGTCTATACCACCAGTACAGCCTTGTGCCATGGCACAAAGTTGCAGAAACATAGCAAGCCCTTGAAATCAGGCTTTCTGACTGTCTAATCTGCTTTAGCAAATATATCAATTCTCCCTCCTTTTGTGTAATTGGCGACTGGGTCTCTGACAAGGCATATTTCTATCCACAGGGCTTCACATTTGGCAAAGCTGGAGAGATCCTCACAAAGCGGCTCCGATACATGGTTTTCCGATCCATGCTCAGACAGGTATGTCTACCGAGGGTTGTGCACTGGGATGTGTAGAACTCCCCATGTGTGCCCCGTGGACTCAGTGGGAGCTCTGTCATGTTACCCACGCCTAGCTTCTATATTGGTTGTCCCTCAGTCTTATGTCAGAGATGTGGCTGAACCACCCACTAGGTGCAGGCTAGGCTCTATGGTTTGACTGGTCTGGGTGGGCACAAGGAACTAGACCAGTTTGAGAAAGAGCCTCTAGAGTAGATTCACATCTAGCCTGTGTCTCAGCAATGGTGGGCAGTGCAAAAATATTTTCTTAAATATTTTTGGGAAAAATAATAGATACTTCTTTAATATAAAGAATCAGAAGGCATCTTTGATACCCCTCATCCCTTTCCTGTCTTTCCTCTTTCTCCTGGGAAATCCAGGGCATGAGTATTTCTTTCCACCAATAGGTGCCCTCTGTACTCTCTCTTTCCACAAACCAAAACTCATCCCTGTGGCCCATTCCTCACTGCCCATTTTCTTTTCTGAGGCTAGACCGAAATACTAGTTCAAGCTGCAGTGTTACTGGTTGATAATGGGTTTGATGGAATGCTTCTCACATTTTGCACCTTCAAAACCCTAACCATGGACACATGTGAATGTTTTCCTTGGGAAATGAGGAAGGAATTATAGGAATGTAACTCAGAGCAGCCTGGTTCAAAGGGGAAAGTTCCTTTAACAATCATGAAAATTTTGTATGTGGCCTAAAAACTTTCCATTTTAAAAATCACTAATCACTTGCCATTGAGTAAAATGATGCTTTAGAAGTCTGCCCCAGATGTGCCTGGGGTACTTGAACCCTGGCTAAGAGGCATCAGTTTGGTATGTTAGGCTTTCTAGAGACATTCACATTTTTCCAACCGTGTATGGCTCCTTAGTCCTTCCCTATTCCTCCTGTTATCTCTTAAAAAGAAAATATATTTGTGGGAATTGCTAGCTAGTGACTTCCAGAGCCAGGACCGAATCTGAGTGAGAGCGCGGTTTCATGGGAAACCGTGTCCCTGGACTCTCAGGTCAAACTGTACTTATAATTCTGATTCTATTTAGGTCAACGCTGACCTTGCTCCAGGGCCAAATCTCCCATTACCCAGCAAGTCCCCAGGCCAACTGCTATGTCCATTATGCTTTGGCAGCTGAGCTGATGGTTTGTGGAATGCCCTCTCTATAAATTGTTAAGTAGGACAAGCATTTATTAAGTGCCTTCTGCTTATAAAGTCTAGTACTTAGTATTGTAGGGCATTCAAACCTGAGTGGTCCCTATATTCAAGGAAATTACAGTCCTGTGCAGAGATACTTTTAAGCACCTAAGAATATTGAAAAGCAACTTGATACATACTATAATAAATTATAGCACTATTTTTTTCTTAAATAGTTTTGGGAAAAATAATAGATACTTCTTTAATATAAAGAACCAGTTTAGATAACTTCTTAGGGACCACAGTTATTTGTAAAACATGTAAATTCATAGTTAAAATTCATAATCATATTAGTATCTGTGTATTTAAAAATATAAATATTTTTTAAAAGAAAACCTTATTTTATGTTGAATGTTACATGTTAATATGGATTGCTTTTGTTGATTTGTTTTTGACTCAAATCATTTATACTGCCCTGAGCTACATTTATCTGTTTGTTCAGCCTCTCTATTGGGTATCTAATAAGAGTTTCACTGTTTAACATTTCCAAACTTGAGCTTTTGACTGTTTTCCTCCCCACCAGCCTTATTCCTTACCCATTCTTGCCTCATGTTAGTAAGTGATAGCACCATTCTACCACTTGTTTGAGCTAAAAACCTTGAGGCCATCCTTGACTCTTCTCTTTCTGTTAATATTGCAAAAGCTTCCTAACTGGTCTCCCTGCCTCCCTTATCCCAATCCAGTAGGTTCACCTTAAAACAGCCAGAGTCATTTTGCTAAAATAGAAATCAAATCATATCCCACTGCCCAAACCTGCTGAAGGCTGCGCCTAGCTCACAGTCTGGAATCTTGACAGTTGCCTACAAGGCCATACGCTATGTGGCTCCCACTGTCTCTCAGAACTCATCTCCTACAACCACCGTTTTCTAGCACACCATCTACTCCATACACAGTGGCCCATTGCCCAAGAGTAGGGGAGGGGAGAATCAGAGGACCCAACTGAGAATACAAATCTGTCCAGAGGAAGGTGCAGCTTTTGCAAATTCACACAAAGGTTCTTTTTAGGCTACTGTCAGCCTTTAAGGTTTTCTTGCTGGTATATGAACAGATTAGATATGCCTTTGCCTCAGGGCCTTTGCATGTGTTATTTCTTCCTTCCCTGAGGTATTCTCATCCTTTTCTTCATTCAGGCCTCTGTTCAGATGTCCCCTTAAACAGGCCTTCTTTTTCCCCTTCCCAGTCTCTAAAATAGCACCTCCCCTCACTTTTCTATCTTTTATTTTTGAGACGGAGTCTTTGTCTATCACCAGGCTGGAGTGCAATAGCGTGATCTCAGCTCACTGCAACCTCTGCCTTCTGAGCTCAAGCAATTCTCCTGCCTCAACTTCCCGAGTAGCTGAGACAACAGGCGTGTACCACCACTCCCAGCTAATTTTTGTATTTTTAATAGAGACGAGGTTTCACCATGTTGGCCAGCTTGATCTTGATATCCTGACCTCATGATCTGCCTGCCTCGACCTCCCAAAGTGCTGGGATAATAGGTGTGAGCCACTGTACCCAGCCCTGTCTTTCTTACCCTGATCGATTTTTCTTTTATTTGTGCCTTCTATCTCTAGAATCTAAGCTTCATGAAAGCAGCTACTTTGTCTTTTTTTTTCATACAGGTCCGACACTTAGAAATCATGTGTAGAACAAAGTAGGCACTCAGGCAGTTTTTTGACAAATGAAATGGTCTATTTATGTGTTTTTATATTAAGTTTCTTTCTCGTGTATTGAATGTCACATCCTGAGTACTAAATGGAGGGAACATAAGTATAAACAAAACTGACCCTGTTCCTGCCCTATTGAGCTGAGAGTCTCATAAACAGAGCTTTAAGATAATAAAACCATGTTCTGTGCCACAGGATGTGAGCTGGTTTGATGACCCTAAAAACACCACTGGAGCATTGACTACCAGGCTTGCCAATGATGCTGCTCAAGTTAAAGGGGTATGTGCCTCCTTTCTACTGGTGTTTGTCTTAATTGACCATTTTGGACCCCAGCATGAAACTAATTTTCTTTGTTACAGGTGTTATTTATCATCATTAAGAAAATGTTCAGTAAATACCTAACCTACAAACATATCACATGCTTTTTATAACAAAATGTTAACTATTTAAACATTATATACTGTAGAGCTTGTAGATCATTTATACACCTTCTTTTGCTATTGCTATTATTCATGCTATTAACAAGGCACTTGTAGAATAGCTATTTAGAAAGAGAATATAAAGTGCTAGTTAACATAAAATTGTAATTGCGACTGAAGAAATGATATATTTAATTGCCATAAGAAAGTTTAAGCTCACTGTGGTTACAGAAGGGAAGGAAGACAATTCTCTAAAATATTGTTTGAAAGAAATGAAAAGCACATTAAAAATTAAAGGAAGGATAGAATAACTTTATCTTTAATAACTTTAAACTTTAATAATTTTAATAACTTAAAGTTTTCTACTGTATGAATCTCTTGATATAACTAGAAACTATTGAACTAGCAGGTTTTTATTTCTGGCTGAAGTGACAATTTCTTCAACAACTGTTTATGGCAAAAATCCACAAAATGATGTAGAATTTGAAAACCTTCATGTGATGTCTGCTGTGTCTTTTCCCCTCTTGAACTTTATCCATCTTTATCTTTAAATCTTTCTGTAAGATAGTACTATGCTAACATCTCTTCTGTCTAATATATGGGGCTTCTGAAAGAATAAATTAAGCTATAAATGAGGAAACACATAGAGTTCTAACATTGAAATATAAATCTTAGGAGTCCCTCTTTTTTCTGTTGTTTGGATTAGCTTCAGAAGGAATGGTACCAGTCCCTCTTTGTAATTGTTGTTTCAATACAAACTTCTTTGCTTAAAGCAAACAAAACAGTAAAAATCAAGGCTTAGATCAAGTTGTATAGAACATAATTACCGGTACACCCCTGTAATCCCAGCTGCTTGGGAGGCTAAAGCACGAGAATTCCTTGAACTCAGGAGGTAGAGGTTGCAGAGCTGAGATCACACCACTGCACTCCAGCTTCAGTGACAGAGCAAGACTCTGTCTCTCTCTCACACACACACTCGCACGTGTGCGCACATGAAAAAAAAAGTGAAGAAGACAGAGTGAGTGGAATAGAGTGAGTGAAAGGAAGAGTCATAAGTGCTAAGATCAGCATTATATCCAGAATTAGATGGGAAACCACTGCAGGGTTTTAGACACAAAAGTGATGATCTGAAATTTTTAAAGGATCACTATAGAAACTATGTGAAATAGGCCAAAGGGGGCAAGCATAGAAGGCATCTATTGCAGTAATCCAGGAGAAAGATGATAATGTTTTAGACTCGTATTGTTACACAAAATGCTGTAAGATATAATTAATTCTTGATATACTTTAGAAGTACAGCCAACAGAATATGTTGGTTGGATTAGGTGATGGATATGAGAGAAAGGGAATTTAAAGATGACTCCAAAATTTTTTACCTGCACAATGGAAAAAAATGGAGGTTTTTTTTGTTTTGTTTTGTTTTTTTTTAAAGAGACATGGTCTCTCTTTGTAGATCAGGCTGGACTGCAGTGGTGTGATTATAGCTCACTATAACCTAGAACTCCTGGGCTCAAGCAATCCTCCCTTCTCAGCCTTCCTGGTAGCTAGGACCACAGGCATGCAACATCATGTCCAGCTAATTTTTAAATTTTTTGTAGAGAGAGGGTCTCCCTCTGCTACCCATCCTGGTCTTGAACTCCTGGGCTGAAACGATCCGCCTGCCTCTATCTCCCAAAGTGTTGAGATTACAGGCGTGAGCCACCATACCCAGTTGGAGTTGATCTTTATGAAATTAGAAAGCCTGCTAGAGAAGCAGTCTTGGGGGAGAAGGGAGAGTCGTGTGTGGGACATGTTAAGTTTGTGATGTCTGTATTAGACATCCATGTGTAGATGTCAAGAAGGCTGAACTTAGCTAACTTTAGTAAACCTTTTATATAACAGGTTTAGTAAACCTGTTTAGTAAAAACCTTAAAAAAGGTTTACTAAATAGGTTTATTATACTTCTCCATTCATTTTGGTCCTCAGAGCTCTATAGACTCCTACTCTGTAGGAGGAATATATGTGGGACAGTGAGCATTTGTCTTTGGAATAAAGGAACAGTAACCAGTGCAATGTGACATTGCACAATATGACACAGACCCTGTGATATGGGCTCATGTGCTTTGAGGAAAAATATCTCACATTCCATTTCATGTGGAAGACACAATCCTGGAGGGAACGCAGTCTTTTGCAGCAGAATCCGGAACAGATGTAGTCAGGGCATTCTGTATTGCAATTTTTCTTCCTTCCTCTTAAATTCCTCTGATGTTATGACCTGCCTTAGGCCACAGTGAGTTCCTATATTTTTAAAATTGGTGGTCACTTTTTTCCCTTCACAGTGCTGTTTGTGAGACCCTTTGCCATATTCACTGTCTCTAATTGCCTCCTGGGGTCAACCTTCTGCTTTTCACTTGTTTCCTCAGAGATACTTCAAACTGGCACTTCCATGGCCCTGCCGGGTTGGCTACACTCACCTTGTGTGAGCCATTAAGTTTTCCAGAACTTAAAACAGTGGCTAAAAAGGAAAGCCCAGGGAATAGGAAATGAGCAGGTTGGCAAATATTGTCAACCTAGGAAAGCCCAATGTAGCTGTTGTCACAGACTGGCTGAGAGAGGACTTTGGATATACTTTACACTACTAGCTGACCTATTTTTGGCTGACAGATTTTGGTTCCTCCCCTCAACCCTACTCTTTACAATGAAAATTTCCTGGCTACTAATCTGTACTCTTCCATTCATCTTAGTCCTCATATTTCTATAGACTCCTATACTGTAGGAATAGATGTAGGACAGTGAGTGTTAATCTTTAGGAAAAAGGAACAGTAACCAGTGCAATGTCTGAAGTGCTAAATCAAATGAAGCCAAGGAGCTAAATCTCCTTGAAGCTTAAGGTCTTAGATCTTTTAGTTACTATTTTTGGTACATTAAAGAATTTGCCGTCTTTCATCCATCTTATTTATTTCTGGGACCCTTGACTACTATCCAAAGCTGAACATTTATATGCCTGAAAGGTTATATAGCAGGGTAATTCCTCTGCCGTGAACTCAGGTGATATTCTAAGAGCTTCTCTCCTAAGCACATAAGCCAGTAGCTGTGGGATCTGACTAGCAGACCTTGACCTAGCGATGGATAAACAAATGCACTTATACATAGATATCCAGTGAAAGAGTGGACTAGGGATCTGGATCACTGACAGACCCTGATGAGGGTCCTGTAAATAGTTAGCAGCCATGGCCTTTACCAGCTGGTGCTGCGGACAAAAGCTTTGAGTCTGCATACTTGTGGATAATTAACATGGCCACTGTCCCTGGAGAGAGCAGTCTTACAAATGATTAAAGGCCAGGTTCTGAGGCCTAAAGCAAACACCATTTATGGGTAATAACATTGTTGACCCCCATGTAGAGAGCAGCCATGTGCCCGTGGATGTTCAAAGGTCAGTCTTAGGACCACATGAGTAAACAAGCTCTTTAAATAAACTCCCCTACATTCCTTTGTACTTACTCCTGCGTAATTGTTTCTGGGTAAGAACTGCTGCCTTCAGCTCATTCCTCCTTGAGGCTTTTGCAAAAGCCTTCTGGCCTTCCAAGAAGGTTCGTATCCTTTTCTCTGTAATTTTTAGTCTTATAATTTCTCCCACCACCCTGACTGAACCCCTCCAGGTAACTGCAGTGGGAAATGGGCTCTGAGTAGGACTTGTAGATACTGAGAACAGGAGCAGCCTATATCATCCCTGTGCCACAGACGTTCTCTAACTTATATCCTTTGACCTTCAAATTAAAGATGTGAAATGCAGAGAGCTGGCTTTGAAAACCACTCCAGTCTGATTTATGCCAAATTTGGCAAAACATCCCTTTAATATAAGCTCAATGATTACATCAACTAAAAATACAGGTATTCTGTTGTTTATGATATCTCTTTCAGTGCTGGTGCAGCTCCATGGTATGGCGTTTAATGTATTTAAAGACTACTGATAGTTATAGCACTCTTTTCCTAAGTACTAGTCTGGTGTTTATATCAGGCAGGTGTTAAATGATTTTGGAGGGATTAATATAGGGAATTATAAAGGATTCTATTGTTACCAGATAGAGGTCCTGAATCAGACCCCTAAAGAGGGTTCTTGGATCTTAAGCAAGAAAGAATCCAAGGCGAATCCACAGAGTAAAGTGAAAGGAAGTTCACGTGTATACCTATGTAACAAACATGCATGATATGCATATGTACCCCAGAACTTAAAGTATAATAAATTAATAAAAAATTTAGAAAAAAAGAAAGTGAAGGAATAAAGAATGGCTACTCCATAGGCAGAGCAGCAGCATGGGACACTCAGCTGTTTATACGTATTGTTACTTCTTGATTACATGTTAAACAAGGGGTGGATTATTCATGAGTTTCCAAGGAAAGGCGTAGGCCCTTTACAGAACTGAGGATTCTTCCCCTTTTTAGGCCATAGAGAGTAACCTCCTGACATTGCCATGGCATTTGTAAACTGTCATGGCATTGGTGTGAGTGTCTTTGAGCATGTTAATGCATGATAATTAGCGTAAAATGAGCAGTGAGAACAACCAGCGGTCACTTTCATCACCATCTTGGTTTTGGTAGGATTCGGCTGACTTCTTTACCACAATTATCAGCAAGATCTTTGTGACCTGTATCTTATGCTGACCTCCTATCACATCCTGTGACTAAGAACGCCTAACCTCCTGGGAATGTAGCCCAGTAGATCTCAGCCTTATTTTATCCAGCTTATTCAAAATGGAGTTGCTCTGGTTTGAATGCCTCTGACACTATCACAGAATTCAGAGCAGAGAGAAGCTTTGGTTATTAGTCAATGTACCAGCTTATATTAGAAGTTGGGAGAATCCAAAGTCACAGAGATGACATTGACCATCTCCATCCTAGACTGTACTCCGTTATAGTCTTTACCTGACACCAGCCTCATTTGGGCAGAAGAAACTTTAGAGATGGAAAAGAACATGGGCCATTTCCAGAAAAAAGCAGATGTGGGTTGGCTTGAGGGCACAGAATATTTCCGGGATAGAGGACATATGGTGGACTGAATTATAGAGCGATGGACTAAACTGACTTTGTAGCTTGACTTTTGGTTTCAGAGTTGGAAATCTGGTTTAGAGTTGGATATTATACAGTGGTGGATTAAACTCACTCTGTAGTTTGACTTCTGGTTTTAGATCTGGAAATTAGTGCACACTAGTGAAAGTCATGCTTCAGACTCCCTCTGGAATTCAAGCAGAAGATTACGATGCCTGCTTACTACCTTAAATTTCAAAATTTGCAGCTCTGTATTTTTTCCAAATTAAACATACTATTTCAAACAGACCTAGATATATTTGAATATTATTGACAAATATTAATCTTAAATTATAAGTAATTATATACCTAATATTGGAAATATTATCTATCTATCATTCCCAGCTTGTCAGACTCCTTTATCTCACTGATTTGTAGAGGTTGCTTTAGTAGTGTTGCTGTGATTAACGAAGATTTTCTTGGTATTTAAAGATGAGAAGAGATGGGAATATGTAATTGAACTGTAAATTCTACTTTCAGCATTCTGAAATCATGGAAATTATTACTGTAGAAACTCAATAAACTTATCGGTAAACCTTTAGTTTTATTTCAGAACTGAGAAAATAATGAATATCGTCTCATGAAGGTGTGTTTTTAGAAAATAGAAGCACAAATTGTGAAGATAATAGTTTTTAAAGTTTCTCAATTTGTTTTGTTTGCTTTGCAGGCTATAGGCTCCAGGCTTGCTGTAATTACCCAGAATATAGCAAATCTTGGGACAGGAATAATTATATCCTTCATCTATGGCTGGCAACTAACACTGTTTCTCTTGGCAATTGTACCCATCATTGCAATAGCAGGAGTGGTTGAAATGAAGATGTTGTCTGGACATGCCCTGAAAGATAAGAAAGAACTAGAAGGTGCTGGGAAGGTGAGTCAAACCGAATATGATTGATTACTCAAATAGAGTAAAATATTCTGATCAGTATTGTTTTGTTACTCCCTGCTGCCTACTATGCTCTAAGAATGTGTTTATAACCATTCCTCAAAGCAATTTTTATGCTTATTCAGTAAATTAGAAACTTATACTAAGTAGGAAAGCCAGTTCTTGGACTCAAAGGCTGATAATTAACTTTAACATATTTTTTTCAGTTTCAGACTATTGTCTTCACATTGTTCTTCTTTCCTCCTCACTTTTCTCCTTCCCTTAGTTACTTTCTTCTTTCTTTTCTCTAACTTTCCCTCTCTCTCCCTCTCTTTCCTTCCTTCCCTCCCTCTTTCCTTCCTCCCTCCCTCTCTCCCTCCCTTCCTCCCTCCCTCCCTCCCTCCCTTCCTCCCTCCCTCTCTCCCTCCCTTTCTCCCTCCTTCTCTCCCTCCCTTTCTCCCTCCCTCTCTCCCTCCCTTTCTCCCTCCCTCTCTTCCTTCCTTCCTTCCTTCCTTCTTCCCTCCCTCTCTTTCCCTCCCTTCCTCCCTCCTTCCCTCCCTCCTTCCTTTCTTCTTTACTATTTTCTTTTCTTTCAATCTTAAATCCATTCTTTTATTGAGGAAAGTAAGCCCATTTTATTTGTACATGTGATGGGGGAGATTAAATATGGAAAAACCCTAGGGATATTTATTATATCTGGTTTAAATTACTACTCTTTCTTTTTGATCATGCTCCTCCCTTCATTCCTATTTCTGTTATCTTTACTCTTTTTTACTTCTTTTTTTTCGTGCATGATTATCTTTTTTTTTCTTCTTCTTCATTATTTAACAAACGGTTTTGTGTCATTTACTGTATTTCCTGGCAAATGTCTTACTCCTTTTAGCAACTATATGAGATAGATTCTATTATCTCATCTTTCAGGTGGGGCTGAGGCACAGGCAGCTAATGCCTCTAGACTTTAGAGCTGATAGGTCTTGGAGCCAGGATTCAAACTCAGACAGTTGTGCTCCAAAGTTGTGCCTCTTTCTGTTATAAAATGAAGAGTTCCTCTGATGGCAGAATGCAGTCTGATATCACATCATCTGTATCATAGTGGAAATGAGAGGTTGGAGTAGGGCTGACTGCCAGAACTAACATTCAGGACAGGAATGTATGTGTGGTGAACCTTCTGAGGTTCCCAGGAGTTATGGCAGGGTCTCAGCACAGGTCAGAGTGGCTCTGGTTGTCAGTAGGCCCAGGTACCTCACCAAGTGAATGATGAAGAAGGCCCCAGATGTTAGTCATTGCCACTAAAACTTTGTCCTTTACCTCTCTGCTATCTCTTCAGATTCTTTATTCCGTTTGGGGCGGGGGGGGGTCCTTCTGGAAAATCCTTTGGCCCAACTTTATTGCCTCCCCAACCAATGTCTGTAGGGGACAGACCTCATGCAAGACATCCTATCAGGCTCCCAGAGGCCCATTTCTGGAGGTAGAGCAGCATGGTGCTGACCCACAGGGGTCTGTTGTGGTCTGGCTCAAGTAACATTGGCCCCTGCCAGGGAATACATTCTATGCCAGTGACTTCCTTGAATTCCACTCAATGCCATTCTTCCATTCTATGCCAATGACTGTACTCTGGGGGTCTCCCCCATAGTGTTGACTCTTCCCCTGAAACGATGGAAAAATCTAGCATAAAACGTAAAAAAAGAGAAAGCATTCTAGTAAATAGTGTCATTATGTAATGAGGTATTTGAAATGTCCCAGAAGGGAGTCTTAGATTGCTTTTAGGAAGAAGATGATCCAACTTGATCTAAACTAATTCATGCAATGAACTACACGTTAGTGCCTTTGAAAATGCATAAGATTTAAGACTCTTGGAGTCCTGTCAGAGGGGCCAAAGGAAGGGGAGCAGATGGAAATGATATGTGTGGATATGGCAGATTTTCTGAGAAAAGGTCAGGGATGTGCTACATGTTCTAATGCAGGGGTGGCTCATGAGAGGGACAGAAGTAGGTAGGGAAAGTAGTGGAGCTGCACCAACCAGTCCACATAATATTGAAAATCAGCTTCCACCTGATCACAATTCTCAAGCTACTGTTTAGTGCTTCTTATATAACAAGTATCATACTTAGAGCTTAGAGCTCTTAATACATGATATCATTTAATGGTCTCAATAACCCTGTTGAATTATCCCTGTTGGACAGATAATGAAACCCGAGATTCGGAGAGATCAAGTAACTTGCCCAGTGTCACACAGCAACGACCTCCTAACCAACCTCCCTGCTTCTAACTCCTTCCATTCTTGTCCAACTATATTCTACATTCTTATGTAAGTCATTCTGATCTCTCATAAATAAAAATCTGATAATGCCAACCCCTACTTAAAATTCCCAAATGGCTTCTGATCATACTTGGAACAAAATCTAATCTTTTATCATGGCTTATCAAACACTGCATGATTTAAACCCTGAAATCCTTTACGGCCTTATCCGGCGTCACAGTCTCTTATGTCTGTGTGCTCTGGCCCAATGGGCATTCTTGCAATTCCTGGAACACTCTAAGCTGATTGCCTTTGATCTTCTCTTGGCTGACTTTATCTTATTCATATCTTAAAATTATTACCTCTTTAGAGAGGCTCTTCCTGACACCTGAATTAATTCATGATACTTCTTAGCCCTTTATGTTTCTTTCTTATTTCTTTGTTTATTGGTTAATGGTGTATCATTTGTTTGATTAATAGTGTATGTGACATTAGAGCCCCCTCTTATTCTGACTATGTGATGTCAAAATCTGCTTATAACCTCTACCCTGCCATTGATCTGTGCCCTGTAGTTTTTCAGCACATTATTGTGGACTAGTGAGCATTTCTATAAAATACAGGTGACCCTTGAACAGCATGGGTTTGAACTGAGTGGGTCCACTTATATGTAGGTTTTTTTCAATAAACGGATTGGATAATTTTTTGAAGATTTGCAACAATTTGAAGAAACTCACAAGCCATGCAGCCTAGAAATACCCCCCCCCAAAATAAGAAAAAGTTTAGTATGTTATAAATGCAAAAAATATATGTAGACACTAGTGTTATCATTTACTACCATAAGATATACACAAATCTATTATTAAAAAGTTAAAAGTGATCAAATCTTACGCATACAAACACAGACCATACATGGCACCATTCACGGTCAAGACACATGCCAACAAATGTAAAGATACAGTGTGATATGTTTTGGCTCTGTGTCCTCATTCAGATCTCACCTTGAATTGTAATTATCCCCATGTGTCATGGAAGGGACCCAGTGGGAGGTAACTGAATCATGGGGATGGGTTTTTCCCATACTGTTCTCATGATAGTGAATATGTCTTGTGAGAGCTGATGGTTTTATAAAGGAGAGTTCCCCTGCACATGCTCTCTTGTCTGCTACCATGTAAGACGTGCCCCTGCTCTTCCTTCATCTTCCACCATGATTGTGAGGCCTCCCAGCGATGTGGAACTATGAGTTCATTAAACCTCTTTCCTTTATAAATTACCCAGTCTCGGGTATGTCTTTATTAGCAGCATGAGAACAGACTAATACATAGTATTAAATCACGAAATAAAACCATAGTATGTACTGTACTATGCCAGTAATTTTGTAGCCACCTCCTGTTGCTATTGCAGTGAGATCAAGTGTTGTATCTACTTAAAGTGCAGTGACATTAATCATCTCAGCAGGAGCAATTGATCTCTCCAGAAAATTGCATATTGCAGTAAAAAGTGATCTCTCATGGTTATTGCATATTTTAAAAATCATGTTTAGTGCAACACCATGAACATTAAATAACATCAAGGAACCCATATGAAGTGCCACTAGTGAGTGATGCTGCAAGTGCTCCCAACAAGCAGAGAAAAGTCATGACATTACAGGAAAAAGTTGAACTGTTTGATATGTACCATAGATGTGAGGTCTGCAGCTGCAGTTAGTTGCCTGCCATTTCAAGTTAAATGAATCTAGCATAAGAACCATTGTTTAAAAAAATTGTAAAAGCCATCACTGCAGCTACAACAGCAGGTGCAAAAACCTTGCACTTTTTGTACAGTACCCTTATCTCATGTTGACGATGCAGCTTTTACATGGGTACCGGATTGCTGTAAGAAAGGCATACCTTTAGACTCTAATATGATTAGAGGAAAAGCAAAGTCAACTCAAATTAAAAGTAAGATGAAGGATCTAGAACTGGATAATTTAATGCCAGCAAAGGATGGTTTGATAATTTTAGAAGAGATTTGGCTTTAAGAAATGTCGAGATAGCGGGAGAAGCAGCTTCTGCCAATGAAGAGGCAGCAGAAATGTTCCTAGATGCGGTTTTAAAAAAATTATTGAGAGGAAGGGATATCTGCCTGAACAGTGCCCTATTTTAGAAAAAAAAATACCACAAAGGACATTTATTAATAAGGAAGAGAAGCAAGTCCAAGGATTTATGTCAGAAAGTGATAGGCTAACTCTACTGTTTTGTATAAATGCATTTGGGTTTATGATGAGTCCATATCTGTAGATTTACCCTTATTTGTAAAGCTCCTCATCCCTGATCTTTGAAGGGAAAAGAGGAAAAGATAAACCTCAGCTGCCAGTCTTTTGGCTGTACAACAAGAAGGTGTGGGACAATGAGAATACTTTTTCTGGATTGATTACATTGATGCTTTGTCCTTTAAGTCAGGATGTACCTAGACAGTAAGGGACTGCCTTTTAAAGTCCTTTTGATATTAGACAATGCTCCTGGCCACCCAGAACTCATGAATTTAACATTAATACATTTAACATCAAAGGTATTGAAGTGGCCTGCTTGTCTCCCAACCATGTCTCTAATTCAGGCTTTAGATGAGGGGGGTTATAAGAACTGTTTTTTTTTTTAAATAAATTTTTTTGTAGACATGAGGTCTCACTATGTTACCCAGGCTGGTCTCAAACTTCTGAGCTCAAGCAATCCTCCCGCCTTGGCCTCCCAAAGTACTCAGATTACAGGTGTGAGTCACTGTGCCTGACCACTCATAAGGATTTTTAAGGCCATCACAAAGCACATAGTACTCTATGGAAAGGATTGTCAATGCTATGGTAGAAAACCACCATAGAGAAGAACATCATGCAAGTCTGTAATCCTAAAACAAGAAATTTCTGCTGAAGAAAACTGTGTCCAGATGTACATGATTTCACAGGATTTATGACAGAGCCAATCAAGAAAATCACAAAAGAGATAGGAGATATGAAAAAAAGGTGATGAGTGAAGTGTTTCAAGGCATATATTTTGGAGAAATTCAAGAGCGAATAAACATCACACCAGAGGAATTAACAGAAGATGACTTGATAAAGATGAGTGTTTCCAAACCAGTACGAAACAATGAGGAAGAAGATACAGGAAAAGCACTGCCAGAAATGAAACTGACTTTACTTAATCTGGCAAAAGGGTTTCAATTATTCGGACTACTTTAAACTTCTTTTATGATATGGACCCTTCTGTGATATAGGACTGAAACTGAAGCAAACAGTGGAGGAAGGATTGGTACCATATTGAAACGTTTTTAGAGAAGTGAAAAAGCAAAACAATCAAGAGACCGCAATGCATGTCAGTTACATCAGGTGTGCCTGCCTCTCCTGCCTCCCCTTCTACCACCTCCACCTCCTTAGCTCTGCCATCCCGAGACAGCAAAACAACCCCTCTTCTTCCTTCTTTTCCTTAGCCTATTCAGTATAAAGACAGTGATGATTAAAGACCTTTACAATGATCCACTTCCACTTAATGAATAGTAAATATATTTTCTCTTCTTCGTGATTTTCTTAATGACATTTTCTTTCCTCTAGCTTACTTTATTGTAAGAATACAAATATATATTACATGTAACGTATAAAATACATGTTAATCGACTGTTTAGGCTGTTGGTAAGACTTCTGGTTGACAGTAGGCTGTTAGTAGCTAAGTTTTTGGGGAGTCAAAAGTTATAGGTGGATTTTCAACTCCAAGAGGGGTCAGTCTCCCTAACCCCATGTTGTTCAAGGGTCCATTGCAGATGCTCTTTTCCTTTTCAGAAATAAAAGTGATAGACAAGTTTATTTGAGGGTAGGAAGAGTAATGTGAAGAGTCTTTTTTTTTTCTTTCTACAAACATACATTTTTTATTTCTTTAAAACTATTTAGTACATGACAGTTTCCAAGGGAAACTCAATGCTATTTGTTCTTGAATTAGAAGTTCTCTCTCCTCATGGTAATTACTGAGTCTCTGTTTAGAACTCTTGGAATAAACGAAGCTGTGAGCATGAGGGGTGCTAATTAAGCCTTTTCCTAATTGCTTCAATGTGCGTCAAGATGAAGACAGTCCTGAAGTTATTATACTGTTTTACTCACCATGCAAGCTGTGTGACTCCAACTCCCATTTTTATTGGGCTGTATACACACTAAAAAGCAATGATATTTACAAACCAATCCCAAACAAGACACTCCTGCCTTAGAAAATGGTACACAGAAAATATTTCTTAAAACCATTACACTGAAATATACAGTAAAATTTGTTTTTCAGTAGACATTGTTATAGTCTGTTGAATTTTCTTATTAATCTGGAAAACCTATCTGTTTGAATTCTGATATTTAGTAATATTTATAATATGTCTGACAAAAGGATTGTCTTTGGGAATTTGAAGGTGAATTTTTTTTCTCATCTTCTGCTTTCTACACTTTTATGATTGTCTAAAATGACTATATATTATTTTTATAATGTGTAAAAGAAGTTTATAAAATGTTTTAACATATATTAAATCTGGACATTTTCCTAACTTTCTAAGTAGCTTTTGGTAAACTTAATTCAATATCCTTATCCTGTCAGTGCAAAAATAATATTTTAAACTTTATTTTTAAATAAGTTTTTGTTTCTAAGAATGTTGCTAATTTTGTTTACTTCTAATAGCTTTTGATATTAGTCTTCAAAACTGACTTAATATCTTATGAAATGCTTGCTGTTAGCTTTGAAGTTAGGTAATTTATGCAGGATTCAGTGAGGAATAGTGGAATTTCACATTTATGATTTAAAATCTGTAAAACACTCTAAATTAAATGTGTCTTTATTAGAATCTGTTCTCACCAGTGTAGAGTCCAGAGAGAAGAAGAACATCTTAAACAATGGAGAGTCATTTCTCTTTGTGACTTATGATTCTGGAAAATATTTCTCTTAGAATCATAGTATTAAAGGGGACTTTAGAGACCTTATAGTCCATCCTCCTCATTTTGCAAATGAGGAAAATGAGACAGCATGGTGGCTCAAGGTTGTGTGGTTGATATAGATTGAAATCTCATCTTGTACACTGGTGTTCTTTGCATTTTCAACATCCCTTTATTCAGACTCTAGAGGTGGTGAAGGATGTATGTTTCCTAATCAAATTGTTTCATTAGAAGTAACATTCAATTACAATATAATTAAATGATGGAAACTTTCTTTTTAAGATGGAGGATCACTCTATCGCTCAAGCTGGAGTGCAGTGGTGCCATCTTGGCTCACTGCAATTTTTGTGTCCCAGGTTCAGGTGCTTCTCTTGCTCTGTCTCCCAAGTAGCCTGGGATTAAGGGATATGCCACCACACCCAGCTAATTTTTGTATTTTTAGTAGAGATGGGGTTTCACTATGTTGGCCATGGCTGGTCTTGAACTCCTTACCTCAGGTGATCCACCTGCCTCCACCTCCCAAAGTGCTGGGATTACAGGCATGAGCCACCACATCCAGTCCAAAACTTTCTGGAAAACAAATTAATAGTATGTGCCACATTCCTTAAAAAATTTAAAAAGTTAATTCAAGCCAGTTGTGGTACCACATGCCTGTAAAAATAGCTACTGAGTAGACTGAGGTAGGAGGATTGCTTGCCCAGGTGTTTGAGGCTGCATTGAGCTATGGTTATTAAACCTGTGAATAGCCACTGTACTCCAGCCTGGGCAATGGTGCAAGACCCCATCTCTAAAACAAAAAAAGTTTTTTTTTTTTGACCTATTAATTTCTCCTTAGGAAATTTTACTGATAAACCAGTTCAACATGGACAAATGTTTAGGTACAAAGATGTTTGTCTTAGCATTATTTTTAATAAGAAAGGAATACTTAATTGCTTGTGATATTAAAGGACTCATTACACATCTCATTATTTAATGAGCATGGAAAATGCTTTTGATATTAAGGTAAAAAATGATGATATAGAGTTAAATATAGAGTTTCATCACAATCTCATTAAATATATTTATGCACTTAGGAAAAACACAATATGCAAATGTGTAAAATATACTTTTTTTTTTTAAAAAAAAGACACGTTTATTCAGTGTCATGATCAGACTATTACATTTAGCAATCAACAGCATGGGTGCAAAAAAAATCTACATTAAAACCCTTCGTTGGAATGCTTTACGCTTTCTGTGAAACAGAAACTAAAATAACCTGTTATACAATTAGTCACAAATACAGTCCCCGAGTTTTTTGCCCATACACATGAGTATCTGTCTAAATCATGTCTTCTTTGTAGCAGCTAGGCCCTGCTGCCACTGTGCTTGGCTGAGTTCACAAATCTATTGTAAACTGTGGCTTCCCTGTCACTTCTCTGGCTCTCCTCTCCTGCTAAGCTTTGTTTCTTGGCAGTAATTTAAAATCTTCTGCCACTGCCATAGCTACTGCTGCTACTGGAACTGCCATAGCCACCTTGGTTTTGTGGTTTGGCAAAGTATTGTCCTCCACTACCATAGGGGTCAGAGCTTCTGACTCCAAAATTTCCTCCCTTCGTGGGTCCGGAATTTGAAGGCTGATTGTTATAATTGCTAAAATCATTGTAGCTTCCACCACCTCCAAAACTGCTTCCATCATTACCAAATTCATTATAGCCATCCCCACTGCTACCATATTCACCACTGCCATGGCTGCCACCAAAGCCACCACGACCACTGAAGTTTTCTCCATGACCAAAGTTGTCATTCCCACCAAATCACCTCCATGACCACCACCAAAGTTTCCAGAACCACTTTGACCTCTTTGGCTGGATGAAGCATTAGCCAGCTCTTGCTTTGACAGAGCTTTCCTAACTTCACAGTTGTGGCCATTCACAGTACGGTATTTCTGAATGACAGTCTTATCCACGGAGTCACAGTTGTCAAAAGTTACAAAAGTAAAGCCTCTTTTCTTGCCATTGCCTTGCTCAGTCATGATTTCAGTCACTTCAATTTTTCCATACTGTTCAAAATAATCTCTTAGGTGATGTTCTTCAGTGTCTTCTTTAATGCCACCAACGAATATCTGTTTCACAGTTAAGTGGGCACGTGGTCTTTGAGAACCTTCTCTTGAGACAACTCTCTTTGGTTCCCCAACTCTTCCATCGACCTCGTGTCACCTTGCATTCACAGCTGCATCCACCTCCTCTGCAGTGGCATATGTGACAAACCCAAAGCCCCTGGAGCGCTTGGTGTTTGGATCTCTCATTACTACACAATCTGTGAGCCTTCTGCATTGCTCATAATGGCTCCTCAGGCTCTCATTGGTTGTTTCAAAGCTCAACCCTCCAGTGAAGAGCTTCCTCAGCAGTTTAGGCTCTTCAGGAGACTCTGACTTAGACATGATGGCAGGGGGAAGAGAGACTTTAATGACGCTTCCCCGGCGGCATCCATGGGCACAAAGGAGTAAGCCGATGAATGTATCTAAAGTATACTTTTTATTGCCTTCATTCTTTCAGTATTTTCCAGACATCCTTCAGTTGTCACAAATGGCAATGATAAAGAGCCAAATATAAACATCACATTTAAAAAATATGTGTAAAATAACTGTGAACTTAAAATGTGATCCTCATAGAAGAAGAGCACTGCAATATATGTGAAGTACTGTGAGTTCTCAGGTTAATTTTGTGAAGGCATGTAAAGCTACGTGGCTTTAAGCAGTGCCTTAATCCGTTTAAGTCTTAGCTTCTCCTTCTGCAAAAGAGAAGTTTGAATTAGTCAATCTTCCTTTCAGATCCATAACTCAATTTGATAAATTACTTAGTATCCTTTTCTACAGAGAAAATGCTTATGCATAATAATAAATATGTAATCATAAAATTTTTATTAGTCTGTTTTATAGAATTCAAATTAGTTACCACTGTTTACTTCTGTGCCTCTTGGTAATTGCTGCCCTCTGTTACAGATTGCTACTGAAGCAATAGAAAACTTCCGAACTGTTGTTTCTTTGACCCAGGAGCAGAAGTTTGAACATATGTATGCACAGAATTTGCAGGTACCATACAGGTAATAACTGCTGAAGAGTGGAAGGGGCATGTGAAGAATTTTTAATCGTCATGTTTGTTTTCAGAAGGATTACTTTAGCCCGAAGGTAGGGAGCAAGTGGAGAAAGTACTTGAAGGGAACCCATTGGGAAACAGTTGTAATTATGCAGGAGATAAATTACAACACCGTGAACTAAGGCAGGGACATCTCTGAGGTAGAACCTGGAAGAATGGGTCACTGCTCAAGCCTGTAATCCCAGCACTTTGGGAGGCCAAGGTGGGCGGATCATGAGGTCAAGAGATGGAGACCATCCTGGCCAACATGGTGAAACCCCATCTCTACTAAAAATACAAAAAATTATCTGGGCGTAGTTGCGCATGCCTATAGTCCCAGCTTCTCGGGAGGCTGAGGCAGGAGAATTGCTTGAATCCAGGAGGCAGAGGTTGCGGTGGGCCGAGGTCACGCCACTGCACTCCAGCCTGACACCTGGTGACAGAGTGAGACTCTGTCTTAAAAAAAAAAAAAAAAAAAGAATGGGTCATTGATGGGGAGGGAGGGAGACATGATGCTGAGAATAATTATCAGATGTCCAGTTAGGATATGACCCTATAATTTGCTGTAGTTGAAAATCAGTTATTTATGGAACATGAAATTTGAGGTACTTGTGGTACATGGAGAGGATGGCGGTTCCTGGGTTACCTTTCTGCTTTTAACCCTTTCTTCCTTTAACACAGTCATCCCAGTGCGGAGTCTAATAAATGGTGTGAACATAAGCAAGTCCAACCTCTCTGAGTCTATTTCTTATAATAAAAGAAGAGAGCTGGACCTTATTGATGGGTTTTTAAGCTTTTTTTTTTTTAAAAAAAAAAGATGGTAGAGCTTTTTTATCTAAAAAAATTTTTATTTGAAATCCTGATACATGGTGAAGATAAAAGCAGAGATGATCTCGTAGCAGGAGGGATTGGAAGCCCAGGCCTGCCCACTCGCTAACCTGCTTCCACCGACACCTTCATATCACTGAGCTCCATGTCATGATTCTAGAATGTCAACCCCTTTGTAAAACCTTCTCTAGCTCCCCCAGAGAATTAAGTGCTTCTCCTTTCTTCCCATAACAGATCATTCATAAGATACCTCCATTGCGTAGTGATTCGACTCAACTCTTAGGTGTCCTAAAGCAAGAACATGCCTGTTTCCTCTGTGTCCCCCAGCATGGCCCCTGCAACTTGTAGGTGTTGGGTAAACATGTGCAGAATGAATATTTACATAGAGTACTTACATGTTGTATGTCCAAAAGTGGGAAGAAGGGAGAGAACTTTCACTTATTAATCCCTAACCAGCTCTTTACAGTCATTGAATTATTTTCTCTTTACATCAACACTTTGAGGTGTAGTTAATTTTACATTAACGATAAAGATTCTGAGTTTCAGAAGTTAGGCTGTTTCCCAAATTTGCACAGCTGGTAAGTGTAAAGTGAAGACCAAACTTAGTTCTTTGGAAACTAAACCCACCTTTGTCGGTCATGCCTCTGTACCCTACTGCCAACCTGTCAAAAGTTAGATATTAAGGACTGAGAAATGAAAGCGGAATGAGTTTTCAAATGTCTTTTTTTTTCAGAAACTCTTTGAAGAAAGCACAAATCTTTGGAATCACATTTTCCTTCACCCAGGCAATGATGTATTTTTCCTATGCTGCCTGTTTCCGGTTTGGTGCCTACTTGGTGGCACATAGGCTCATGAGCTTTGAGGATGTTCTGCTGTAAGTATTACACTATTATGTATAGTTAAACTCAAAAAATAAAACTGGGACGAACATGCTTCATGTCTAGATAGGAAACTCTACTGTGAAATTTCATGAAGAGATTCTGGTGATTCAGAACGCGGCATTTTGCCTCTGAGTCTCCATGTGCCACCACTGAAGCACTTCCTTTCATTTGGAAGAACAGTAACCTCTTTCCCCACTGCTGGCTCATGTATATCTGACCTTTCCAAATCTGTGACTGGAGTGATTTTATTCAGAGAGTTAGAGAAGGCCTTGGCATTTGAGAAGAAGCCTAACCCTGAGCAAGCAGTCTGACTGGCTCCCTTAAAAGGACTTTCTTATAGAGCAGGTAAAGTACAGATGGGTTGTACTAAGTTCTGCAAGCCCTAGGAGACTACAGGATAAGTTTACTTTTCCTTGATAAGAGAAGAGTTGGAAGGTAAGCGCCTTATGAATTTAGAAATGACAAAGGAAAAGTTATATTGGGATTTTTCTGCCACATTGTTCTGAATGTAGATAATCGTACCTTGGTCAGAGGAAGATAAGCCTGAAGCTAATTATACTAGGAAAGTACCCAAATATACAGTTTGGTGGTCAAAAGTGTGTGTAATCTTTCTGAGCTTCTAGATTTGGTGATGGGTAAGGTTCTGCCTCTTGATAACGTAACATAATTAGTATCAATACAGTTTTACATTTAAACCAGAATCATATAAGCCTGGCAGTGTAATGTGTTAGTATAGTATTTCTGTCCTTTTTAGACATTGAGTTGTTCATGCATTATAGTTTGCTCAGGATTACCCCAAAAAAGACATCTAAATTTCCATTAAAGATGTATGTTGGACAAATGATATGCAGGTGCTATTGGTAATTATGACCTAGAGATCAAAACCAAGCATCACTGGCATTAGGGCTTTGATTAGATAATTATTTGATATATTGTTTTACTCCAAAAACTTGAATGGTGAAAGTTGCCGACATTGGGGCATTTCGGTTTGCAAAGTCAATATTCCAAGTTAAGGAAAAGGAAGAGCTGTCTGAAGAGCAGTGCATTAGAAAAAGGTCCCATAGGTTTAAATGATCACAAGGCCGAGATTAACCATCAGTGTATTTTATTTAGTGCTAGTTAAACAAACAAAAAATCCCCCAAAACTAATGACAACATCTGCTACATAAACATAGGCATAGAGTCCAGAGGAAAGAAAGTAATGGATTCCCTGTATTCTGGAAGGGTTCCCAAGTATTATGTAGATTCCAGGCTTGCTGCTTAAAAAAGCATATTAATAAATGTGTCTAGAGAAGGGCATGAAAGGAGTTATCAAAGAAACAAAGAAGTTTTTGCAATATTTCAAGACTTGTAGGCCTGTCTTATGTAAAAGGAGATACATTTTTTCTTCAGTTTGAAAAAGAACTTTTAAACAATAGACAGTCAAACATGCTACTTCCTAAAACAGAGGATGGAAGCCAATTTAGGGGAGGTGTCCAGGTACAAACATGGAGAGCTGGACTTGATACCTGTAAGGTCCTTCCCAACTTTAAGTTGCTATGATTCCCATGCCATAAATAAGAATGTCAGTGCATCTTGGGAGCAACATGATAACTGATTCTGTAAGGAACTTTCTTTTTGTTGCACAGTTCACAGGTTTTTAAGAATCTGATGTAATTCCAACATCATTGACTGTACCCGTTGTTGATCATCACAGTAGTGCTGTGTAACAACCAGCCATTAAACCTCAGAGACATACGTGTTTTTTCCCACAAACCTGTAGGTTAGCTGTGAAATTCTACTGATCTGGGTTAGGCATAGTAGATCTCAGCTGGACTTCCTCATGTGTCTGTAGTGGGTTGTGTGTGTTACTGGTTGGTTGGGATCCACACAGCTGTCTTTCATGTGCACCTCATCCTCCAGCAGGATACCCTGGGTTTGAGACAGTGGCAGTGTTCTGAGGAAGAGAAAGAGCACATGCATGCATGCTCACAAAGGATATAAGGCCTCCCTGAGTCATAGGCTTGGAACTGGCAAAAGTAATTTCCACCACATCCTGTTGGCCAAAGCAAGTCACAAGACCAGCCCAGATTCAAAGGGTGCTGCAAAGGTCACATTGCAAGAAGATGTGGATACAGAGAGAGGTGGAAAAAATGGGCCATTTTGCAATCAGTCTATCACACTGACATGAACTTATAAGGAAATGTATTTGTTTTATTTTTTAACATCTGTTTTTTTTTTTTTGAGACGGAGTTTCGTTCTTGTTACCCAGGCTGGAGTACAATGGCTCAATCTTGGCTCACCACAACTTCCGCCTCCTGGGTTCAAGCAATTCTCCTGCCTCAGCCTTTTGAGTATCTGGGACTACAGGCATGCATCACCATGCCCAGCTAATTTTTGTATTTTTAGTAGAGACGGGGTTTCACCATATTGAGCAGGATGGTCTCGATTTCTTGACCTCGTGATCCACCCGCCTTGGCCTCCCAAAGTGCTGGGATTAGAGGCAGCAGCCACCGTACCCGGCCATCTGTTGTATCACTATTCGAGGCAAAGCTTTCTGGTTATAGACGTGTCCATTTTCAGCCAGGCCTGGTGGCTCACATCTATAATCCCAGCACTTTGGGAGGCTGAGGCAGGAGGATTGCTTCAGCCCAGGAGTTTGAGACCAGCTTGGGCCACATAGGGAGACCCCATCTCTACAAAAAATAAAACAATTATCTGGGTGTGGTGGTGCATAGTTTTAGTCCCAGCTACTCCTGAAGCTGAAGTGGGAAGATTGCTTGAGCCCTGGAGGCCATATCTGTAGTGAGCTCAGATTGTACTACCGCACTCCAGCCTGGGCAACAGAGCAAGACCCCATCTCAAAAAAAAAAAAAAAAGAATGTCAGCTTTCTAGATGTGGTCGTAACACTGTGCACATGTTTTGTCTTTGTGCTTTCCAGAGTATTTTCAGCTATTGTCTTTGGTGCCATGGCTGTTGGGCAAGTCAGTTCATTTGCTCCTGACTATGCCAAAGCCAAAGTATCAGCAGCTCACATCATCATGATCATTGAAAAAACCCCTTTGATTGACAGCTACAGCACCGAAGGCCTAAAGCCAGTAAGTTTGATGTTTCAACTGTTTGATCTACTCCTGACTCCTGAATGAAAGTATTCTAAGTAGAAACTTAATACAATTTGTGCTTTCAAATATGCTGATAATAAAATCAAACTTCCTAGGTCATAGATTCTTTTCAATAACTGCTACTAATATACATGAACATTCAGTACTTTTACCTAGCAAAGATTATAGGGAAATAGGAATACTGCCCACTTTGTAAGAAAACCCTATTAATTGGGTTGGGAGCCTGCCTCAGCCTCCCAAGTAGCTGGGACTACAAGCATGTGCCATTGTGACCAACTAATTTTTTAATTATCTGTAGAGACAAGGTCTCTCTATGTTGCCTAGGCTGGTCACCAGATTTTATTACATGTAAGTTATTGTATTCCTGAGGAACAGATTTGAGTTATCGCAGCTGTATTGTATATTCATATTGTCTTAATACATGCTATGAAAGCTTTCACTCTTTTAGATGTCATTAAATTCTAGCAGTCTGAGGCAGAGCACAGTGGCTCGTGCCTGTAATCTCAGCACTTTGGGTGGCCAAGGCAGGTGGATCACTTGAAGTCAGAAGTTCGAGACCAGCCTGGCCAATATGGTGAAACTCCATCTCTACTAAAAATACAAAAAAAGATTAGCTGAGTGTGGTGGCGCATGCTTGTAATCCTAGCTACTCAGGAGGCTGAGGCACGAGAATCGCTTGAACCTGAGAGGCGGAGTCTGTAGTGAGCTGAGATCGCACCACTGCACTCCAGCCTGGGTGACAGAGTGAGACTCTGTCTCAAAAAAGTAAAAAAATAAAATAAAAATAAATAAATTCTAGCAGTTTGAAGTGAAGCCAATTATAATACGAATTCATTACCTTCTGATACTTGATAATCAAGAGAGTTAGCTATACACGTTATTTTCAGTATTGCAGCCATCAAATGTACTGTTATTCTTCACTTTGCAGAAAACACTGGAAGGAAATGTGACATTTAATGAAGTTGTATTCAACTATCCCTCAAGACCGGACATCCCAGTGCTTCAGGGGCTAAGCCTGGAGGTCAAGAAGGGCCAAACGCTGGCCCTGGTGGGCAGCAGTGGCTGTGGGAAGAGCACGGTGGTCCAGCTCCTGGAGCGGTTCTATGACCCCTTGGCGGGGAAAGTGGTGAGCACACTTTCATATTCAGTTCAGGTTTTCATCATCCCATGTCTGACTGTATTTAATTCTCAACTATAAGCCATGTTTTTTTCAAACCTTTAAACAATAACCCCACTTAGTCTGACAGCCTAAATATGGTCAAGTGGTGTCATCTGCCCCAGCCAACTTCTCCAGGCTCCCTTCAACACTACGCCTCTACCCTCCTTTGCAAGCACCTTTTTTTACCACGCATCTCCCCTGCCATACTTCGGTTTCAGCTGACTTGAGAAGAACCAATAAGCAATCCCATTACTGGGTATATATCCAAAGGATTATAAATCGTTCTATTATAAGGACACATGCATACGAATGTTCGTTGCAGCACTGTTTACAATAGCAAAGACTTGGAACCAACCCAAGTACCCATCCATGATAGACTGGACAGGGAAGATGTGGCACATATATACCATGAAATACTATGCAGCCATAAAAAACGATGAGTTCGTGTCCTTTGTAGGGACATGGATGAACCTGGAAACCATCATTCTCAGCAAACTGACACAAGAACAGAAAATCAAACACCACATGTTCTCACTCATCTGTAGGTGTTGAACAGTGAGAACACATGGACACAGGGAGGGGAGCATCACACACTGAGGTCTGTAGGGGGAACTAGGGGAGGTACAGTGGGGGGTGGGGAGTTGGGGAGGGATAACATGGGGAGAAATGCCAGATATAGATGATGGGGAGGAAGGCAGCAAACCACATTGCCATGTATGTACCTATGCAGCAATCCTGCATGTTCTTCACATGTACCCCAAAACCTAAAACACAATAAAATAAAAAAAAAAACATAAAGAGAAAAAAAAATGGAGGTAGCCAAAAAGATTCAGAACAGGTGCTAGGAGTGAGATGAAAGCCGAGGATGGGGACTGTTTCAAAGATGGTGGTCAGCAATGACAGATGGTATGAGGAGACTGAGAAGACGTGATAGAGTCTAGCAATGAATGGGCTATTTCTCACATTTTAAAATATTCTTAGTGAAGTAGTGATGGTAGAAAACAATTAAGGGTCGCTGAAGTATGGTTAGGAGGAAAAATGGAGATGTAAGTGAGTATAGATTATCAAGAATATTGAAAGTAAAAGAGGCAAATAAAGACAGTGCTTGAGTTGAGGGGCAGAGTCCAGGGAAAATGTTTAGGAGATAAATTCTTGAGCATTTTTATGACTGGGGATGAGACAGAATCATTGATGGAGAGAGGGCATTGAAATACATCTGAGAAAAAAAAGTAGAATCAAATTTGGGAAATGTATAAAGAATGTGGAATTATGCCCTTTTGTCTTCTGAACTAAAATGTGTCAGGGAATGTTGATGGGGATGAGAGAGGTGTCTGGCAGGGAGTGGTGAGTTTAAAGGACTATCATGGGGAATAGGAAAGGGGGATAGGAAAGAAGACAAATTAAAAAGGAATAGGATTAAGAGAAAGACATTTTCATTATGTAGGCATGTAATTAGTTGTACTGAGAAGTGATATTTAAAATACTTAACAACGGGAACAGCATGAGCATTGACCAATCAGAATGGACACCTGCTGGTACGAGTCAGTTGGAGGTTAGTAGCATTTAATGACTGAAATGAAAAGAGTTTTCAACCTGTAGTCTAGGGCTCTTTTGACTTCCTCACAGCAGTTCCTCTTACTCATAAATATTTGTTACTGTATTCAAAGACAATTATGCCTTCATTCAGTCTACTCTTTAATCATTACATAAGCTTGTTCCCTACTTTTACTCTCTTGCTTTATATGTTCTGTGAACTCTGATTGTGTCCTTCAATTTTGTGGTGAGCTTAAAAACAAGACTTTAAATGAAGATGTCTCTGATAGCCGAAGCAATTAGAAGAGGAAATGTTAGCTCTCAGACACTTATTATGGCCCTAAACAGGCAGTTAATAAATAATGTGTTAAATATTGTGCTATGATGAATTGTAGGGCATGATATCTGCCCTCAAATACTTTAACTGAGGAGATGGGGCACAGACTTACGTGAGTTAGATTAAAGAAGATAGGCCTAGTGCTAGTTCTTAAGAAAGAAGGATTTGCATGTGGGTGAACAGTAGGGATGACATTCAATGTAAGAGAAAATACAAGCTATGATCAGTGATTTGTACCCAGTGCAGCCAATAGGACACTTTGGCTGAAATAGGGAGTTTAGTTTGAGTAATGGTTCTCAACTTTTCTGATAATAACTTGTGTAGGAAAGATTTAAAAATGTCACCATCCACTAATGTACTCATAGTCACTTTCCAATAGGAAAAACCCTTAGTAGTAACGAAATGTTGGAGTTGAAAATAACAATACAATACAGCGCAATAATGATACAAGAAGAAGTAATGATCATTCTGCAAGTACATAAACACAAGTATAACATAAGTTAAAACATGGATAGCATCAGTTATAGTTCAGAGTAGGAAAAAGAAACTGCACTAAGTGTTTCAAGTAGAGGGAATTACATGCTAACAAAATCTTTGGAAGAGCTGGAAGGGTGAAAGTAAAGGTGGCTGCTTGCTCCCAGACTTCCAAATCACAGCACCTCAGCTGTGATTCTGTAACCAAGAAGCTGCAGATAATTATGCCGATGTCACAGCTGCTCAAATTTAAAGACCCAAGACTAGAATCTGGCTGTTGCAGAAATTCTTGTTTGTCAAAGACTAGTTAAGCCATTAGCTTACTACAGCTGCTGAAGGAGAGTTGGTGTCTGCCTTCCAGATTTTACACTGTGCATCTCCCTGGTAGACCCTAACTTACTTCCAGAACCAAGGGAAACTGGGAAATAGTTTTTAGCCTTCTAATCCCTTGATGTATAAAAGGGCAGACACGGAAGTATACCAAAATGACTGTTGAGTACATAGGACAGTAAGCATCCCAGAACATTTTGATATTAGACTGAAAATAAAGTATCCTCATTTATGCAGGAATATCCGTTATCTTCTCCTGTGCATTTGCACTAGGGCTTGAAAATACTGCCAGATGGTGCGCTGCAGCCAGACTTCTTAGCAGAAAGTGTCCGCAATAAACTCTAGTAAATGTACAAAATTTTGTTTACGGACATCAATGAGTAGCCCTGAGTAACTCAGTGGATTTCTACTAGTTATTTTTTACTGCCATGTAAAAATGACTCTATGATTTGAGCATAAGAATTAAAGAAAGAATTTGACCCTGAGGACCTCCCTGAAGTCAGGAAATTCTCATGACCATCAGTGGACCTTGAATCATACATTGAAAAACATCGACCTGAAGTGTTGGCTCTCAAGCTTCGGTGAATATCAGAATGGTCTAAAGAGCTAGTAAAAAACACAGCCAGCCTGGATTATTCAAGTAGGCTAGGGTTTGGCCTTTTATTTTTATAATTTTCCTAGGTGATTCTGCTGCCAACCATCATTTGAGATCTACTGAACTGGTAAATTTGAAGAAAGATTTAGGTTAAATTGCGGAGAGTCTTGAAAAATTAAGCTATAGAATTGTGAAGATGGGAGGATCCAAGTTTTGAGGGACCTGAAGGTTATACAATTTTAGAGATTCAACTTAAAGAAAAGAAAAAATTTTGAATGCAAAATTAGATACAAAAGTGGATATTTACTTCAAATAAAAAGAAATCACAACCAAATACTGGAAGCTTGAAGATTCTGGTACCTTTCATTTTTAGGCAATTTATCATCAACACTTATGGGAAAGAGCTTCCTGACTGTAGCCTTGCCACTGTCCCACCCAGAACACTGTTCAACTTCCCAGAATTTACATGTAATTGAGGGCTCCTGAAGTGTAACCTTCATCAGCGTCACTGTTAAATCATCCCTGATTTGAGTCTTCCCCTGACCTTTCCTTTCTCCCCTTTCCAGTCTCTCCCGTATAGGACAGTCAGAGCCTCCTTTAGAATACAGTTAGAAGATGCTTGCCATTGTCTGGTTATAAGAGAAGTGCCTGGGCCAAGATGGGTGCATTCCCCTTTCAAGCGAGGACATAAAATATCTTTCAGTTGTGAGGTATTAGTGTTACCAAAACCCAGCCTATACTGTTTGAATCCAGTCCTAGTTTTCCCCTAATTACTAACTGTGACCTTGGATAAGTTACTTAACTTTGCTCATTTCCTTATCAGTAAAATGGGAATTAATATCAGTGACCTCATAAGAGTTGCTGTGAAGGTTAAATAAGAGACTGTATGAGACATGCTTATTACAGAACCTACAACATTGTCTGTGCTTGATTTTTAAAAATCGATTATTTCAGAGTAAATACACGTAGAAGAATACATATTTAACATTTTTGTGCTAATGAAAGCAAGCAATAGATTTAACAGTCTACAATAGAGATAGCTAATCATTTTAATCTGGCCTTACATTATTTCTTACCAACATGTTTACTTTCTTAGTTATGTTTTTATCTAGACCAGGGTTTTTTGAGCAGTTCTCAGAGATTCCCCAGAGTTCCTTGGTCTTCCATCAAACCAATACCATTCCTCAGCCAAAGAAGCTCTGCTTTGATCTGTTTTACATTCTAGGCTTCTAAACTTGTTTTCCCTTAAAAAAGAATTCTTCAATCAACATAGGTTTTAAATAGTTTACAATTCTAGGGTATTATGTGGGAACAAGGAAGCCCAAGAGTGTATTCAGTGTAATGAAGAAACTCATTATAACTTGCTGAGATCATTCAGATTTGCCTGTGATTATATTAGTTAGGCAGTGTCTGTTTTCCTCCCAGGGGCATAAACCTGGAAAATTAAAACAAAAACAAAAACAAAACTCCTCCTTTCCTTACATTTCTGCTTCTCAAGTACAGCGTTTTATCTAACAAGATCTGCTGTTTAGCCATACCTTTGTTTGGCTTTTACAGTCTCTCTCCACCTTCTACTTTCCACCATCATTTATTAACATTGTAAGGAAGCCTGGAGTGTACGTGTGTGGAATAGTCTCTATGGCAACTCAGCTTGGTACTAATAAGGTCATGGCAGAGCTTCCATCCCTGCACCTGCCAGTGTCACAAGCAGAAGCCACATTCCTATAGCAAAGATTGTACCCTACCACTCACCAGCTGTCCCCTTGAGCCACCCAGCCAGGCACATGCAATACACAGAGTATATGGCTCAGTACATCCTTGTCACTACTATTAGAAAAGCTCAAAGCTGAGTCACTGGTGCCTTCTTTAGAAGGGATGTACAGCTCTCTCACTTGAATGCCAGAAAATTCTCTTGCAAAGCAGACCTATCTGGCAGGCATATTTGCGTCAGAGTAGGGCTTGTTATTAGCAATGCTGTAACGGGCCCTCCCCAGATTTCTGCAGAATAATCCAGGGAGCCAGATTATAGAGAAAGGGCTCAGTATTGAGGATGTCTGTCCACCCTTTCCTGCCCCTGTTCACCTATCCATCCCCTGTAGTTCCTGACCAGCAAACTTATTATGTGGTCATAGTTGTTATTTATTTCCACTCTAATCCTGGCCACTTTTTCTCTGAAAAATGGAGATATAAGAATAAGGCTATCAGGATACATCTCAGAAGTATTAGGCATTGTATTAGTTTTCTTTGGCTGCTATAACCACATGGCACAAATTCAGTGGCTTAAAATACCACCAATTTATGACCTTACACTTCTGAAGATCAGAAGTCTAAAATAGGTCTCAGTGGGCTCAAATCAGGTGTCAGCAGTGCTGTGTTCCTTCCAGATGCTCCAAAGCATGATCTGTTTTCTTGCTTGTGGCCCCTTCCTCCATTTTCAAAACCAACAGTGGCTGGTTGAGTCTTTCTCACACTGCACTGCTCTGATACTCTCCTCCCTCCTTCTTCCTCAGTTAGGAGCCCTTTTGATTACATTAGGCCCACCAAGATAATTCAGGATAGTCTTATTTTACAGTCAGCTGATTAGTGAGCTTACATCTACTACTTTCGTTCCTTTTTGCCATGTAACATAACACATTCACAGGATCCAGGGATTAGGACATACATGCCTTGTGGGAGAGGGAATATTGTTCTGCCTACCACGTGCATATATCAGAAACCATGGTTAACACACAGGAAGCATGACAGCTCCTCAAAGCATACAGTTATGACTTGGTTGGATTAACCTTAACTAACCAAATTTTAGTCACACAACCTTTTCCTTAATCTCACAGTACCTTGGCAGTTTCAGTGTAGGAAATAATGATGTTAATTGTGCTAAATTCAAAGTGTGCTTGTCCTGAAGTTGACCTGTGAACTCTTGTTTTCAGCTGCTTGATGGCAAAGAAATAAAGCAACTGAATGTTCAGTGGCTCCGAGCACACCTGGGCATCGTGTCCCAGGAGCCCATCCTGTTTGACTGCAGCATTGGTGAGAACATTGCCTATGGAGACAACAGCCGAGTGGTGTCACAGGAAGAGATCGTGAGGGCAGCCAAGGAGGCCAACATACACACCTTCATTGAGTCACTGCCTAAGGTAAGTCCCTTTCCAAATTAATAGCCCCGGTGCATGTGGCAGCATCCCTGGCCTATAGTTTGATTTCTAAGTGGCTGGTTTCCCAGAAGTGAAGGGAAATTAGCATCCAAATTATACCCTTACCTGTATACAAGCATCAGGCCACATTTCCTATCTGGGTTAGATGTTACCTTTACCTGATCACCTGACCCTCCTTGTAAGGTAGGAATGAAAGTGCTGGACGACTTCAAGTTTAGGAGGGAGGAACATTTCTGGGCTAGGAGAACTGGAACAGTTCTCTAGGTCCAAAGCTATTAGGCCCAAGGCTCCTCCTTTTTCAGCCCTAGGTTTAAGTACAATGTCTGGGAGGCCTTTCCCTTCAAGTCCAAGTACAGAGTCTGGGTTGCCACCTGCAGACATGTTGCTTCTGGCTTGCTGAGGAGGCAGCCATGACTATCCCTCCTCCCCATGTCTCTCCCCTATTTCTCTCCCTTCTTCCTTTTTGCAGCTGTCTCTCAAGCCTCAAACCTCACTGTGGAGTCAGTCCAGTCCAGGGGGCTGAACCCATGCCAGAAAGAGGGCTCTCTCTGAATAAGGGCTGAGCCTTTGGGGTGCGCATGGTATCATGTAATCTCTCGTCATCGTACATTTCATGGGCCCCAAGCTTTGTTTACAGTTACTTGTTGAAATCTTTTCTAGGCCTTTTTGGGCTGTTGTCCCGAGTGTCCTCTGAATTCCTGCTAGGAAGTTGGATAAATGGAACCTCTCACCCTCTCTTAAGCCCTCTTAGATCCTGTATTTTATTTTTTTGTTCCATTTTGTTTTGGAATACAAGTTGAATATGCCTTATCCAAAATACTTGGGACCAGAAGTCTTTTAGATTTTGGAATATTTGCATATACATAATTCACTTATATTTCATGTATACTTTATACACATAGCCTGAAGGCAATTTTATACAATATTTTTAATAACTTTGAGCATGAAACAAAATTTTGACTGTGTTTTGACTGTGACCTGTCACATGAGATCGGGTGTGAAAGTTTTCACTTGTGGCATCATGTTGGTGCTCAAAAAGTTTCAGAATTTCAGATTTTGAAATTTTGGATTATGGATGCTCAATCTGTATTGAAAGTCCAAAATTAGATTTTTTCCAACCTTTATTTTAGATTTAGGGGGTACGTGTGCAGGTTTTTATACCTGGGTATATTGCACGATGCTGAGGTTTTGGGTTATAAATGATCCCATCACCCAGGTACTGAGCACAGAACTCACTAGGTAGTTTTTCAACACGTGCCCCCCTCCCTCCCCACTCTTTAGTCTCTACTTTCTATTGTTGCCATTTTTCTGTCTATGAGTACCTGATATTTAGCTCCCACTTATAAGTGAGAACATGCAGTATTTGGTTTTCTGTTCCTGCATTACTTTGCTTGGGATAATGGCCTCCAGCTGCATCCATGTTGCTGCAAAAGTTAGGTCCTAAGTGCTTCTCAATCTAGGTAACCTACCCCTCCCATTATCACCAGTTATGTTCTGTATCCTAAGGAAGTGCCCCCTGAAACAAAGCTCAGGAGCCTCAGCCCCCGCAGGGAAGGCAGTCTCCTCATGAGGCAGGCGAGCAACTCCAGGTGGTTCTGTTTCCCAAGATTCCCCTCTTCCATAGGCTCTTCTTCAATAACTGCTGATGCCAATCTTATTAAGTTCCAGGGAGGAGGGCTCATCTCTCACTCTCCTTTCACAGTCTAGCCCACTGGTAGATAATTGACTCTTCTCAAGGCTCAGACATTTAAAACAGAAAGCTCCAATCCCCTTTATTGATGAGAAGATAGTGGTTCTCAAGTATAGACACGGATCATCATCACCTGGGAACTTGTTAGGAATGCAAATTTTCCAGGCCCAACCCCAGACCTGCTGAGTCAGAAACTTCGGAGGTCCAGCAATCTATGTTTTAAAAGCCTAGGTAATACTGATGCAGACTTAAGCTGGAGAACCCCTGGGCTAGGGGTTAATAAAACACAAACACAGAGAGTAACTATTATCTTCTTAAACATACCTTGCCCCGCTGGCATTTGTCTACCACAGGGACCCCCTCTTTTCTGGGCTCCTGGTCTCTAATCTGTCACCCAGAGCATACCTATAGACACCATGATTCTCTTCCTCAGTGTCTAGACCAGGAGAAAAAAGGTAAAACCTCTAAGTCCTATTATCTAAGGATCCACTTTTAAGTGATTAATGCTAGGATTTACCACACCCTGTAGGTGGCTGGTTTAGTTACCTTCTTCTTGTAAGATTGCTGCACTACCTTAATCTGCCTCAACAGGATCAGTACTGTATTAAAAGTGCAACTAGTAACCTGTGCACTCACATAAGACACACTTCAGTTCTCCTGCCTTCTGAGGCAGCCACAGCTCTAGGGTAGAGCCAGTCCCAAGCATCTGCCAAAACCTCACCCTGGGCCTTCTCCCTCTTTTTACAGGGGCAGACCCAGGGCCGAGTGCCACAAAACTAGGGTCACCAGATATAGCAAATAAAAATAGGCAATGCTGTACTAAAATTTCAGCCTGACAAGGGCCTGGACATAAGACACTATTACTTTCTAGGTTACAAGTGTGGTCACATCCTGTTTCTGCTGTCTCCTGGAGTAGCTTTTAACTCCTGTCCCTATCATAGTGAATAGTTGGTGACAATTATCCACTGTGGGAAACAATATGGGAAGAATTTTGGGAGCACTCTAGAAACTAAAAATTTTAAAAAGAAGGTGTTCATTTTCAAAGTTAGATATCAAAATGGAATCCTTTATGTAGCATCCATTAAAGTTGTTTAAGTGTTGGAGGTATTTCATAAAAACAGACACTAAAAGACTAACATCCCAAGAATGGCTTTCCTTAATTTAAAATCATGCAGAGAGTGTCACCTGCTGGTTACAAGTAAATTGAGCTTCTATTACTTTATTATGAATACCTTGTTCAAATCAAATTTCCTTTCTCCTGCTAATCTTTGTCCCAAATATAATGAAACAAGAAGATAGACGATGCTAACATTGCATCAATATTCTTCTTCATTAGAAAGCTGACTAGTTTACACTAAACCACATACCATCATAAGGCCCAAACATCCATTTTCAAAGAGATAGGAAACCTACCATTTAGACTTTTTTTTAACTGTTGTTTCCTTGATTATCCATGAACCATTCTTAGCTTCAGAACCTAAATTTTTGGAGTGTATAGAATCATCTATCCCACTTTCTATAAGCAACCTGTTAGAACTTTACTATCAGTTCTTCTTTCATAACAACAAAACCTTATTTACAGAAATATAACACCAGAGTAGGAGACAAAGGAACCCAACTCTCTGGTGGCCAGAAACAGCGTGTGGCCATAGCTCGTGCCCTTGTTAGACAGCCTCATATTTTGCTTTTGGATGAAGCCACATCAGCTCTGGATACAGAAAGTGAAAAGGTAAGAATTTAAATTGGGTTCATTCATACTTGAATCAGTCATCCTTAAAAATGCTCTATTCTACACAGTAAAAAACAAAATGTAGCCAGATTATTGATGGTTTCTTTAATCACCTTTCAGTAAAATGTAAACACTTTCTGTAGCTGTTATTCAGGAGAGTCAAGATGGCACAAGACAGATTAGTCTTAGAGCACATATGCTTCACAAACTGTCCCAAGGTCACTTTGTGCTGACCTAAGAAGCTGCTTTCGGGAGGCGTATTTCCCATGTCTACTAGCAGCATTTCTTCAGCAACCATAAAAAAAAGTGGGAGGGTAAAACAATGTTCGAATCTGGCTGTACCTTTTAAGATAAATATTAGCAATCATTTCTAGTCAGAGAAAAGGTTACAAATTCAGATTATCTGAAAGACAAACTCCACGAGATACTCCCTACCTTGTAATACTAAAATTCAGGAGCCTGTGTTTGGCCTTTGCTCAGCCTTCCTGAATTTACTGTGAGCTAGATTTGAGGTCTGTTTTCAAGAATGTTATGTGGCCAGACACATTAGTAAATGTTTTTAAATGATTCAGTGAACTGTACTTACTGCCTTAACTTTAAGGGTAAATGACTGCTGGCCCGCACCTACTGCTGTGGCTCACACCTGTAATCCCAGCACTTTGGGAGGCTGAGATGGGAGAATCACTTGAGCCTAGGAGTTTGAGACCAGCATGGGAAACATAGGGAGACCTCATATCTACAAAAATTAAAAATAATTAGCCAGCCATGGTGGTGGGAACCTAGAGTCCCAGCTACTTGGGAGGCTGAGATGGAAGAATCGCTTGAGCCCAGGAGGTCGAGACTGCAGTAAGCCGTGATTGCACCACTACATTCCACCCTGGGTGACAGAGGGAGACCCTGTCTCAAATAAGAAAAAAAAAGGTGGGGGTAGATAACTGCTGCCTTGGAACTAATCCAAACTCAGGTTTCGTCATCTTCTGATACGATAAATTCTTTGTTTTCAAAAACCTGATCTACTTCGCTGACATCTTGTTAAAGAAAGATCTGTTGTTGGAGAAATTCATTATGGAGCTTTTTATGGAAGAGGAATCAGGGGAAATAACTATGAGAATTAATTTATATGATTATGGAATAGGTTGTCCAAGAAGCCCTGGACAAAGCCAGAGAAGGCCGCACCTGTATTGTGATTGCTCACCGCCTGTCCACCATCCAGAGTGCGGACTTAATAGTGGTGTTTCAGAATGGCAGAATCAAGGAGCATGGCACGCATCAGCAGCTGCTGGCACAGAAAGGCATCTATTTTTCAATGGTCAGTGTCCAGGCTGGAGCGAAGCGCCAGTGAACTGTAACTATATGAGATGTTAAATATTTTTTAATATAGCATTTAATTGAAGTTAAAAAGCAAGCATTTATAGAATTATGAAGAGTTGTCTGTTTAACATTTCCTCAATCAAGTTCAGAGTCTTCAGAGATTTCGTAATTAAAGGAACAGAGCGAGAGACTTCAAGTGGGGAGACATCCTGGTTTAAATTGCATTATACATTTTATAACAAAATTAAAGTAGATTTAAAAAAATAAAATGTGTAATTTTGTTTATATTTTCTCATTTGGACTGTAACTGACTGCCTTGCTAAAAGATTATAGAAGTAGCAAAAAGTATTGAAATGTTTGCATAAAGTGCCTGTAATAAAACTAAACTTTCATGTAAATGGCATGTCATCTTGTCCAAACTGCCTGTGAATATATCTTCTGTCAACTGGAATATTGTAGATAACTTCTGCTTAAAAAAAGTTTCTTTAAATACACCTGCTCATTTTTGTGGGAATGGTTAAGCAGTTTAAATAATTCCTGTTGTATGTGTCTATTCGCATTGGGTCTTACGAAACCTCTGACTTCATTCTTCTTGGATCCTGCTGATTCTTGCATTTCTACATTAAGGTGGCTCTCAGACTCAAAACACAGATCAATATAAAATTTTGAGAGGTGGGGTGAGACACAATTGTAACATATATATTACTTACATGTACAGTAAATATTTTGCATTGCTTTTGTAAAGGGTTCTTTAAGGATTTTTAAGATTTTTGTACTTCCAAAATACATTTACTTTTTGTCTTGATAATGAATCATTTTTGCCAATAATTGGCCTCTTCCAAAAGTGATCCTACTGATCTACAGATGTTTAAAATGTGCCATGAGTTTAACTACATCTTGATGGAAACATGATTAAAAAAAAAAAAAAAAAGAAAAAAAAGTATATCCCATAGATTGGAGAAAATTTTTTAAATTAGCCAAAAAGCATTATAAACATTATAAACTGTACTTATAAGCAATTGATATCTTAAATCATGAACTTCTAAAAAGAAAAAAAAATAAGCCATCACCTCCAGGAAAAAAAAAATGGCCAAAAGACATAATCAGGTAATTCCTAAAGAAGAAATACATGAGAAAAATGTATATACAGTTTTAATAATCAGAGAAATGCAAATTAAAACAAAATATCATTTGTCTAGTAACTTAATGATGAATTAAAAAAATATCTAATATGACATTTCTTATTAGTTGAATTGGTCATTGATGTAAACTTCTTTGTTATTTGATAACGGAAGTAAAAAATGGTAAATGTATATCCTTCAAGACGGTTATTATAATTCTAAGAATTTAAGAGATATGTAAAAGGATACTGTTAGTACCATTACTTATAATATTGAAAATTGGAAAGATCTAAATATTTAACAGTAAGAAATTATACATTAAATTTTGGTGCATTCACAAAGTAGAATACCATATAATCATTAAAAAATTAAATCAAAGAATATTATAAAATATAATAATTTTATATAAAGAAAAAATGGCTACCAAATGGCTTCAACAATATGGTGGCTTTTTTAAGTTTATATATATATATATATATATATACACACATATATATAAAATTATACATATATATATATTTTAGTATATATATACACACATATATATGTATGATTTTATATATATATATATATATATACACACATATATATGTATAATTTTATATATATATATACACACATATATTTAAACTTCTGAGAGATAGTCCAAAATAAACCAGAGTTAGAAATGATTTTATCTCCTAAATTTTCAGCTTTTATTTTAAAATTTTAAGACTTTTAAAAGTGTGCTTAGTTTAGAAAATTTTGACACATTTATTTGAATAGAAGCATAAAACCATGTCGCTTGGTTTGGCTTCTTAAAGATAAAGATGTTTCCCTTAATTCTTTGTATGTCTGCTATCAGGACACTCTCTTTACATGAGACTTTTATTTTAAAAAAAATTCTTAGATGTCTATGAAAAGTAAAAGTATTTTATATTGTCGTTTGCTATCTGGTGACACTCACTGGCTCTCTCTGAATGGTGCTTCCCTGTTCACTGTTTTGCCCTGGCTGGAGTTGTGTGGAGGTGGAGCGCCTCCCAGGGCCCTGGCTTTTCCTGCCTGAGTATATTGCTGCACCCTTAGCTTTAAAGGCTGGCAGAGATGGGGTGCTCTTTTTCACACCATTTATTTTCTCCAAATTTACCTCACAGGGTCAATTGCCACATTCAAGTGACTTCAGATGCAACAAACAATTTTAGTATAAGCAAAGTCTCACTCAAAGACATCTACACGATTATTTCTAACATTCTTGGAGTAACTCTGGTAGAAAGTAGGAGAAACAGAAGTTCTTATGTTTAAGAAACATTTATTGGGCGACACAAAAGGTGATTACAGTAGTGAAGCTGTAGGACTATGTGATTAAGTACCAAATTGTGTCACATGTCCTGGATAATAGTTAAAAGCATGTGATTTGGTTTGGCTCTGTGTCTCCACCCAAATCTCATGTTGAATTGTAATCTCCAATGTTGGGGGGACTGACCTGGTGGGAGGTGATTGGGTTGTGGGGGCAGATTCCCCATTTGCTGTTCTCATGATAGCGAGTGAGTTCTCCCAAGATCTGGTTGTTTAAAAGTGTGTAGCATTTCCTGCTTGCCTCTCTCTCCTGCCACCATGGGAAGATGTTCTTTTTTTGTTTTTGAGACAGAGTCTTGCTCTGTTGCCCAGGCTGAAGTGCAATGGCCCAATCTCAGCTCACTGCAACCTCCGCCTCCCAGGTTCAAGCAATTCTCCTGCCTCAGCCTCCTGAGTAGCTGGGACTACAGGCACCTGTCACCATGCCCAGCTAACTTTTGTATTTTGGGAAGATGTTCTTGCTTCCTCTTCACCCTTCTACCATAAGCTTCCTGAGGCATCCCTACCCATGCTGGCTGTACAGCCTGTGGAACTATGAGTCAATTAAACCTCTTTTCTTCATAAATGACCCAATGTTGGGTAATTCTTTATAGCAGTGTGAGAACAGACGGATACAGCAGAGTAGCAGGAGTGTGCATAGCTCAGAGGCTGCCTAGTGGGAAGGGACTGTGGTGTTTGTTGTGTTGTGTTTCATAGCTCTGTACATTTGTCTCCTCAGCAGGGCCACACTGTGAAGGCTGGGTGACACTGTATTTATCTTGGTATCCCCAAAAGCCTAGAAACAGTGTCTTAGGCATAGTAGACACTCACTAAATGTCTGGTGAAGTAAATTGTGGGATGTTGGTGAGGTATCAAATTTAGATGGAGCCAAATTGCGGTAAGCCTGGAATGCCAGGCAGAGGAATTCAGAGTTGAAGAGATAGAAGATGAAAAACCATTGATGACTCTGAATAGGAGCATAATGTGGTGAAAATACTGGTACCCAGAGGGAGTGGACAGGAAAATCCCTGCAGTGAGTTGAAAGGTGGCGTCCAAAGACATCTCTGCATCCCAGTCCTCAGAACCTATGAATGTGACTTTATTTGGATAAAGAGTCTTTACAGATATAATTAAGGATCTTGAGGAGATCATCCTGGATTATCTGGGTGGGCCCTAAATCCAAGGTCCAGTGCCCTTATAAAAGTGAGGTACAAGAAGCATTGATACAGAAGAAGAGGAGGTGATGTGATCATGGGGGCAGAAATCAGAGTGATGCAGCCACAGGTCAAGAAATGCCAGCAACCACCAAAAGCTGAAAGAGACAACAAATGGATTATCCCCTGGAGTCCGTGAAGGAATTGCGCTCCTGCTGGATTTTGGATTTCTGACTTCTAGAACTAGGAGAGAAGAATCTTCTGTTGGTTTAAGCCACCATGCTTGTGGTAATTTGTCACAGCAGTCTCAGGAAACTAATACAAGCCTCAAATCAGTGACGCTAAATAAGATGCTTTTATTTAAGAGAAAACACAAGCAGTGAGGGTCATGTGGCTCTGAGTTGGGCTGAAGAACAGAGAACAGGTAGCTATGGGAAAACACTCACAGCCTAGTAAGCGGTGGAGGGAGGATAGAGGCTGGCTGGGAAATGCTGTGACCGTGAGGGATATGAGGAACTCTTTAAAGGGAGGAGGATTTGTTTGTACGGCTTGGAGATGACATCAAAGCAATAGATGTTTGAGGTGTGGCCCTCAGGATGCAGACAAAGCACAAATGGGTCCCAGCATGTGTGACTTACTTGAATTCAACCCTTTTCTAGCCCAGGCTTCTTTGTTTTCCCAGTTCCCAGATTATTCAGTTATACCCAACTTTTAACAACGATGGTTCTTCTATTTGGTTCATGGGAATCAACTCCTGTTATTAGGATAAAATGTGCTTCAGTCTCTTTCCTGACACATAATGTAGCCATTTGTCCCCAGGTCTCAATAAGAGGTCTTTTTTAGAAACTAATTTTTCTTAGATCTCAGCTTAAGGCACATGCTCTGATGTGTGAACCCTTTGAGGAGAGGACTGTGTCTTTGCATCACTTTGTTCCTGTGTTTGACAAAAGTCCTTGGCATATAGCAGAGGCTCAGTAAGTGTCTGTTCTTTTGCCAATTTTTTTTTTTTTGTGTGTGTGTATGTAGAAAAGTGTGTATCTTTTTCTGGGTCAGTTTCACTCTATCACAAATTAATACCTAAAAAGGCCTTTGTTAATATAAAATATATAAAGAAGATTCTTAGCTAAAGCCATATAATTGTACATGAAAAATAGGGGAGCCCATCATTACAGTAAGACCTGAGGACTGAGCCTTACCCACTATACAGAATAAAAGAGAGAAGACTTATGCAAATTGTGTGCTCTTAATTTTGTGAAAGAATATATATATATATATATATATATATATCTCAAATCCAGAACACTAAAATTGGTACAATACTGTTACTATACTACTACAACTTTCATATATATATATATATGAAATATATATATCGTAGTAGTACAGTAACAGTATTTCATATATATATATGAAAGTTGTAGTAGTACAGTAACGGTATTGTACCATATATATGATATATGATATATATATGAATTCATATATATGATATATATATATATGAATTCATATATATGAATGTTGTATATATATGATATATATATGAATGTTGTATATATGATATATATGAATTCATATATATATGAATGTTGTTTAGCAACAGTATTGTACCATGTATATCATATATATGCATGAAAGTTGTAGTGTATATATATATGATATATATATATGAATTCATATATATATATATGAATATTGTAGTAGTATAGTAACAGTATTGTACCAATTTTAGTGTTCTGGGTTTGATTTTGAACTACAGTTACTACATGTCATCATTGAGGGAAGCTGGGTGACAGGTACCCAGGACTCTATGTAAGAGCCCCCTCCCTACCTCACCTCCCAGAAAGAAGAAGTAAAGAACAAGCCCTGGTGATGGGAGGACGGGGAGGGATAAGAGACAGAGGAAAGACATAACGGGATGGGCAGGAGGGGAGGGAGTTTTTGCTTCACTACCCTTGCTCAAAAAGCACAGCCATCAACAGCAGATGTCTGACACCCTATAAGTCTGAACAATCAGATGATGTATATGAAACTCATTTGTAAAAGTTTTAAGACTTATGTAAAACAAGGAATGTTATGAAACAAAGATATCCATTGAATTCCCCCTGGACAAAGGGAAGGAAGCACTTTTCAAGACAGCGTTTCTTCCTGAATCTGTTCCAAAAGGAGCCTCAGTGACATTCCTCGAGGTCACTTAACACTTGCTCCAAGGTCAGAACTGGAGGCAAGACCCTTCAAAGAAGCCTCCAAAACAAAGGGCTTGAAAGGTATCAACTGATTTTTACAACTTCTTTCCAAGGGTGACCTTGGCCCTGCTGATCCGTGTGTAACGGAAAAGCCAGTGGCTGCTGGGCATGTCACCAGCTGCTGCCCAGTTCAAAGTCACCCTCTGCTCTCCCAGGGCACCAGCTGTTCTGTTCCTTGCCACCTCAAGATCCACTTCAGCCTGGGGAGAAACCAGAGCCTCAGGTCCAAGTGTACCCCACTCATCTGCTCCAGCTCCCAAGGGACAACCAGCCTCTTCACGGCCCCCACCTGAGGACCCCAGGCTGGATGTATGAGTCACAGGACCACAGGACCACAGGACCAGAGGGGAGCCTCCCAGAGAAGGTTCTGCTGCTTCTGCCCTGTGCCCACCATCCCTGGGGTCTCCTTCTGAGAGCCCTACTTGACAAAATAGGTTTCAGGGTATTTTAAACCAAGGACCAGAGCCCGAACTGTGATGATTCCACCCTGTCAGAATCCAGTCAATATTCTATGAAAAGCCCACGTTACATGGGGTGGCTATGGAACTTGACCCAGCTTGGCCCCCAGCCCACTGCCAGCATCAAGTTCCAGCCCCCAGAAGGGCCCAATAAGCATGTGAGTACAACCTCGTGAGAAGGGAACCCCTCAGCAGAGCCCAGCCCATCCATACAACTAGAAGAGATTGTAAAAACCATTTGTTTTAAGCCAATTCATAACCAGAACAAGTAATAACCCTCCTAGTTCCAGAGCCTATTAAGGACTTTCAGTGACCTTAACCCTCTTGATCTTCAAAACAATCCCTCTTAGCTGCAATATCATGGCGGGCACCTGGTTTATCATTGCATACACCAATACCTCTATCAATACCTGGCATATCAAAAGACTTCAATAAAAACATTTGTTAAATGAAAAAAAAATAAGAGATTTGTTGCTCTTAGGAAAAAACAAAGATTAAACAAAAGATTTTCAGGGAGCACTTTCTGCAACTGTCGTCCTTTGTCCCCCTTGTAACTTCTGACACCGAGGTGAAAGACCTCTGCCCTTGCAGTTTGGAGAAATCAGAATAACGAAGAGAAAAGCAGGAATGCTTACAGATATGTGCAAGGGCAAAGATATATGATGAAATATTTTTACCTGGGCTCTTTCAAAATAGCCAGTTTGAGTCATAAGGAAAAGTGACCTTTGAGTTGAAACCCAGTTTTCGCTTTCTCAACTGGGTGGCTAAATTTAAATGATTTCCCTCTCATTGATTATGCTTGGTGTCCAGCCAAGCTCCTACGCTCCCCAGTCAGAGAAACCTGGGCTTCTGTTCTGGCTGCCAGTTTGCTAACATGTGTGGCTTCCCAGGCAAGTTACTTACTTTCTTTAAGCCTCTGTTTCTGCATTGGAAAACATGGGATTTCAATACCTTGCTCATTGGATTCGTTGAGCACTAAATAGTGTAATGAAATATTTAGGACAACACCCAATACATAAGATATAAGCCAAAAAAAAATGTTCCTTTCATATTTTTCTTGGTCTTCAAAGCTACCACTTCTCTTTCATGAAAAGGAACTATTTTGTGTTTATTTAACGATTATGTTAAGTGCCTACTGAACTAGATATTGGAAGTGCAATGATTAGACAAGGAGCTTACAGCTTAGGAGACAGGACATAGTTTAATAATGTGCATTGATGCCATGATGCAAGGTGGTGGGGTGTGGTAGGATCAAGAAAAGAGCAATTACATCTGTGGAGAGTGGTTTAGGGGCTAAAAAGGATTTTAGGGCAATCAAGATGTTCTTTGGCAAGTGAATAGATTTTTTAAAAACTGTGGTACATCCAGATAATGAAATATCATGCAGTGCTAAAGCGAAATGAGCCATGAAAAGTCACAGAAGAAAATTAAATGCATATTACTAAGTGAAAGAACCCAATCTCAAGAGACTCAAATGGTATGATTCCAACTACATCACATTATGGAAAAGGCAAAACTACAGAGATAGTAAGAAGATCAGTGGTTGCTAGAGATTGGGGGCAGTGAGAGATGAAACAGATAATTTTTTTTTAGGGCAGTGAAACTACTCTATAAGATACTGCAATGGTGGGCACATATCATTATGCATTTGTCCCAACCCACTGAATGTACAATAACAAGAGTGAACCCTAATATAAACTATTCAGACTTTGGGTGATGATGTGTTAGTGTAGAGTCATCATTGTAACAAATGTGTCACCCTGGTTGGGAGGCAATCAGTGTATAGAAATAGGAGGTACATAGGAAGTCTCTGTACTTTCCACTTAGTTTTGCTTTGACTCTAAAAAGAAAGTCCATTAAATAAAAAGCTTCCTGGATAATGGAACAGATGCATGTCAGATGAATAATAGAGGAGGAGCGTGGATGTGGAGAGCAGTATAGAACAGCTTAGAGGGCTGGAACCAGAAGAGATTCAGTGCAGACAGAGTTTTAGATGTTGGGTGTAAGGAAGGGTGGGTGGAGGCTGGAATGAGACTGGGCCAGGTGGCAGGACCTAAGCCTGAAGGGTCTGGTGTGTCAGAATAACTTTTATTATTTTTATTTTTGTTGTGATTCTTTTGAAATAATGTGAATGTTGAAATATGCCTCACTTTAGAGTGGCCTCATTCTTTCAAATGTAACTGTACAGTGAAATTTTGTAAAATAAATCACATTTTACTTTTTCCATTTCCATTATAAAGATGAAAATATAATCCTTTACAAATTCCATAAGTAAAGGGAAAAAAGGACCAACTTCAGAAACCTGCTTTGTGACTCCTGAATGTGTGGGTAGACTGCAAGAGAGCTTTCTTAGCTGTGGAATTTCAACCACAAGCATGGGGGTTGGTGCACACAACATTCTACTAAGATAGGCAGGAAATCACATTATTCTTTTTAGTCAAGAATAGAAAGACAAAACTAAACAATATTATCAAAGTCATAAATCTAATATTTTAGTTACATATGCAAGCCAATTTGCAGTTGAGGCTTTCATTTCTTTCAAGATTTGAGTGCAGTTTCTTTTTTAATTTCCATGAGTTCATTGTCCCTTGTCAACTCTCTCTTATGAAAAACATCTCCATCAGCATGGGCAATGACACTGTTATCCCCATTCTTCAGTTTAAACACACAACTCAGGCAGCGCCTATCAATGATTTTCCATGTTATTTTGGGACAGTGCCAGGTCTAGCCAAAATACGGCTGAGACTTCCCAAATTATGTGAAAAACCCCATGACCACAATATTCTACCTCTTTTTAATTAAAGAATGGTATAAAGCTGTTCAGATTCAGAGAGCCCAGGTCAAGAACATATGCATATAGACAAAGCCTGGAGAGAAATATGCCAAAAAGGAAATAGGTTAAAGTTTAAAAACAATATTAAGGATTTCCTTTATAAGAACTTTTTTTTTTTTTTTTTTTTTTTAACACGGAGTCTCGCTGTGTCACTCAGTCTGGAATGCAATGGTGCGATCTCAACTCACTGTAACCTCTACCTCCCAGGTTCAAGCGATTCTTCTGCCTCAGTCTCCTGAGTAGCTGGGACTACAGGTGTGTGCCACCAGCTAATATTTGTATTTTTGGTACAGACAAGGTTTCACCACATTGGTCAGGCTGGTCTTGAATTCCTGACCTCGTGATCCGCCTGCCTCGGCCTCCCAAAGTGCTGGAATTACAGGCGTGAGTCACTGCACCCGGCTGAGAACAAATATTTTAAGGAGTATTTAAAAAGTGTCAGAGACTAAACACAAAATGCAGGTGTTTCACAAAAATTAGCATTTATGAATTTGTCTTTATCATATACTTTAATTCAGAAAGCAACATTTTTGAGTAGATAAAATTTTGATTATGGGTTATATTTGGTTATAATAATGAAATTAAATTCATTCATTGGTAGCTGAAATCAGACTTAAATACTTTAAAAATTTGCATTTATGCTAGAAAGGCCACCTTAGCCAACAATTTTATTGCGTTGCAGATCAAGGCTAAGCTCATAAGTTAGCTATGAAAATTCTCTGCACTGAACTCCCATATGCTTTCTATACTTCTTTATGTTTCACTGTGTATTTTAACTATTTCCTTATTTTCACTCTGTTTATAGCTATTTTACATATCTAAGGTCAAGTCTCTGTCTTGTTATCTTTATGTCTTCACTGTCTCAACACAATGTCTTGACACGATAGGTGTTCTCTTTCAAAGTGTTGCATAAAGCATTATTCACAATAGCAAAGACATGAAATCAATGAAGATGCCCATCCATGCCGGATTGGATAACAAAAATGTGGTACATATACACCATGGAATACCATGTAGACATATAAAACATGAAGTCATGTCCTTTGCAGCAACATGGATGCAGGTGGAGGCCCTTATCCTAAGCAAACTAACATAGTTTGCTAGAAACCCTAAGCAAACTAACATAGTTTGCTAGAACAGAAATCCAAATACCACATATTCTCACTTATAGTTTGCAACTAAGCATTGAGTACACGTGGACACAAAGATAGGAACAATAGACACTGGGGCCTACTTGAGAGGGAAAGGTGGGGGCATGTGTGCATTGGAAGGCTACCTGTTTGGTACTATGCTCAGTAACTAGATGACAGGATCATTTGTACACCAAGCCTCAGCAACCATAATTTACCCATGTAGCAAATCTGCACATGTACCCCTGGAACCTAAAATAAAAGTAGAAGAAAAAGGAAGAACAAAACAAAAGTGTTGCGTGAATCATGAACAGACACAGCTGGTCAGAAAATAATAGAGTTTAAATACCTGTTGGCAGTGTCCAGGTTCTTCATCTTCAGACCTGTGCCAGATATCTTCCTTTTGCCCTTCCATATCTACTCTCCACACTCCTCTCCATGCTGCTTTTTACTTAAGGAAGTTGACTTCTGTGGGTTCAGCTGAAGTGGAAGGGGGTGGCTGGAGACAGTTGGGGTGGATCACTGCCGTTCTTGAAGCAGTTCTGTCTACATGATGCTCAATATGGCTTCTGGGAACTGCCCCTCCCCTGATCCACACTGACCTAGGGAAGGCCATATACCGCCCCAATGTTTGTGGCCCCAAGATATTTTGCTATCCATTACAGTGTATCCACCATGTCCTATGTTCTACCCCTACCTTTGTAAATAGTTCCTTCATTAAATCCTCTTTGAATATCCTAATCTGAATATGCCATTTGTCCTGCTGAGACTTTGACTCATTTGATACATGACAATTCAAATTATGGCAAAAGAGTCCATCATTCTTGACCAGTATATGCTTTCTCAAAATCCTCTCAATGAACTCTGAAAGTCTAAATTCCTCCTAGTTTTTAGCCTCTAATGTGTCAACCCTCTTTTATATCCCACCACATCCTTCTCTGCTTTTTGACTCAGTCAAATTAACATCACACCTTCTTTCTTTCATGTCTCCATTCTTCACCTGCATCTGTCTTTGGCATTGTTTCCCTGCTCTTGGAACTTTTAGGATTATTTCTCTTAGGACTAATGTTATGAATAAGTTTAAAGAGACTACGGATATTGAGCTTTCAATGCGTATTTTGGGGTATCGGGAGGGAGAGGAAACACTGGAAACAAAGTTAAAGGATTTTTTTTTTACTATAGAACTTCCCAGAATCTGTGATGTGGATTGTGATCTTCTGAGTGTCGTAAGCAGGATTTCTCAAACTTACTTCATCATGGAACACTCGTTATCACTAAGCACCTGTTGGCATTCCTCAGGTCGCAGTTTGGAAAAGCTTGCCTGTAGGTATGCTTTTCATTCCAACCTGCTCTTCCTCCATAAGTATTGATTGTACAAATGAATAAATATTGACAAACTTGGTCAGAACTCTAAACGAGGGAAGTGGAAGACAGGATACCGCAACCCTTCTTTCCAATCCACTGGTGTATGCATACATCAGGATCTCCAAAGACGGGTGGGGTCGTGTGAAAGGTGGCCAGCGCTTCCTGAACGATCCAGCTTGAGGGAGTGACAGGAGACCTACCGGATGGTCATTCAGATGTCTTCTTCAAGCCTTCAAACCTAAATTAGTTGTAGACATTTCTCCCCTGGTGTTTCTGCCCTAATTCCTGAACTAGCTGGCAGTGGAGAAGGGAGTAGGCAGGAAGATAAAGAAGAGCATTTATCAGGTGCTTGCGATGTTCCAGATAACCGATTTGGTTCATCCTGTTTCCTGAAGTTGTTCATTGTTGAATGGAAAAGTAAAGATGCAAAAATGGGTATAACGAATGCAGTATAATATAAGGTAACATCATATAATTAACTGTAATTAATGTAGTTAGTATATAAATTACAGCTACACAAACGAAGAGCTCATCCTCTCGGTTTTTAGCATTGCCTCATTGTCCTGCTATGGCGAGGTCTATATTTATTGGCATCTGATTTCATGTTTTATTGTGGAGTAAGCATGAGGCCAGACTTAGACAATATCCATCCACCTTCATGTCGTACATAGAAAAATATACAGATTATATATTGTAAGTAGCTGAAAGAGACTGTATGTTACTAAGAGGATGAGAGAGAGAAGGAGGAAAACGAGCAAATGATTTAAATCTTATTATCTAATACTTTGCAGCCCTTTTTCTATTGAGAAACAAATACAAAAATTGGCTAACGTGATTTTAGAATCTGCATCCTTTTCCTCTGTACCCCATTAGAGAAAAATGGATTTAAAAAATAGGCAGCAACTTCTGGGAAAATGGAGTAGGCATACTTTTTCCTATTTGCCCTCTAAGTACAATTAAAAACACTGAACATTATAAATAAAACAAACACAAGACAACTGAAATGTGGAGAAAATAAGACAGACTAGCTAAGGGTTTTGGGATCCAAGGAAGGACACATGGTGGTGAGTTTCCGGTTTGTCTGTCTGTCGCCTATATCTCAGACTTGGCAAAAGAAGACAATAACCCCAAAATGCCAATGCACACAGACAAAAAAGTCCTGCCCCTCCTAGAAAAGGACCCAGAAAGGGCAGCCTAGCAAGAGAGAACATGTTGAAACAACAGTCACTCTACTCTAGCCAAACATTACAGAAAAAGCTGTGATACCACCCAGTCCCACTCCTGCATAAGCAAAGTAGGGGGACCTGACTTTCTCCCTTGCCAGGCATGTCAACCTCATTCTCTGTCTCCCTTCACCCCAGGGTAGTGTCAGACAAGGCCAAGTATTCTTTGCCAGCTTTTTGATGTTTTTTTTCTTGTAAATTTGTTAAGGTTCCTTGTAGATTCTGGATATTAGACCTTTGACAGATTCTATAGGTTGCCTGTTCACTCTGATGATAGTTTCTTTTGCTGTGCAGAAGCTCTTTAGTTTAATTAGATCCCATTTGTCAGTGTTGGCTTTTGTTGCAATTGCTTTTGGTGTTTTTGTCATGAAGTCTTTGCCCACGCTTATGCCCTGAATGGTATTATCTAGGTTTTCTTCTAATGTTTTAATGGTTTGGGGTTTTACGTTTACGTTTTTAATCCATCTTGAGTTATTTTTGTATAAGATGAAAGCAAAGGGTCCACTTTCAGTGTTCTGCATATGGCTAGCCAGTTTTCCCGGCACCATTTGTTGAACAGGAGATCCTTTCCCCATTGCTTACTTTTGTCAGGCTTGACAAAGGTCAACGGATTGTAGCTATGTGGTGTTATTTTTGAGGTCTCTGTTCTGTTTCATTGGTCTATATGTCAAAACAGCTATTTTGAATTCTCTCTCTTATAGATCACATGTCTCTTCAGGATTGTTCCCTGGTGACTTACTTAGTTCATTTGGTGAGGTCATGTTTTCCCAAATGGCACTGATACTTGTGGGTATCTGTCAGTATCTGGGCTTTGAAGTGTTAGGTATTTATTTTGGTCTTTGCAGCCTGGGCTTGTTTGCACTCATCTTTCTTGAGAAGTTTTTTCAGGTGTTTGAAAGTACTGGGTATTTTGATCTAAGCTGTATCTGCATTAGGGAGCACCCTAAGGCCAGTAACACTGTGGTTCTTCAGGCTTATAGAGGTACTGCCTTGATGGTCTTGGATAAGATCCAGAAATTTCTTACCAGGCAGAGATTCTTGTTCTCTTCTTTTACTTTCTCCCAAACAAACGAAGTCTCTCTCTCTCTCTCTCTCTCTCTCTCTCTCTTTTTCTGTGCTGAGCATCCTGGAGCTTGGCGTGGGATGACATAAGCACCTCTGTGGCCACCACCACTGGGACTGCACTGGGTCAGACCTAAAATCAGCACAGTACTGCATCTTGCTCAAGGCCTGATGTAACCACTACCTGGCTACCAATATTTGCTCAAGACCCTAGGGCTCTATAATCAGCCGGTGGTAAAGCCAGCCAGGGTTGTTTCCTTCCCTTCAGGGTGGTGAGTTCCCCCAGGCCCTGGGTAGGTTGAGAGGTGAGAGATACAGTCTGGGAGCCAGAGACAGAAGTCTAAATCCTTAGAAACCTACTTGGTATGCAGCTTAGCTGCACTCAGACAATGAGACACATTCCTTCCCCATTCTTCCCTCCCCTTTCCACTGGCAGAGGAGCTTGCCCCATGACCATCACCACCACAGATCCGTGGGGAGTACTGCCAGGCTACTGCCATTGCTCACTTAAGGCCCGAAAGCCTTCAATCAGTGTGTGATGAATGCTGCCAGGCCTGGAACTCACTCTTTAGGGCAGTGCGCACCCCCGGCTCATGGCAGGTCCAGGAATGCTATGAAAGACCCAAGGCCTGGATCCCAAGAGGTTGCTTGGTGCTTTGACCTCTATGGCTGAATTGGTAACTAAGATGCAAGACAAAGTCTCTTACTTTCCAGCATAAAGAGTCTCTCACCATAGCTGGTAATGTGCTGGATCTCACCTAAAACTGGCACATCTCAGAGTCCTACCCAAGTTCCATGGCATACTATCTGGGTATCACTGATGATTATTCAGGGCCCAAAGTTCAGGAAGTAATGAGGCCTGCTAGGACTGGTTCCTTCCCTTCTGGGCAGTGGATTCCCTTCTTGTCTAGCCTATGTCTAGAAATGTTGTCCAGGAGCTAGGACCTGGTGGGGGTCTCATGACTCTGACCAGTGCCCTATCCTACTGTGGCTAAACTGGTAACCAAGATGCAGAACAAAGTCTTCCTTACTCTTACCTCTCCTCAAGCAGATGGAAGGAGTCTCTTTTGGAGCCATGAGCGATGCTGCCTGGGGGTGGGGGAAAGGTGATGCAAGCCACTCCCTTAGCTGCCCCAGCTGATGTCTCAGTAGGTCACGTGCCTCCCCAAATCTACTGGCTCTGAGCCCACCTCAGCACTAGGAATCACCTAGGAGTTGCAGTCCTTGTGGGTTACACTGACTTTCAAGTTTATTTAGAGCCCCAAGGCATTTTAGCCCACAGTGATGAGGCTTGGTGGAACTCAAGTTCCAACAGCTGGGGTGGGTGATTCCCCTCTGGCTAGGTCTGATCTAAGTGCTCCCTCTGTGGGCAGTTATCAACTGAGTTCAGCTCAGCTTTGCTTTCTGCTGTGACAGAGCAGCACTGAGTTCAATGCAAAGTCTCACCGTCTCTGCCCTCTCCCTCTCCCAAAGACACAGGTTTTCTCTCCATACAATGTGGCCACTGCTGGGGGGATGACGGAAGGGTGGCATCAGCAATTAAAGACTGTCTTTCCTGCCCTCTTCAATGCCTCTTTCAGCAATATGAAGTTAAATCTAGGTACTATGAGTGCTCATCTGATTTTTGTTTTTTTATGAAGGTGATTTTGTGTATAGATAGTTGTTAAAATTTAGTGTTCTTGTAGAGGGGGACAATCAGTACATCTATTCAGCCATCTTGCTCTGCCCTTCTTCTTCTCTACCTATGGTGGTATTGACTATATCTATTTTTGCAGGGTTTTTAGTGGTTCTTTAAGTATCACATTATATATAAAACTTAACATACTTTACTGTTTTGATCATTTCACCTGTTTGAGTGAAGTGTAGAAATCTTATCTCCCTTACATCCATTTACCCTCTCTTTAACTTATAATTGTCTTATGTATTTCCCTTACATATATTTAGAACCAGACAGTGTTATATTTGCTTCACCCATCAAAAATAATTTAGAAAACTCAATAGGAGGAGAAAATTTTCCTGTATTTACCAATAATTTTCTGGACCATGTTCTTTCTTTCTAGATGTCCTAAGTTTTTCCTGTTTATCATTTCCTATTTAGAAAACTTCCTTTAGTCATTCTTTTATTTTGAAAAGTGTTAGCTTTAGAATAACTTTAAGAGAGAGTAAATGTCAATAACCTTAAGCCTAGTGACCCTACTCTTGCTTACCCATTTCGTCGTTGGCCTTGGCAGCTTGCAGCCCTCCCTGTCTACCCAGTGGTTCCCATTACCCTCACAGAACACAAGAATTTCATTAGGCAATGTGACCTTGGAACTCTGAATGTGCCCATTAATCCACGTTGGCAGAAATGATATAACGTAGCGATTAATAGCAAATTCTTTCAACTACTTCTTTAAGTTTTGTCGTAACACCTTTGCAAGTCTAATCTGGTTTATGAAGGTATAAGAAAGAGTTTATTGGAAAAAAGAGAGAGAGAGCTGAATCGGTATTACCCTTGTCTTCAACATCTTCATGAGTGCCTTTGGGTGTGCTGGGTCAAATTAGATAAAGTTTATAAGGAGAAAAAGAAGAATGAAACCAAAAGGAAATATTTTAGGAGAAATGTCAAAGGTGAAGAGAAGTTTTTGTTTTTTTAATCAAGCAATGAGAACTTTTTTTTAAAAAAGAACTTTGGGAGAAGTATAAGATGTAACATGGGCTGAAGGAAGTAAAGACAGGAAACGTTAAGATCTATAAACTCTGAAAAGGTAGTTTGAGCAGAAGTAAAAATCATTAGTGACAGACAGTTTGGAAATGATTCAAGAGTAGTTAATTGTGGCCAAGTGCAAACACAATAGTTAAATTTTCACCATCTTCAGACATGAAAAGTTGGAGAATTGTTAGATAGCCGCAAATACATATAGTGGGAGAAAAGACCACAAAGCATATTTGTCAAGATATAAGTCAAGAGGACAGAGAATAGAGTCCATCATAGCACTCTCTTTAGGAAAAACTGTTGCTAATTAATTTATATTTAAATATAATTTGAAAATACTTTGGTAGATGGAATTTGTTCTTCTCTGTTGACTCTTACAGGAAATTCCTTTTTTACAAACCCTTTTTTGCTATAATTCAAAAATATTGCTCTATCCAATAAACATATATTAAGTCTGCTGGTGCTGTGGGGACTAGAAATACAACAGGTATGGATCTTCAAGTCAAGTTCCACCCTAGTTCCCGGTGCAGGCAGAGCAGGATGGAGAGACACAGCACAAGTGAGGGGTGAATGCCAGAGCTGCTGGCTCCTGTTCCAGTCTTTCTTCCTTGGCCTCACCTGGACTTTTACTATAATAATAGTCACCATTTATTAGGTGCCTCCTATGTGTATTTTACACACAGTAACACTAATCCAAATAACACCCTTATTTTACAGATTCAATGACTGAGTCAAGATTTACATAACCTGCTCAAGGCCAGACAGCTAGTACATGGGAAAGGTGAGATTCACCCATCTCTGCTTATACCATGCTCTGCTTTAAGGTTCTCTGAGAACTCAGACAAACCTCGGTTAACAGAACATAGGAGGAGCAAGGACCGCTGGTCATCCTGCCACCTGATCAGGAGGAAGGAAAGTTGTATTTGTTGAACACATACAATGTTTTATACATAGTACTAGGTACTTTTACCTAGTACTTAATCCATATTTATCCTTTACTCATTTATTCCTTACAATAACCTGGAAAGGGAGATGTTTATATCCTCATTTTACATTGAAGGAAACAGGCCTAGAGAAATGAGCACAGTATCCAAAGTCACATAGTTAATAAGATGTGAAGCTCTGAATTTGAAACTCCCTTGTTTCGAAGTCATGAAACTTACTGCACCCCGTTTTAGACACTTCCTTTTGAGAAGAGTGTGGAGGAATTAATCAAAAAGAACAAGAAATTCATACTCAAATAGGGGCTAGGAGTAGAGACAATTCAATACAGAGAGAAGTCTTAGATGAGAGCAGTGAGTCAGGGCACTGGACTGGGACTCAGGAGGCTTTCCCTGGACGCCAGTTCCACGGATGCAGCCTCAGGCAGGACTTCACCTCTCTGGGCATCAGTTTCTTCATATGTTAAATATATGGGGTTTTAATTAGGTGATCGCTAAAGACTCCTCTGCCCCTAAGCTCTATGTCTCTAAGTGCTAAGAAGGCACTGACAGTTCTTCCTACCCAAGGAGCATAGTATGATGGTTCTGGTTCGGGCCAGCCCTGGCTGACTCTGGCTGTCCCTGGAGATGATTGGGTTCAGAGCCGCCGGACCAGAACTGGGGATGCGAAAGCAAGAGAGTCTACTGCTCTCTCTAGGTCCTAGGCAGCCCAATTATTGTTGGGCATCCGGAAACTGGCTCCCCTATGAGTTTAAAAAGAAAGCTGAGCGCCCAGGGAGTGTGACAGTCACCTGTGGGGGGCTTGGGTGGCTTTCTCTCTCTCTCTCCACCACCTCCACCCCAGGCTCCAGGCTGACGGCCGCCTTATCGGCCGCAGGTGGCGCGCCCCGGCAGAGGTTGGCAAGTCGCCAGGGTGGGCGGCGGCCCCAGCTGGGCGCCCCGGCCGCGAGGGCTGCAGGCCGGGCGCCTGGCCTGCAGAGCGAGCCCGGCGGGCGGCCGGAGCTGCTCCTGGGGGCCGGGGCCCTCGCCCTGGCTGCAGCGGGAGGCGTCTCTGAGGCCGGACGCGCGTGGGGGGCGGGGGCGAGGCCGCGGCGAGCAAAGTCCAGGCCCCTCTGCTGCAGCGCCCGCGCGCCCAGAGGCTCTGCCAGACACGCGCGAGGTCCGAGGTGAGGAAGGCCCGGGCGCGCCTGGCCTCGAGGGAACAGCCGGGACGTGGGGCGCGGGGCGGGAGTGGCGGGACCTCCATCCAGAGTCCCTGGGCCCCGCGAGCCGTGCGCCCGGCGGGACGCCCCGAGCCGGAGCGGGTGCACTTGGACCTGAGGCTGTGGCTTCTCCCCAGGCTAAGATGGATCTTGAGGCGGCAAGGAACGGAACAGCCCGGCGCCGTGGGAGAGAGGAGGGCGACTTTGAACTGGGCAGCAGCAGGTACATCCCCAGCAGCCACTGGCTTTTCCGTTACACGCGGATCAGCAGGGTCAAGTTCACCCTTGGAAAGAAGTTGTAATCCGTTGATGCCTTTGAAGACCTTTGTTTTGGAGGCTTCTTTGAAGGGTCTTTGCCTCCGGTTCTGACCTTGGAGCAAAAGCGTTAGGTGGTCTTAAAGAATATCACTGAGGCTCCTTTTGGAACAGATTCAGGAAGAAAAGGCTGTCTTGCAAAGTGCTCCCTACCCTTTGTGCAGGAGGGATTCAATGAATATCTGTGTTGCATACCATTTCTCATATTATGTAATTCTTAAAACTTTTACAAATGGCTTTCATATGCATCATCTAATTGTTCCAGCTTATAGGGTGTCAGACATCTGCTGTTGATGGCTGTGCCTTTTGAACAGGGTAGTAAAGCAAAAACTCCCTCCCCTCCTGCCCATCCCGTTATGTCTCTTCCTCTGAGTCTTACTCCTCCCCCTCCTTCCATTGCCAGGCTTGTTTGTATTTCTTCTTTCTGGGAGGAGAGGTGGCGAGGGGGACCTTACGTACCTCCGAATCAGTTTTGTTCAAGTCCAAGGGGGAAATAGCGCTTCCTTTCCCTGAGTGTCTTTCTCAGTTCCCTGGCCCTTGCTAAGCTCACTTCACAGGCTTTATGGAGCCAGGCAGAAGCTCGCAGTCAATGGCGTGTGTCTTTGTTTCCTCTTTCACTGTGGGAATAGTGAATCATTTTCCCCTTTAGCCTGAAATAGTTTATGAGGCTATTACAGTCTCTGAGTTCATGCCAGGCTACCCAGAAATAATTGACCTGTGTCAAGTGATCACCCAGAGGGACAAATTTATCAGTTTCTGTAGTTTGTCCTCAAGCTGCAAGGGGCTTGATTAGCTAACTGAAAACATGCCTATCTGATGCTTAAACTGAAGCATTATTTTAGTCTGTTAATGTGTTTGTGCAGTGACCTTGCTGTATTTCTTCTAAGTATCATGGTATTTTTTCATAGAAAATTTAGTTTTGCCATATAGAATTGAAAAAGTGATAGATGGTGTTATTTCCAATAGAAAAATATGATTTTCATCTGCTGGCTGTTTAGGCTGGGATTGACTGTGAGTCTATTAATAGATGGCATTTTCATAAAGAAGGCTATTTATGTATCGCACTGGCTGAACATTTGATGCATGTACAAAGGAGCTATCCCTGCAAAAAGTGTAGTAACACTTCAGAACCCAGAAAAGTCCTCAGAGGGGAAGCCCACAGCTTCTTCTGGAAAGAAGAAAGGGGCTAAAAAGAGAAATACAGAAAGTTAACAATAAGTTAAGATGACAAGGTTATGAAATCAAATGTCATGAGACTAATTTTTATAAAAGCTGACCAAAGATTATATATTTAAAGGAAGTTAAGCTTGCTTCAATCAAGTTAGTTATATGCTTGTTCTAATCATGTTGCTATGGCCTGTGACACGTTCTTTTGAACATATTTGGGGAAGATGTTTGTCCAGTGATTTTAGTCAATACTTTATATAATTTGATATCATCTTATCAGTAAAACTTTATCATTTACCTGGATAAATGCATCATATATATGTAAAAATATTCATATATATAAAATCATCATATACATAAAAATCACCATATGTATAACTCATCATACAAACACACACACAGTCCCTCATGGAGTTTATATTATAGTATGGAAGACAGACATAACTAATGCACATATAAATAAGTAAACTACAGCCAATGTTAGAAGGTAATGAATGCTATGGAAAAAAAATTAATCCAGGCTAAGGAAATCAGGAGTGCAAGGTGGGGAGTACTTTGCAATTTTAAGTAGGGTGGTTAGAGTAGATCTTATTTTGAAGGCTATATTTGAGCAGGGAGTTGAAAGAAATGAGAGGATACGGCTGTGTGGGAGAGCATTCCTAGAAAAGGTAACTGTCAATGCAAAGACCCTGAGTTCTGAGTTGGGCACATGTTTGGTAAGTTCATGGAACAGCAGAGAGTCCAGGCAGGTTGGAGCAGAGTAAGCAGGTTTGGGAGTAGGGATGTGATCAGAGAGGAAATAAGGAAACAGATCGTGTAGGGCCTTAGAGGTTAATGCAAGGATTTTGGCTTTAATTGCAAGACAAAGGAAAGCCATTGTAAGTTTTTGAGAAAAGAAGTAATGTATAGCTAGTGTTTTTAAATGATCCTCTGACTGCCAGTTGAAGATAGACTGAAGCAGCATAGGTGGAAGTAGAGAGACTAGGCTGGGGACAGCAATGAAAGTGGTGAGAAGTGGCAGAATTCTAGATGTACTTTGAAGGTATCAGCAAGATTCCCTGACACCACTCCCCACAATCCTTCAGAAGAATGGTCATTCCTAATTTTAAATCAACATGATTTTTTTTTTAATTTTAGAAAATGAATAATTTAATTGACTTAGTGGACACTGTTAACATACTTATCTTCCCTGTGTATGTGAGCTCTGTAAAGCAGGCAATCATTTCTTATGTATTCATATATCCTTGTAGTACCTTGGACAGTTACTTTTGTACTTGCAGTGTTTGTTAAACTGAATAATGTCAAAATTATTTTTGACATTTTGTGAATATCATTCTTATGTTTGAAAATATTATAATAGTTGAATGTCATAACTAAACACATTTATGTTCAATTGGCTGTAAAACATTTTATAACAGTTATCAATTTAAGCAATTATATTTTTTACAGGAACCAAAACAGGAAAAAAATGAAGAAAGTGAAATTGATTGGACCATTAACATTGGTAAGCTGTGAAATGTTTAATGTGAATAATCCTGCCTTTTATTCAAATTTAAGTATTGAATCAATTGCCTTTAGAGCAAGTACTTTAAGATTGTCTAGCTAGGTGAGTTGACTCACATCTGTAATCCTAGCACTTTGGGAGGCTGAGGTGGGAGAGTTGCTTAAGCTTAAGAGTTTGAGACCAGCCTGGACGACATAGTGAGATCGCATCCCTACAAAAAATAAATAAATAAAAATCTTTTAAAAATTAGCCAGGCATCGTGGTGTGAGCCTGTAGTCCCAGCTACTTGGAAGGCTGAGGCAGGAAGATCATAGGAGTCTGAGGCTGCAGTGAGCTATGATCATACCACTGCACTCCAGCATGGGTGGCAGAGTGAGACCCTGTCTAAAAACGACAACAAGAAAAAACTGTCTGCAGTCAGCAATAAATTGTTCTTGCTGCACCTGTGCTGTCTAGGTTTGGCTTATTATTCAATGACCCACATTCTCAAGATGGGTGATGTTTTTAAAAAGTAACAGGCTGGCAGTGACACAGGGCAGAGCTAGCTGGTGTGCAAGGAAAGTGAAAATGGGAACTGTGTTAGTGGCACAATGCAAACTCAACAGTTTCAGGAAAATGAGTTTCTGCATTTGCTTCACAAGCCCTCACCCCAAATTTAGCTTCAAATAAGCTTGCATATCAAGAAGATAATTGTTAACTACATTAATTTTAAATTAAGAAATCTACATTCACATTTGGCTTCCAAAAAAATGTCTAAATAAGGGGTAACTATTAGGGATTCTGATTGTGCTGAAAACAGTTTTCAGCGCTTTTCTCCTGGTAGAAGACAAGACAATATTTTTGGAAGTAATCTCCTATTCTGGTTTTCATTTGAAGTATGTCTCACAGAGGCAGCGCAAGAAAGCCTTTGCCCATTTTTAGTCAATATGATGTGTTTCAATCAGGGCAGCCATTATTTGATGGCAAAGAAGTTAGAATTAAGTGTCATGTCAGCTGAAATCCAACTTAGTAATTAAATGGATAAAAAGGCACCAAAACATCCACACTTTCAAACATTGCTGTGTACTTCTCATGTAACCACAAAGCTCCTATTCATTGTCTTCTCCCCCATTTTTTGTTTATTTGTTTGCTTAAAAAGTCTCAGTAAGGACAATTTTAAAAAATTTTGTGCTTTGGTGAATAAAATGTTTATAAAATGAAAGCTGGTTTTAATGCATAGGTTTTAAATCTGCCTCCTACAGAAAATAAAATTCTACAAATATTAATGTAGAAACAGAAATTTTCATTTGAATTTAAAAGTTTTAGTTTAAGTTAAATTTAATCTTTATTTCACCTCTTAATAGATATCTTAATAGATTTTTTTTTCTCCTGAAAGAGATTGAGGATAAAACTATGCTTTAACAGGAGTTGAAAATATATTATTTTGTGGAAAATCACTGAAAACAACTCTAGGTTTACTTAGGATGTTGCTGTGAAATTTACCTAATTTTAAATGCATGCTTAGAGGCTGTAAAATTGTATTCAATTAATATGAATACATTTAAAATGCTTTTTAATGTTAACAACCTGACCCTGTGCTTTTAAACTGTGGTTGACAGACCCAAGTGTTCTATTTTCCTTTTCCCGGAACTGCTAAAAATGAACCTTTGGGACACTAGTCCCTTTGTAACAATTTTAGGGACCCAGCTCCATTGGCTCTTGACTTTACCTGCTCCCATGTTTTATTCCAAGCTTTCTCTGGCTTCTGACCCTTTGTCTCTTTCGGTTCTCTTGCTTGCCCTGTGTGTTTGATGATGGAGTTTGTCCCTGTCCCTGAAACCTTGTCTGAACTTCTGGAACTCTTTGAGAATGGTTTGCACACACACTCACTTTCCACCATGTGCCTCTAACCTCAGCTTCACCAGGGGTATTGACCCAGTCTGACTTAACTTCAGCCTTCAAAGGCTCCACTGAGCCAAGCCTGACTCATCACCCACTCTCCCAACAACTGTTACTTGTCCCCAAAGAGGGCTGGGGTTGGGGAATGGGCAGAGTAAAACATTTTAAAAGAGAGAAGAGAAACAAAAAAAAAAAGACAGGAAGCTATAGAAATGGAAAGGTAAGAGGTGGAAAATGTAGTCTTGAAGGCAGAGGAGGAAAGAAGAAACAAAGAGAAAGAGAACCAAAAATGGGTCAATCAAAAACAGAGAAACGGTGTGAAATGGGAGAGGACTGAAAAGACAGTAACAAAGTCCTTTTAAGTGTTAGGACACTGATCTGCTGGTTAGTTCTTGGGGTTGTGCACTTCAGTGCGGCAAGTGGTAGCACCCTTCCCCTTTGTAGGCAGTACTGCGCCCAAGATCCTCGGCGTGGTCCACCAGCAAGGCCTTCTCTCTCTCTAATATCCTCTCTCACACTTCGTACTGTGCCCTTCAGGAATTCCACTGCCAGCAGTTACTTAAGCATTCCATGTAGTTTCTAGTTACCTTCTTGTTCTAAGCCTAAATTCTTCCTACTTCCTCTACACTTGCTGATTCTTCTCTGGGGAACTCCCTCTTACCCTTCAAGGTTCTGCAAACTTGGCAGGTGACACTGGTGAAAAATAATTTTTTTTTAAATTTTCTGCATAAGGATTTCCATGAGCAAGACTTCCCTAAAGTACATATATAGACACACTGTAATGTCTGTTGTGCCTCACTACTGAATCGCCTTTTTATAGCTAACTCAAATCTTGTAAAAGGATCTTATATCAGAACTCAGAGCATCTATTTTCCCCCTATTTTAAATTCTCCCTCTGAAATATTCTGAATGCTTTTTTAAAGGATGTGGTGTGTTTGTGTGTGGGGTGTGTGTGTGTGTGTGTGTGTAAACTTAATGTCTTTCCCTGGCTGTCCTTAATTTATTACCTCAGGAGCTCTGGGAAATCAAATAATATTTCTTAAACCTTTATCCCTTCTGATTGTATTGTAATTATTTGCTCAAATCAGATACCGATTAAACAGAATTAGATTGATTTCTTCACAGAATACAAAATAAACAGAATCATGAAATTAAGCTGTTAATGATTTGAAGACCTCCTTTTCTAAGACATTCATTTGCAACTCTTTAAAAAAGTACTGACTTTAAATACACATCCAAATAACACATAATTATGGAAAAGGAGAAATTCCATTCCACAGCTAAGTATGATTTTATTTCCTTTTTTTAGTTTCGATACTCTGATTGGCAGGATAAATTGTTTATGTCCCTGGGTACCATCATGGCCATAGCTCACGGATCAGGTCTCCCCATCATGATGATAGTGTTTGGAGATATGACTGATAAATTTGTTGATACTTCAGGAAACTTTTCCTTTCCAGGTAAGCATTTCTTTACCTTTTAAAAATAATCCATAGCCTTTCTTTAACTGGGTAAAAGTTTTGGAGTTGATTTTGCTATTCATTATCATCTTGTTTAATGTTTTGGATATCTGGATGACCCCAAATATCATAGAAGGAGTTGTACAATTCTCAGAAAATTGTTCAAATGCTCATTTAAATTTCAAGAAATACATGTATTGTTATTTTACTTTTAATACAAATGAAGGAAACACAGGAAGCTTCTAAATAAAGTAAGGAAGTCACTCTACTTGGGAACAGTGGAAATGTAACAGGAGTATATCCATGCAGTATCCATCCCATTAATAGTGCTGTTAGGTTTCAAAACACATCAGTTAAACATGGCAGTACTTCTTAGCTGTGTTTAGCTTATAGATCTGTTTCTGGGATTTCTTGTTTTCTCTCCCCTTCACCTTAAAAAAATTATGCCCATTTTCTGTCTCTAATTTTGGATCAACTAGATTGACTGGAACTTGAGATGGCACTTCACTAAAGAGTGAATGGATTTAATGTGTTCCTTGGAATTCACCCAAAGGACTATAATTACTGAAGAGCCAAAAGAGTCCCCTAAGTTAATGTTATCAGTAAGAGGGGCCCTGACAATAGCATTAGAGTGAGGTTCCAATAGACATGGTTGTGTTTTGTTGTTTTGTTTTGTTTTGTTTTTAAGGCAGAGTCTTGCTCTGTCACCAGGCACCGGGCTGGAGTGCAGTGGAGCAATCTTGGCTCACTGCAATTTCTGCCTCCTGGGTTCAAGCAATTCTCCTGCCTCAGCCTCCCTAGTAGCTGGGGCTACAGGCGTGTACCACCACGCCTAGCTAATTTTTGTATTTTTAGTGGAGACGGGGTTTCACCATGTTGGCCAGGATGATGTTGATCTCTTGACCTCATGATCCACCCGCCTTGGCCTCCCAAAGTGCTGGAATTACAGGTGTGAGCGACTGCACCCGGCTGACACAGTTATTTTCATAGTAACAAAATTCAACATAGAAAGGAGGATTTTCATGCTTTCTACCAAGGCCGAGGGCTCTTTTCTCTAAGAGACCTTGTGGGGATGGGGCTGGAGAAGACTCAGTGAAGCTTTGCTGTTGCACAGATGGTAGAATGTTTTCAAAATGCTGGTAAAGGAAAGGCAGCTTTCTTAGCAAAGATATCTAAGAAAAGTATACTATATAATTTAGATAGCATTGAATAAGAATTTCCAGTGTTCACTGATTGAGAATTACATATTTAGTTACTATTGTAGGCCTTACCTGTAATTTCCTAAGAAAATAGGATTGCTTGATGAGTACAGCAGAATGTTCACATAAATGTTGATAAATATTAATGCCTTTTAAAAATCCAGTAAAAGCATCTTTTGAATATTTAAAGCAAACTCCTATAAAAAACAGTTTATTTATTTATTCTCAAGTAATATTGTCTGAAAAAAAAACCTCTTCATAATAAAATTTTTCATTGTGCTTACTATGTGCTAGGTCCTATGAGGGGCACTTGACATACATTTTTGCACTTTACCCTCACAAGAACAATACTGCACAGCAGGTGATCCTATTTTCTGTGAAAGATGATGAGACCAAGGCTTGGAGAGGACAAATAACTTGCCCATACTTACACTGCTGGTGGGTGTTAGGACAGAATTCAAACCTAGTCCTTCTGCCATCCAAACCATGCTCATTATCATATATATTATAGCGTCAGTATAGACGATTAGAAAGAAAAAGTGCTTGGGAAAGTTGTAAATGGTTTGCTTATTTGTGACAAGTGACCAAAACTTTAACATAAACACCATGAGGTTGTAGCAGGATAGATAGTTTAAAAAGTCTAAAGAAATGGGAGAGGTAGGAATTTTCTATTTGTTTTCCTAGCAAGTCTATAGATTTACAACATATTAATTTCATATACAAATAGAGCAGGATGATGCCCATATTGAGACACCTCAGTTAAAAATTTATTTCTCATGGAATATCACACAGCCATAAAAAATACAAAATCACCAGCTACTTGGGAGGCTAAGGCAGGAGAATTGCTTGAACCCAGGAGGCAGAGATTGTAGTGAGCTAAGATTGCGCCACTGCACTCCAGCCTGTATGACAGAGCAAGACTCTGTCTCAAAAAAAACAAAAACCAAAAAACAAAATTGTGTTCTTTGCAGCAATGTGGATGCAGCTGGAGGCAATTATCCTAAGCAAATTAACACAAGAACAGAAAACCAAATATTGCATATTCTTACTTAGAAGTGGGAGCTAAGCATTGGGTACACATGGACATAAAGATGAGAACAATGGACACAGATCTACTAGAGAGGAGAGGGAGGGGAGCAAGGGTTGAAAAAACAAAGACTGGGTACTATGCTCATTACCCAGTGACGGGATCATTCATATGCCAAACCTCAGCATCACACAATATGGTTGTGTAACAGACCTGTGCATATACCCTCTGAATCTAAAATAAAAATTGAAATTATTTTAAAAAGAAAAGTAAAAAGAAATGCAGACTCCTAGGCCACATCCTGGACCTACTGAATTAGCAATAGTATTTCAGCAAGACCTTTCCCTCCCCACAGTGAATCAGAGAGGCATTTATGCACATTAATGCTCAAGGGTCTATTAAGTGGTCTGATCTTCCAGATGCAGAGCTGGGTTTCCCACCCAGCCCTTTGGTCTTAGTAGCAGGACAATGGCTCTAGAGGAACTTACACCACCTGCCCTTGATTTTCATCTTATTTCATCTCGAAAAAAAAAAAAGAAAAGAAAAGAAACTGCAAAGACGCTACTCCCGCTCCTGAATTGTCAGCAGCTTCTCTCCACTGCCTCTACTTTGAAATTATCTTTGGGTTTCACATTGCCTGATTTTCAAACCACAAACCACCATTTATTAGAGCAACAATAGAATATTTTTGTGGAATAAGAGACCCAGCTTTATCTGATCATGTATGGTCTAGCACCTCCTTTCAAGTGTTGCAGATATTCTCTCTTGATGACTCACACTAGCCTTCCAGTGAAGCACTTGTATGTCCATAAAATATCTGTGAAATAATGTAGAGAATCCAATGATTACTTCTAGGAAAAGAAAGTGAGTGGCTTTGAAAATGGGTGGGTGTGCTGTCTCCCTGTAGTCTCACTTGTAACTGTTGCTATATACACTTTTACCAATAAAAAATAAATTTAAAGTAAAAAAAAATTTTAAATGGCTTCTACACAGGGTTAAAAAATCCAGTTAACAGATGGTTGGAAAAATAAAATATGGTAGATACATATAATGGAATATTATTCAGCTTTTTGAAAGGAAATAACTTATTTCTGACACATGCTACATCATGGATGAACCTTGATGATATAATGCTAAATGAAATGAGCCACTCAAAAAAAGATAAATACTGTTTGGTTCTACTTTTATGAGGTATCTAAAGCAAAATTCATAGGAACGCAAGTGGAATGGTGGTCAGTAGGGGTTGCGGGGAGGGGCAGTGGGGAGCTGTTGTTTAATGGGTATAGAGTTTCGATTTTGCAAGATGGAAAAGTTCTGGAGGTTTGTTGGACAGCAGTGTGACTATACTTAACACTACTGAACTATACACTTAAAAATAGTTAAGATGGTAAATTTTATGTAGCATGTATTTTATCATAATTAAAAATTTTAAAGTCAGATTAAAACAGTGCAACTCACTTATCACAGATGATTTCTCTTTTGGACCAACTTCATTAGTTCTGTTTTTGTTTTTACTAATACCAGAATAATTCCCAACTTTCTTATTTGGAGCAGTTTGCTTGTTTTTGTTTTTGTTTTTTAACTTGTACCTAATTATGAAACTGAATGGCTTTGAAACTGGACATGGAAGAGAGGTGCCATGGGCTGTGCCCATGGCCAAATTAAAGGTCTCTCCGGGGAATGGCACAAGCAAGTCACTTACAGACCTGTAGTTGCCGCAGTGATAAACTCGCAAGAGCTGCCAGCTTTGTTTCGGTAGCCTCCGAATTATAAACACCCCTGTTATGACACTTGGTACCCTATAGCCATGTTTCTCATTAGGCTTACTGGCTGTTGTGGGATTTAGAATGGGACATTCCTCAAATGTTATGAGTTTCCAACATCCATTCTTTGGTCATTTGTAAAAATAATATTCTCATACCTCTTTGGAGACAATGAAATCTTTAAAGGATACTCACTCTAAATCCAGACCGCTTATTGATGTGAGAGTTATAGAGTTTAGCAAAAATCACAGGGGTTGGGAGCAGATAGAGTGAGTACTTAGCTGAGGTTCCAGCTCATCTTATATAGATGTTTACTTAGTCTATTGTTTAGAATTGTTAGATGCTTGGACAACCAGACTTAATAGGAGCCAAACGAGAAGGGAATGTTGGAAGAAAAAAAGGTTTAAATTACAAGAGGGTCCGACAATGACTTATTGTGAGCAAAGCCCATCCTTGTCAACAGAATAAAGCTTCTCCATGACAGGGTTGTTCCCTCACAATGAGTCAGTTGTGCAGAAACTATGCACACGACATTCTGCGTCCAAAACATTAAGAACAGAGTCAGAGAAAACAGTTTTTTTTTCTGCAGAGTATCAAGGACTTGGCATCTTTTATGCTAAGTCTCTGTGACTATAGTAGTCTAGAAAATTCCGTGGGGAAACAGCTGCACCCTGATTGTCCTTGCGTTGCCTCTTGGTTGAGGGAAAAAAGACATTTTGAGCCCCAAGGTACCTTCATTAACTGTCCATAGTGCCTAGGGTGCCTGAACAAACACCATCTCTTTGTTTTATGATGAATAGTTCTATGTGGTAAAAGAAGTCCTAGGCAACATTTAAAATTAACTGAAAGCATATAATTGGATTGTTTGTAACACAAAGAAAGGATAAATGCTTGAGGTGATGGATACCTCTCTTTTTTCCCCTTCGAAAAAAGAAGTCCTGAGCAGAATCAAGGAAGGCAGTCATTGATTTCTTTGATACTCAAAAGGGAAAATAAAGACTATGTTTCCCTATTTAATCCTTAATGTATACACTGCTTATTCACCCATGAGCTGTGTGACCTGACCATGAGCAAGTCTCTTAACCTCTATAATCCTTACTTGTCTCACCTTTGAAAGGTAAGCATAAATTTACTGATAGAATTAAATGAGATGATTTGTGTAAAGTGTCTGGAACATAGTAAATGATCAATAAATATTGGGTGAACTCCTGGGCTCAACTGATCCTCCTGCCTCAGCCTTCTGAGTAGCTAGAATTATAGGCACCTGCCACTATGCCTGGCCAATTTTTTGTAGAGGCGGGTTTCACCACGTTGCCCAGGCTGGTCTCAAACGCCTGGCCTCAAGTGATTCTCCTGCATCAGCCTCCCAAAGTGCTTCAATTAAGATGGGAGCCACTGGGTCTGGTGGGGGGTACTTTTTAAAAATGTGATGTTCTGGACTCAACCAGAGATTCTGGCTGCATTTGGCTTGAGTGGAGCCTGGGCATCTGTAATTCTTAAGCTCCCCACGTAGTTCAAATGCAGAGACAGTGTTAAGAACCACCAAGCCAAATGACCATGTAGAGATTGTTTATGAGACTGAAGCAGAATAGGAAGAATCTGACAAGACCAGGACTAGGCCCTTATCAGATCTAGAATGCCATGACTCTTTAGGCAACACATCAACATATGTTTAGTTCACCTTTGTTTCATGCAACAGAAACTCTGAGTTTCTCGGGAGCTCTGGGGCTCCTCAGGCTACTAACCCAGCACTAGATTTCCGTTCTTGGGACTCTGAGAAAGGAGCAGGTCCAATCTGAAACATTCATAGATTCTTTCCTAGGAGGAAGAGTCACATGTGCTTGGGGCTTCTGGTGAAGCTTCAGGAAGCTTTTACTCAATGAGGGAAGGTGAATGGGGAGCAGATGTGTCTCATGGAGAGAGACAGAGCAGGAGGGAGAGGCCAAGCTTTTTAAAACAGCCAGCTCTCACATGAACTAACAGAGTAAGAACTTGCTCATTATCTCAGGGAGGGCACCAAGCCATTTGTGTGGGATGTGTCCCCACGACCCAAACACCTCCCATCAACCCCACCTCCAACATTGAGGATCACATTTCAACATGAGATTTGGAGGGAACAGACATCCAAACCATATCAATATCCTTATTGAGAGAATGTAAAAGTTTGAGGTAGGTGTTGAAAGAGAGAAAAACTTATTTAAGATTTCACCCAGTTTTTCAGTTCAGGGAAATTAAAAACCACAATGATTTTTACAATGATTTTAGAATAGCTTGTCTGCCTCTAGTTTCAAACACCGTTCCAATTTGCCCTATTCAAAACTTCAGGATGGAAATGAACACACAGAAATGAACTGATAAGAAGAAAAGTAAAATAGGGTATGAATCTCCAAGATTCTGATTGATTATAAAGAGCTAGATTAATAATCAGAAATTTCACTGTGAACAACAGTAGACATTTTAATCCTGGGAGAAAGATTATGCCGCAGTTGGGGCCAGATGCCAGATTCTGACAGTAGTTTGAGTTTTAAATAAAGTTCAACCTTCTCTTGCTTTGGAAAAAGATAAGGAGGATACACAGCACCATGAAAACATGACCCCTGGGCTATTTACACATGGTGAAGGAACACAGAGACCAATTTCTCTGCTAGGACCATGGAAAATGAGAAATATGTACCCTGATGTGTTTTCTCAACAATGCTGTGGGAATATTTTATCCTATTATTTTGTGAATGCAGTAGATGTAGGCTGCTTATTTTTTCATCTGTGTTTTCTAAAAAGTAAAAATAAGTCATTATCACATGAATAAATCAGTATAGTATAGTGTTATGAGCATAGGCCAAATTGCCTGGGCAGGCTTTCAGCTCTGCCACTCACTAGCTGTATGACATTGAGTAAGTTACTTTAGTTATCTGTGCCTCCATTTCCTCTTCTATAAAATGGGGGTTTGTAAAATAGTCTTACCTCATAATTAAATGAATTAACACACCTAAAGTATTCAGAGCAGTGCCTACTAATTTATAAATGCACAATGAACATTAGCTATTATTAAAACATGAAAATCAGGAAAGGTACATTGACATTTTATCAAATAAGCTCAAATTAATAGATAATAATACAGCAGTGCTGGTAAACAAGGGGTGGAATGCAGGATATTCACTAATTGCCAGTGATCACCGACTTGCCTTTGAGCAACTCAGTTATCTTCCCTGTCTAATTTTTTCTCCTGTGGAATGGATGTAACTTAGCCTTTCCCTTACTTATGTCATACAAGACATGTAAAGAAAAACACAGTTATAAAAATAAAATTTATTGAAATATCTGTAAAGTGCTTTGAGCTGCCAAAAAAAAAAATGGGCTCTTAAATCCCATTTCTTATTTTATCTATTTCTTATTCCCTCTTCTGTATTCTGTGTGTTTTGTGGCTTCCTTGTCTCTTCAGTGGCTCCTCTGTGCTTCCTTAGAAGGCTGCTTTGCCGAAGGCTGATACTGGGAGGATCGGGAAAGATTTGGGAGGGCTTATCTTCTCCTGTCTTGGCCCTTAATGTCTGGTACCTAAACCCTTAGGCTCTTTACTTGAGTAAAGTGAAAAGAATGCACCTGAGTGTGCAAAGTAAAGAATATTTTTAAAGAGAACCTTAACGACAACATCTTCTAGCTTTCATACGTTTGAATTAATATATTTTTAAAACCTGGCAATGCCTATGACTAGTTTGACCTTTTAACATGTTTTGTTTTATTTTTTTTTTTTATTTAGTGAACTTTTCATTGTCGCTGCTAAATCTAGGCAAAATTCTGGAAGAAGAAATGACTAGGTAATTTATATATATGGTGTACCTTTTTTTAAAAAAAGTTTCATTTGAAAATAATTTCAAATTACAGAATTGTAAGAATATAAATATAACATGCATACTATACTCTTTACCCAGATTCACCTATTATTATCATTTTCGCTCCCAACTCCCAATTTAAAGTAAGCTGCACACATCATGACCCTTTTCTGCAGTGTGGCTCCTAAGAATAAGTATATTTTCTCATATAATCACAGTACAGCTATCAGCTTAAGTAAATTTTAATACTTTTATCTTAATATAACATCTGTATTCCGATTTTGTCATTTGATCCAATAATGTCATTTATGACATTTTCTCCTCCTTCTAGTTTCTCAATAGATATCTCTATGCCCCGTAAGCATGAGGTTTGTATATCTCCACAGAAAAGTTGCTGATTGTAATAACTGCTATCTGTATGCTAAAGGAGACCTCAAAGGTGACTATCTGGAAGCATTTGGAAAATTAGATAATAAAAATTTGAAAGTAGTGAAATGTACTTATTTTTTATACTAACTTTCTACTAATTTGGTAAAACCATTCCAAATTAGTTTGAATTCATGACATTTTAGCATATTATTTTTTTAAATTTCAAATTCTGACAAATAGGAAGAAAGTTTTTTGGTTCTTTTTATAAAGAATGTGGAAAAATCAATATGGAAAGGACTATTTCACGTGTTCAGTCTGCTTATTCCTATATTTGTAATATGTAAATAGTAGTGAACTTTTCAGTACAATAAGATATACAAATCTAAAATATAATTATGAGAGAGGAGTTAAATTGTATCCACAAATTATCAATATCATTTAAAAATGAATCATTAACTTTTTTGCAGTTAACAACAAAAATTTTTTCATTTTCTTTGGCTAACAGTTCAAGTAAACAGATTTGCAGTCATGGAGCTTATTATTTTATAATTTAAGAAAATAAAAAAAATAATGTCTGTTTATTATAATGTCCTATACAGTTTTTTTTTTATCAGTTTAGTAAATTGACTAATTTCCAATTCTGAAAATTTCTCCTAAAAGAGATGAATAAAGGATGGTAGGCCCGGTACTGTGGCTCACACCTGTAATCCCAGCACTATGAGAGGCTGAGGTGGGTGGGTCACCTGAAGTCAGGAGTTTGACACCAGCCTGGCCAACAGGGTGAAACTCCGTCTCCACTAAAAATACAAAAATTAGCTGGGCGTGGTGCTGTGTGCCTATAATCCCAACTACTCAGGAAGTTGAAGCAGGAGAACCACTTGAATCCGGGAGGTGGAGGTTGCAGTGAGCTGAGATGGTGCCACTGCGCTCCAGCCTAAGTGACAGAGTCAGACTAGGTCTCAGAAAAGAAAAGAAAAAAAAAGGATGATATTTAATAGAGCCTTTCTCATTTTTTTCAGATATGCATATTACTACTCAGGATTGGGTGCTGGAGTTCTTGTTGCTGCCTATATCCAAGTTTCATTTTGGACTTTGGCAGCTGGTCGACAGATCAGGAAAATTAGGCAAAAGTTTTTTCATGCTATTCTACGACAGGAAATAGGATGGTTTGACATCAACGACACCACTGAACTCAATACACGGCTAACAGAGTAGGTGCATTGTTAATGTCACATTTTAGTAAAGAAATTAATTGCTATGTGAAAATTTGTCAAGGAAAGATTTTTAAATGAAAAAAGATACTAGACTGAGCATCTGATGTATATTAGAAATTGATCATCTGGCAGCCATGTCTGGCAGCATCTATAGCCTGTGCCATTGCATGTTGGCTTTCCCCCAAGTGGCATGGTAGGTTTATTTGAGGACCGAGCTCACATCTTATACCTGTTTATTTCTCATGGAACTTTCTACTGCAGGATCTGACAGGTGCTAGACTCTCAATAAAGATGGCTGAATGAATGAATAAATGATTGAATTAATTTACAAAAAGACTTGCTTTAGTAATTGTCGACTCTTCACTTATCCAACAAACATTTGAGGGTGTTTAATGTGCTCAGTACCATTCTACGTGTTCATAATATATCAGTGAGCAAAGTACAGATCTCTGTCCTTTTGGTGCTTACATTCCAGTAGGGGGAGATAGATGATAAACTATCCTGACTGGGAGTCCTGGCAATGGCATCGTGAGCAAATAAGTCAGGAAAAAAAAAAAAAAAAAGGGAAGAGCAAGACATTTAGGGTCTTATAAACCTCCGCAAAGACTTTAGCTTTTGCCCAGTGAAATGGCAGCTGTTGGAAGTTTCTGAACTGAGGAGTAACATGGTCAGACTTGCATTTTCAAAAGATCACACTGACTGCCATGTTGAGAATAGACTGGGTTGAGAATAGGGACAAGGGTAGAAGCGAGGACCTCTTCCCTGTTATTTCCCTATAATAAAAATACAGTAATACTTCCCTGTTACTCTTCCTTATTACAGTTGCAATTTTTTTTTTAATTCTTGCTTTAAAACAGTTGATTTATAAGCTCAAAATGTTCATACTTCTCTCACAGGGTTGACTCAGTAGCATCAACTTTAATGATACTAACTTATTAGAAGCATTGGCTAATCCTGAATTTCTTCCTTTGTGCGGTGTTTAGGTGGGGAAGATGTTACTCAAGAGGCTAAGACTCTGAAAGGGGCTTGCAGTCAGTGAACAAATTTTATTTGTCTATGTGTTTGTTGGATGTCTACTTCATCTTTCCAACTAAAGACCTCCTGCCTGTAACCACTTAGGTGTGATCTTTTTTAGTGACATCTCCAAAATCAGTGAAGGAATTGGTGACAAGGTTGGAATGTTCTTTCAAGCAGTAGCCACGTTTTTTGCAGGATTCATAGTGGGATTCATTAGAGGATGGAAGCTCACCCTTGTGATAATGGCCATCAGCCCTATCCTGGGACTCTCTGCAGCTGTTTGGGCAAAGGTATGTGAAAGCTGGGCATTTTTATGTGTATTAACTGCTGCACACAGTTATCTCTAATATGCAGAAATCTAGTACTTGTACCTGTGCAAGTCTACATTAAATTTCAGCTGAAACTACATCCAGAAACATGGTGTTAATATGGTGCTTTAGTAAGGAAATTAATTTTTAACATAATTCGAAATGTCACAGGCCAGGTGCGGCGGCTCATACCTGTAATCCCAGCATTTTGGGAGGCCAAAGCATGAGGATTACTTGAGGTCAGGAGTTGGAGAGCAGCCTGGCCAACATGGTGAAATCCTATCTCTACTAAAAATATAAAAAACTAGTCTTGCATGGTGGCACATGCCTGTAATCCCAGCTACTCAGGAGGCTGAGACAGAAGAATCACTTGAACCTAGGAGGTGGAGGTCTCAGTGAGCCAAGATCGTGCCACTGCACACTCTAGCCTGAGTGACAGAGCGAGACTTTGTCTCA
>NW_016107413.1:6552097-6566259 GCF_001604975.1 Cebus imitator
AAAGGAAAGAATGGTAAATCCTTTCAAAGCAGTAAAGTTTTATTTTATTTTATCTTACAACTAACAGAGAACCGGTAGATATGGAACTTGACAGTGTTCCCAAGAATGCTATTTAGAGAATTATGTGTGGATTTTCCTTTTTTCCTGACTGCTCTTTGAGAGCCTATCACCAGGGTGGGTCAGATCTAGTCTTTGTGGGGTGCAGAAGCAGCCATTGGATCTAGAAGACTGGCATTTGCTACATTACTTTAATGTTTCCTAAAGGACAGCGTTTGGGAAGAAAAAGTAGGTTAAAGAGTTGATCAGAGTGCCTTTAAACTTTTCTCCCATACAGAAGTGACCACTGTTTCTTTTCTGTCCAGATACTCTCCGCATTTAGTGACAAAGAACTGGCTGCATATGCAAAAGCAGGCGCTGTGGCAGAAGAGGCTCTGGGGGCCATCAGGACTGTGATAGCTTTTGGGGGCCAGAACAAAGAGCTGGAAAGGTCAGGAAGGTTCTTGAACCACTGGTTCAAAGAACGCATTTTTACATTTTGTTGCTCATTCTTTTGTGGTATGTGTTTATTACCTTCCCTTTCCTAATCTTAACCCTTCTCTCACAAAATATAAGCACCCTTTACTGGTGGCTGTAGTTGAATGTCAAACTCTACAGCAAGGTTCTTAACCTTTCATGCTCTATGGACTCTTTTGGCTATGAGATAATACAAATAGACTCGCTTGTTTTTAAATGCATGAAACGAAATATGCTAGCCCTTTGGGAAGCCAAGGCAGGAGGATAGCTGGAGTCTAGCAGTTCAAGAGCAGCCTGGGCAATGTGAAAGACCCTGGCTCTACAAATTTTCATTTTAATTAGCTGGGTGTGGTGGTGTGCACCTGTGGTCCCAGCTACTTGGGAGGCTGAGGTGGGAGAATGGCTTGAGCCCAGAATGTCAAGGGTGCAGTGAGCTGAACTCCAGCCTGGATGATAGAGTGAGCCTCTGTCTCAAAAAATTAAAATTTAAATTCAAAAAACCCCAAAATAAATAAATAACCACCCCAAACACAAATAAGTAGGGTTATAAAGGGAAATAATTATATTAAAAAATACTTATCAAAATATTTTTATTTTATTTTATTTTACGCCCTTAATGACTACGAACTGGAATATAGAAGAGAAAAACCTGAGAAAATACCGACTTCGCAGTTACAGCCCAGAATTCTTTGTAGGGCCTTGTGGGTCCTCCATAAGAATGAGGAGAGCTTCCCACCCAGGCCTCTCGCTTTCAACTTTAATGATCCAGGATAAACCTGGAAAATTGATCAGCATCTGGAGGCATGCTGAAAACTCTTCTCTGAAAAAATTACCAAGGCATGATCGACATATGAAAAGCTATGTATACATCTTTAATGTGTATATCTCAATGAGTTTGGGGATAAGCACACACTGGTGAAAAAGGCTATTCCGCTTTACTTAAATGAAAATAATTACTTAGTATTTTACTTAAATAACAATATCCCCTAATACAGTTGAAGTATGATTCCATGTAAAGTATTTTCTTTGGCTGTTCTATGGAACTCTTGATACTCAGAACTCTTGGATATACAAACTCTCTGGAAATTCTCCAGTATTAAAAACAAAGTGTCCCTTATTCCCCCCATTTCATTTTCTACTCTTCTATTCCATAATCCCGCTTCAAAACCCACATGTTTCTGGTTCTCTAACCTCTTCCTTTTTTCTCTTTCACTGCTGCTTCCTGTACACAATAGTCCACACAGACCACACTAACCCTCAGTTGGACCACAGGATGTCAGTGTAATCAGTGCCGCTCCGTTAGTCCCGGTAAGCGAGCCGCCTAAGCGAAGGTAATTACGGTGTGTCCGCTGCTGTCACTAGAGCTGTGGGTCACACTGGGCAGACTCAAGTCATCCTGCCACACCTTGAGGCCCAGCCACACAGGAGAAATCACAGCACTGGCCGTGGCCTGCTGGCTGCCCCCAGAGATGCAGTGTGCTCCATGAACACAGGCCCCAACCAGAGGAAAGCATTCTGAAGAGCTGGGTGCTTTATGCAATAAAAAAGACAAACCTTCTGGTGGCAGAATATGTTTTTAAAGAACTAATGAATTTCCATGTTGTATTTGGTTAAACACTAAAAGTGGTGTTCCTGTGTTTTTTTATCACAAAGAGAAATACCCTAATTTGAGTGATATTTTCACCCCAAAGTGTCATTGTATATCCAATGGATTTTTTTTTTAATTTCAGGGAGCCCAAATTAAATTTTACATACTCTCTGGGTCTGGCATGGAAAAGTAGACTTGATTTAATAAAAAAATATTGTAATTTAACAGAACCGTTCTAGACATTTTAAACTTTATATCAAATGCCAGCAGCCAGTAATAATGCATTTGAATTATGACTCAAAAATATGATAGTTAATATAATGAGCAAAACTCAGGAAGAGATAAAAGTTGAACACAATGAGACTAATATAATAGTAAGAGAAATGATCAGGCTTGCTAACCGTGAAGCAGCTACCATATGCTAACTACTTTCTATAATTATCTGTCAACCTCACGATTATCTTGCAAATTAGGCATTAGTAAAAAATTGAGTAAGAACTCACATTCCATAAGTATTGACTACCTTATAGCCTTGTACATAGCTTGACAGATGAAGGTTAGCCTGATTTTTAAAAAATCAAAGAGAGAAGCCAAGGTTTATATACAACATGTAAAATTTTCATCCCTCGCCCAGTGGGCAATAGGAGGATTTTCTTTTCTCCAGAGAAGAGACATTGACCTGAAATAAGAATCTGTTTATGAGTTCCAGTGGTGTTTACAATCAATTCTGGTTTTGCTTGGTTTCTCTCCTTCCCTTTTAACCCTGACTTGTGATACTGGCTGTGAAGGTGATGGAGAAGCTCTTCCATATCCTAGGGTGAACCCTCAATTCGGGAACAGCCACAGGAATGTTGGTGGGCCTGGAAGGGATGAAGGGAAATGGATCAGTAAAGAGAGGGCTTGGATTTGTTCTAGGCCTGGCTGATCCTGAATTAGTTCAATTCCCAAAGACCTGGGTTTCACCATGGGTTCACTGCTTTGACTGACTTTGTTACTTAAACCTCCACCTATATAGGAGCTGAGTATGACTTGGATTATGGATTGTTATTCTTAATTATAACATTTTCCTTCTCATTTTTCTGGTAGGTATCAGAAACATTTAGAAAATGCCAAAAAGATTGGAATTAAAAAAGCTATTTCAGCAAACATTTCCATGGGCATTGCCTTCCTGTTAATATATGCGTCATATGCACTGGCCTTCTGGTATGGATCCACTCTAGTCATATCAAAAGAATACACTATTGGAAATGCAATGACAGTAAGTAGTTCTCCTAACATTTATGAAGAATATGAAAACCATAGTTCTCCATCTACCTTCTCTTTTCTTTGATATCCTTCCATTTTGAAAGATAAGCATGACTATAGGCTTTTGTTTTTGGTGAATCTTTCCTGTCCAGTAGGCAGAACTGGCTTTCTAGAACATACAAGGCATAATTATGAGTGTGGATAAGAAAATAGCATGTGGTTAGACCATTTGTGAAACATATACAATGTATAAAAGGAAATAAAAATGGGATGAGTTTATGAATAAATAAATATGGATGGGAGCCATCCTCCCTCTGCTGAGTTTTATTATATAAGAAAGTAAGCATCATTATTATAGAATAGGTCATTGTACAAGAGAATATTAAATTTATATCATTTTAAACAATCAGCTATCTAAAATACAAGAAGAGATGTTATGTTAGTTTTTCTTATTCATCAAAATGAAAATAGCTTCCATTTATGATTATTAAAATAACATATACTAGTTTTATAAAGGATTAGGATACAGAATTTTTAAAATCAAAATTACTTATAATCTAATAATTTGTATTCTCTTGATGATAATTTTTGGTGTATGTCTTCCAAATAATTTTCTATATATATATATATATATATATATATGCATTTTTTTTTTCAAAATTGGGATCATACTACATATAACTTTTGTAACCATATTTATGAACTACCAATATTTAGTGACCATCTCGCCATGTCAGAGACAATCAGAACAATTTGTAACTATTTAAATCAAAATATTTTAAAATCTGTACTTCCCTATCTTACTAAAGTGAGGATTTGGTCTTTTGATGATGACTTGGGTTATTATATAAAGTGAGTATTTTCAGAATCCTTTATACAGTGATATCTTCATACTTCCTTGAGGGGTCATGGGTGTTCGGCTGGGTGAGCCCTCATTATTGTTGAGTCTATTTTTTTCTCACTTCCATCTTCTCTCTGGCAGGCAGCTTGGAAGCTTGCCACCCTTTCTTCACTTCCTCCTTTACTACTGGTGTTTTATGAAGAAGGGAAGTTGAATCCTGACTCTACCATTCACCTTTGGTGATGAGTTTGTCCTCTCTGGCTTTAGTTTCCTCATTTGTAGTATGTGGACAATGACACTTATCCTGTAGAAGTGAGAGTACTATCCCCAAAGGGAGCCCAAGCAAAGCCCTCTGCATAAAGGGCAGGAACTCTATTGCATTAACCTTCTAGCATCTATTTTGGTGGATATTGTTGTTTTTTTTTTTCTTACTGGTCTTTGTCTGTATTGCAGATGGGGGATAGATATTTGACTGATATTTGGGTTATGGGTAACATGAAGTGTTGCTGTGTTTTGAGAAAATCCAACTTATATGTAGATGTTTTAACATGCCCTGAGAGAATGAAGTAATTTATCTTCACTTATGTTTTTCTCAGTTAAATTATTCTATTAATCTGGATTCCTGAAACTGTATTCTGAGCTTCATTATAGCAATTTATTTTACATAGTTATTCTGTACTTGTATGCTATAGTACCAAATAATTGTGTAAAGGAATTGCACACGGGAGTGATTTTGTGTTTTATGATGTGCAAACCTATTATTTTTTATGTAAAAAATCTTCTAAAAAATATATGTGACATGGTGTTTTTTAGGAACATTACACAGGGCCAAAATCTGCCATGTTTTATATTGAACAGTCTATGTAAGTACATGCATAGTTAGAGAAAACTACATAGGATGGAATAATAATACTAATTGAAAATGTTTCTCTGGTGGCATTTGTGAGTGAGTCAATGAAATAGATTTGAAAAATCTTTTTAAGTCTGTACATATTCAGGAGAACAACTGGTTAGTTTGAGAAAATAGATAATAAAATTATTTTTGAGGTTGGAGAAACCCATTCAGGCAATAAAATGCTATATTAACTTTGCAAATGTTACTCTTTTGCTAAAAAATAATTTAAAGGGTAAACCTCAACTTAATCCTTTGTGTAGTATGTTGCACATACATCATACTTTAGATAATAATGAATATCGGAATGTGACTTACAACTTTTCCTTGTGTTATTTTGCTTAGGTCTTTTTTTCAATCCTAATTGGAGCTTTCAGTGTTGGTCAGGCTGCCCCATGTATTGATGCTTTTGCCAATGCAAGAGGAGCAGCATATGTGATCTTTGATATTATTGATAATGTAAGTCATTTATTATTTTAATGACAAAAGAAGTCTTTGAGCTCATGTAATTAAATTGGGCTTTAGGTTGCATATTTTTGAATCAACTACATTGAATAAGTTGTACTGACTAAAAAGACATTTAATTATATGAAATTAATGACCTCTTAGTAATAAATGAAAGAAAATACCTCATTAATATTTTAAAATGTATCTTTAGATAACATAATACTGATCTCATTTTGGAAAAGTACATCTGCACTAGTGCAGAGCAAAGATGTTTCTCTTCCTAGTTTTTCTCTTTTTCACTTACATGTTATAGCCAGACTGAGAATCTTATAATTTCTGTATAGGATAAGGCAGTAGATAAATAACTGGTGGGACCAAAATTGGCAGTATATTTTGCTGTGGGTTGCCCCCTTCCAAAAATATTATCACTGCATGTTTGATATGGTTTTAAATCAGCTATATTGAATAAGTTGAACTGACTACAGTGAGAAAGAAAAAGTTTTGACATAAAAAAGTGTGTCACTGCATCAAAGATTGCAAAGTAGATAACTAAAATTTGATCATTTAATCTAAGCAACTCTCCTTTTTCATTGATCCAAGTCATGAGAAAAATTGCTAAGTTTCTGATTGTATTAAAAGTTTATATTATTCCTAAATAACTGCTATAATCAATCAATCTCAATTCAATGTATTGCATTTATTATTTAAGAATAAGCTAATTTTCACTAAATGCTGAAATACCTGGCTATAATATATATCAATTATAGTATATTTTTATTATTACACTTGTATAAATATGCATATCTGACCATTTAGAAAATTTATGAAGATATGCCAAAAACTTAAAGGGAAATAGTGTATGAAATGAAATGAATGAATATCTCTTATGTACTTTTCAGGAAAAGACTATTTTCTGAAAATGAATATTTCGTTAAACAACACACACAAATATACACACAAGCATCACCTTGGGTTTTTCTTATATAAGGGGGCTTGCGACATTCCAGGTCCTATTTTTGGAATTTGCTGAATCATATTCCTTAAAAATGCAACTTGTTTGTCCTATGATGTCATTAAATTTTGTTTTATTTAGAATCCTAAAATTGACAGTTTTTCAGAGAGAGGACACAAACCAGACAGCATCACAGGGAATTTGGAGTTCAATGATGTTCACTTTTCTTACCCTTCTCGAGCTAACATCAAGGTACTGTAAGTAATATTTATAGGAATTCCTAACTGAGGTTGATTGTTGAATCATTTTAAAGAATAAAATCTCTATTATTTTGATATTTATGTGCTTTTTCCTTTGGGGGTTAGATTCCCTTATTTGATCCTTTTTTTTTTTTTTTTTTTCAAATTTCAAACTGAATTGAATTACTACCTTTTTAGGGCTTTCTTGTGAAGTGCATTCTTTTTCTCATTTTCCCAACAGATCTTGAAAGGCCTCAACCTGAAGGTGCAGAGTGGGCAGACGGTGGCCCTGGTTGGAAGCAGTGGCTGTGGAAAGAGCACAATGGTCCAGCTGATACAGAGGCTCTATGACCCTGATGAGGGCACAGTAAGTGGGAAGAACCAAGCCTTCCAGAGTGAGAAGCTGGATAAAAATTAGCCCTTTGAAATTGGTTTTTCAGTAACAAGTTTGCAGGTGAATCCAGTTTTAGTAAAAAGCCTACAGAATGGCAATGTATATGGACAATGCCTTCACACCCTTGGGCTGTTTTAACAAATGTATTAAATAAAAATCACAAAAGGCATGGAAGCTGGACAATGCTCTCCTTGGTTCCGACTAAGCTTTCATAACCCAACAAATTACTGCAAAACAGTCTACGAACCACTGAGAGGATTACTTTCAATGAGTTATTGGGTTTGGTCAAACATATTCCATATAGCAATTGTTGGCAACAATTGATGACAATGAAGGTTACCAGATATTTTAGGACAGCAATTAAATTCATCCAAGACAGCTGAGTTTTCTTAAACTTTGGATTATCTAAGGGGAAAGTGGCATAGTCTCTCAAGAAGCTAGTCTCTTGAGAAATGTCTCGAAACACAGGGGACAGTAGTAGCCTAGGGTATGTTTTTTGCCATTTAGAAATTTTGTTATAAATTTGAATTTACAAAACATTGTAACCAGAGAATTCACAGATCCTTCATGCAGATTTAGATTGTTTATATTTTGATGCACTTGCTTTATCATCTTCTCTTTCTCCGTGTGTGTGTGTGTGTGTGTGTGTGTGTGTGTATTATATATACCCTTGTACTTCATAGTATATTTCCTAAAAAGGACTTTCTCTTAGACTAACCACAAAACAATGACAAAAATCAGTAAATTTAACATTAATGCAGTACAAATCCACAAGCTATATTCAGAATTTCCTCAGTTGTCCCAACTTTAGGGCATGGAGTTTTGATATTAAAATGCATTATAATTCAGTAATTGAGAAAACAGAAGATTATAAGGTAAAAAGTAAAAATAATGGCATGTCAAAACCAAAAATCATAAAAAGGCATTGGGCTAGAACAGAGATCTCAAGAATTAATATATAATTTTCTACAATGTATGGAACTATTTATTTGATTTAATACAATTACTATTCTCAGAAAAAATATGATATTATTATGGGGGAACATAGGCCTATTCTCATTTACTAAAGTAAACTCTGGCTGGTTCAAATGTAAATATTTTTCTTTATTTTTTAAAAAGAACCTAGTAAAATACTAGCCTTTGAGGACAAGTGACCAAAAAATATCTTTTGAAATTATTATTGGAATAATTCACATATTTAAAGAAAGCATATGTTAACAGAAAAAAAAATGATCTTCAGAAATTCTGTAACTCAGATATTCACTGTTCACATCATAATTTAACAATTTTCCTACCACTGAAATAATAGAAAAAATGCCCAGTGGTATAGTTGATTAATTCAGTTGTTCCTTAAGCTTCTTTCCAATGAAAGCCAATAAAACTATGATAAAAGAAAGCAAGAAAGGCCTAACATGGTGGCCAGTGCCTGTGATCTCCGCACTTGGGAGGCTGAGTGAGGTAGGAGATTCACTTGAGGCCAGAGTTTGAGACCATCCTGGGCAACGTAATCAGAGTCTGTCTCTACAGAATATTCAGCCCTGGTGTTGTGCACCCATAGTCCTAGCCACTTGGGAGGCTCAGGCAGAAGGATCACTTGAGCTCAGCAGTTCAAGTCTGCAGTGAGCTATTGTTGCATCAGTGGTTGTGCCACTGCACTCCTCCAAAGTCTGGGTGACAGAATGAGACTCTATTTCTAAAACTTAAAAAAAAAAAGAAAGAAAAGAAAGTAATAAATTGGAATAAAAGATTTATTTTATATATATGGAAAAAGTATTACATTTAATATTAGATAAATTAATATGAATATATGAAGGCAACCCTGCTCGTTATAGAATATGAACATGCAACTCTCTAGAATATACACAGATTTGTAAAAGGTTTCAAGAAATGGTCAACTTTACTTATATACAAATGAAAACAGATATAAGTTATCACTTCTTACCTATTAATTAGAAAAAAATATTAAAATGATATAACCCAGTGTTAGTAAATTATAATGAAACAGATTTATATATTCCTGTTAACATTGTAAGTTATTAAAATGTTTTAAGAGAATTATTTAGCCTTTTTTCAATGAGCAATAAATGTCCAGCAAACACGTCATTGTACATGTAAGCAATTGTTGTCAAGGGAGAGAAAATATATCATACTCTTCAACTTAGTAATTATCTACTTTTGCAATAAATTTTTAAGGAAGCCAAATATTTAAGGGAGTGGAAATGTAGTAAATTATGGTATGTTAAAAATAGCAAAACATCATAAGACCATCAAAATGATATGTAGACCAGGAAGGTAACTGTGCCTTTTTATTTAACTTTAATATTGGGACACAAAAATAATGATATGCCAAAAATATCAAACCCAAAATAGTTTATAGCAAATAATCCATCCATAAAAAATGGCTGTATGAAAATAAATATCAAGAGAGAACATAAGCTTTTTATTTTTGTTCTTGCATATTGCTGTTTAATTATTATTTCTAAACACCAAACTAAGTTAATATTAGGTAAGATGTTTTTCATAAATGGTCCTGATACTTTAGCTATTAGATGGTTAAATACTTAATAGGAATTATTGTTTTCTTTCAGATTAACATTGATGGACAGGATATTAGGAACTTTAATGTAAGCTATCTGAGGGAAATCATTGGTGTGGTGAATCAGGAGCCGGTGCTATTTTCCACCACAATTGCTGAAAATATTCGTTATGGTCGTGGAAATGTAACCATGGATGAGATAAAGAAAGCTGTCAAAGAAGCCAATGCCTATGAGTTTATCATGAAATTACCACAGGTAAAGCCTCTGATAATATAGTTGTCCTTGAAATTAGAATTTCACCTCATAGGGTTGAGTTTATTTTTTAAAGGTTTATCTAATAATGTTTGAGATGCAAGATTGTCCAACTTCGGTAGGTTAGTCCCATGAATGACTCAGTTAGGGGTTCAAGGATTATAGCCGGGTACATGAGTAATATAAAATTTTATACAGAATGTGTCAGGTTTTTTATAATGCAGAATTCATTTATCATAATTTATGATACATTAAAATAGTTAAGACAAAGGTCCATGTCATCTTTATGTAGTTCTATAGACTTCCTAGCCTTTTTAAATTTAAGTTACTTCAAGAACTGATTCATGTTTTCTGTGGTAGAAATTTGACACCCTGGTTGGAGAGAGAGGGGCCCAGCTGAGTGGTGGACAGAAGCAGAGGATTGCCATTGCACGTGCCCTGGTTCGCAACCCCAAGATCCTCCTGTTGGACGAGGCCACGTCAGCCTTGGACACGGAAAGTGAAGCTGAGGTACAGGCGGCTCTGGATAAGGTCAGCAGACCCTAAACAGCTGAAGGACCAGCCAACTGAAACCTGTTGAAAATTCTTGCCAATGCTTCTGGAGTCTGGATTGAGAAACAGAAACATAAGGGCCAATTAAGCTACCTCAGGGAACTGTATTGATTTCTCCTTTCTGTCAGGTTACATTGTGTTGAGAGAGAGGTGAACGGGACTAGCTTGTTTTGACCATGGTGCAGTGAGCCCAGATCCAGGTCTGTGCAAAAAGCCATTTAACTTTGTTTATATCTTGCACATGGGCTATTGCAAGACTGCTTCTGACCAAAATTAGTCATATTAAAATATTTCTTTTAATCTGGTTACCCAGACACTGGTCCAACTGAAAACTAATTCAAAATACCCTATTTTGTAGGCAGTGACATCATCTTTATCTATTTGTGTAGGTCACCAGGTGCTTTTCTGAAAATAAATTTCAGCTCTGTACTTGTTTAAGCATATAAATAAGCAATTCATTTTCAGAGTGCTGAGCTCATCTATCCAGCTCAGATATTTCTAAGTTTCTCATTAGCATCTTTACTAAGCTGAAGTGTCACAGGAAGAACCTTTCCTTGGTATACTTTTGGCAGTAATACTAATGTCATCTGTATTAACAACACAATGTAAATACCAGACTCAGATAGAAATTAGCTTTAAAACACATAAATATCATAAATATATTTGATTTAAGACAGTTTAGTAATAACATGTGCAAGTTCCTTCAGGAATTCTATATGAACTACCTCTTACATTTTAAGAGACAAGCTATATGAACCTTATTTTCTCAGGAAAATTTATATCTGAATCCTAAGTAAACAGAACTGCTTTGTATGCTGTAAACTGTAGTTAATGCTTCATGGTTTATCAGCTTAATATCTTGACTTTTTTTGTGATTTTTTGAGAAAGGGTCTTGCTCTGTCACCCAGGCTGGAGTGCAGTGGTTTGATCACGGCTCCCTGCAGCCTCCATCTCCTTGGCTCACGCCATCCTTCCACCTCAGCCTCCTGAGTTGCTGGGGCTACGGTTGTGCGCCACCACACCTGGCTAATTTTTGTATTTTTGGTAGTGATGGGTTTTGCCATGTTGTCCAGGCTAGTCTTGAACTCCTCAGCTCAAGTGATTGTCCTGTCTCAGCCTCCCAAAGGGCTGGGATTATAGATGTGAGCCACTGCACCCAACCAATATCTTGACTTATTTCATATATTTTAATAATGATTAATAAGATGATAATAATTATTCCTTACAAAGTCTTACACTGAATTATACTGCTTTTGTGTACATTAAATCATGAGATTATGGAGTCAGAATATAATGCATGTGATACTGGTATATGGTTGGTTATTCTGAAGTTACTTAAAGCAGGAAATCATAAAATAATATACACATAAATTAAACTATTAATTCTAACTTAAAAATATAAATAGACATTCATGTATTGATATAGACATTTTAGGGTAAAGTTGGGTAGAATGAAAGATATATTTACCAAAAACTCAAAAACAAAAAAGAGTCCTATTCAGCCCAGAGTCTCCAGTTCTTTCTAAGATACAAGTATTCAATATTCAGTATTAGTTCTTGCTGTACTAAAAGAATAGAATTAATGGAGATGAAGAGTATGTATTGTTTTCCATAATATGACCTTTGCCAGAAAAACTGTGACCTTGAAAGTCTTAGTATATATTTGGACAAGTTACTTCATTCAATTTTAGCAGTTTGTGTTCCATAGGATTATGGCACACTCCTCTGTTGATAGCCTTTTACATATTTGCTTTAAAAATAGCTGATGAACCACTCATAATTTTTTAAGGTCTCCAAGAAAAGCCATTAGTAGCTTAGGGTGATGGTTAAGAGCATAGGCTTTGATGCTAGGCTGGGATTGCAGTCCTGGCTCTGTTCCCTTCTAGCTGTGTCCTTGGGCACAGTAACTAACCTCTCTAAGCCTGAGACATCTCTGAAGTAATGAGGGAAGAGGGGACAGAAACAGTATCATAGGATTATTTAAAGAATAAGCAAGATACTGCATGTAAAGTTATTAGCACATGCCTAGTACATAGGAAAAACTTGATATTGTTAGCTGCTGCTATTATTACAGTGATTACCATTACCAGGATTTTTTTTTTTTGGTTGCTAAATTGGTTACCTATTGCTTCATAAGAACTGTCTTGAATCCAGGCTTAAAATAATTTCATGTATTGGAAGAGTAGTTCCTCTGTTCTTTCGATCTGAGCACATGGCTGCATTTACCTGGAGGGCTGGCTTCATTAAAATGGTCCACGGTGGCCTCACTGACACACTGGCTGTTGGCTGGGCATCACAGTTCTCCATGTGACTTCTCACACTTGTATAATAGGCTAACCTGGCTTCCTTATATGAAAGGTTCAGGGCAGTGTACCCAGAGGGCAAAGACCAATGAGTGAAGTGTCCAGAAGATTAGACTCCACAACTCATTTTGTTGGTCACAGCAAGTCACAGGCTAGCCCACATTTGAGGAGAGTTAACAGACTGTGCCTCTTACGGGGTGAGCAGTAAAGAATCTGTGACCATATTCAATCTTCTAACGTATGTCCTTTGTCACAATTATTTACATTTCTCCCACCCACAAAAGAACGTTACCTCTGTCTCAGATCCTCAAAATTTTCATACATTGGTAGGATCTGGCTCAAAGATCAGCATCTGAAGATCTGCATGTGGTCCAATACAGATGAGAGTCTTCATATTCAGCTCATGTTGACCCAGAGACCTATGAAAAAGACAAGTTATCATCAACACAAACTCTCAACATAGAGTGGTAGTACAGGGACAGGATAATCATAGCATATACTCATTCAAAAAGGAGAACAGGAAGTTCACAGCAGTCCTTGGCCATAGCTATTCTGACATGTAGTCAGGTACATTTTGCCGGTTACTCCAATACTCCATGGAAATGGGATGTTTCTTGATTAAGGCCCAATTCTGCTCCCCAGGAGTGGGTTCCCTAGTCCATTGTTCTCTTCAGTTTCAGGGTTTTTAGCTTCTCGCTGAGAGGGCTTTCCTTTTTCATAAGAAATGGTCTATGTCTGCACCTCAGTGGCTTTCTTAACATGTTTCTGCCCACAGAAATTTGGGGCCTATTTCATTTTGCATTTTTAACAGTGTCTTTTAGACTAAGCTGAAGGTCTCTCTTAAATACTTTTATGAGTACTTAAAATCTGGCTGTCATTTATTCGTGCCCCAGAAGGTATGCCTGTAATTTTTTTTGAGACAGCCCTCTCTCTTCTTTGGGCTGCAGGTGAACTTGCCATCAGAAAACTCTTAAGAGTCCTCAAAGGATTTTTTTTTTTGTAACTTAAAGTGTCTACTAGGCTCTGCCTAAAATCTTTCATAGACTTTTGCTAAAAATCTTACACCCACACACTCTTATTTTTGTCCTAATTTCACTGGATAACAACTTCGTTTTCCAACCGAGTACTGGGGCCTTCTATATTGTCTTTAAATTCTCCTTGTGACGAAGTAGCTCATTCTTCAGCTAATAATCCTCTTCCCAAACCTCACTGTACACAGCTAGGGGAATCCACTTGTGCTTTCAATAGTCTGTCTAGAGATGCTGGGAATCTCCTCAGCCAGAGGTACAGGTTCATTAAGTAAATGAACCCCTCCCCTTCTTTCTCCCCTGCCCCCTCCCCTCCCCTTCCCTCTCTCTTCCGCTTCCCTCCCCTCCCGTTTCCTCTCTCTTTACCTCCCCTCCCCTC
>NW_016107413.1:6566349-6617370 GCF_001604975.1 Cebus imitator
CTCCCCTCACCTCCCCTTCCCTCTCCCCTTCCCTCTCCCCTTCCCTCTCCCCTTCCCTCCTCTCCCCTGTCCTTTCTTTCCCTGAGGCAGCTTGCTTTTCCTCCCTGAAGCCAGTCATCCTCCAGGAGGCTAGTCAAGCTTCCTTTCACTGCAGTTCCAGGATAACATCTGAAGTTGGCAAACAGATGAGCTGTGAGGTCCCTTGAGGCCTTGAGGCCTTGAGGCCCGGGCTCCAGAAATTGCAGAAATCAATTTCTTTACATTTTCTTTGTCAAAACAAGTTACAGGGCCTGCCCAGACTTGAGGAGGCAGAGAAGTTGGCTCCACCTCTGGTAGGAGAAGCTGCAAAGTGTTTGTGGCCATATTAATCTACCATAGTTGCTATGAAAATTGTATATAATCTATACTAATTGACTCCACACTGCAAGGTAACTACTCTAATATTTTTACAGACAATCAACTATACCTTTGAGGATAAACCCTTTATTACTATATCCCCAAAGATGATACCAATCAGTTAGTTAATCACTCTAACTTATAAGCCAACTTTACTTTTAATGATGAAAAGTTGGATTTTATAAATTGTAGTCTTGTCTTTGAGGACCATAAGGATATACTGCTATTATATCTACTGTTATTTCTACCCAATTACCCATCTTGGAAGAATAATATTTTTCTTTTGTGGATCCTTTTACATTGATCAATCCTTCCATTGTGTGGCACCAGCTTACTGTAGTTAGCTATTTATTTTTATGCCTTCTTTCTCCTAGAAAGAATAAACCACCCTAAGGAGGCAGAATGAATAAAAAGATACATATTTGAATCTCTCCAACAGCCCAGTGCATTGCACATAGTAGAGGCTAATTAAACATTTACTAAATTGAATATGCTAGTCCAGCTCATGGAGAAAATATATGTCTGCATTAAAATAAATTTTAATAGTAATGACCATATTAGCTTTTGACTCAATACATAGCAACTATTTGTCAAAATAACTAAAATGCTATTAGGTATAAGATCTTGAAGAAAGATATAACAACAGATTTGGTATTTTGACTCTCTTAAAGAAAGCCAACACAGTTTCATACCTACATGCACACTCCTGGTCATGGTGTTATCATAGAAGAACAGGAAAATAGCCAAAATGGTAATTTTTATACAAAGATTCCAGAAGGTTTCATTTGACACTGTTTTACCAAAGTTCCCGAAGGGCTAGTAGATTAGTATTCCCTTTGTGTAGGCCTGCCTTTCATCTCTGAACATCCCAAATTAGCCAAAGGTCTAAATTTCATCATAGTTGGTGTCTCTGAATCTCGGATATTTATTTGCCAATGTCCTGTCATCATCAGGGTGTCTGAGAGCTCTGAAAACAAAACAAAACAAAACAACTCTTTGTGTCAAAGCTCTACTTCGGCCAGCTTCTCTTGATCAAAGGTGACAGTTGCTTACTTTTAAATTCATGAACACATACTTTATTTCTTTTACATGTTGATCATTCACTCATATATCTGATTCCAGTTCCTTTGTGTTGACATGTTGACATATCATAAACCTATTATCATCATCATAACACAGTCATTGTTAACAATTTATTCACTATTAGCATAATGAATATAATTACAGTAACAAATTATTTCTTATATGCCTTATTATATATGAACTGAACCCAACTTTCATATGAGTAAATATTCATGAGTGCTTCTTTGGGGCTTATATACTAAAAATCAAAGAATAGTCTTAAATGTTAACCAAGAGAGCTGTGTTCTAGCCTCTCTCTGTTTTCAGTGATTTTTCTCTTTTACATGTATAAAAACAATTGATTCATGTGGATTAATTTTAGTATAAGGACTAAAGTAGAAATACCGCATTACTTTCTTTGGTGGCTACACAATTGTCTCAATACCATTAATTGTATAATTCACCTTTTCCCTACTAATAGATAGTACCATATTTATCATAATTAAATTCTTAAAGGGTTTATGTCTATTTCTGGACTCTCCATTTGGTTCTATTTATCAAATTACCCATTCATGTGCTGGCTTCCTCTAGGTTTTACTATTTTAATTGCTGTAGCTTTTAATGTACTAGTATCTGTTAGAGGTACTAATGACCCCTCTCATGACACCTCTCATTAACTTCTTTTTCAGAATTTTCATGGCTATTTTTTAAAAATTGAGATATAAATTACATACCTAATAAAACTCACCCTTTAAAAATATACAATTCCAGGGTTGTTAGAATATTCACAAGGTTGTGCAACTATCACCACTATTGAATTCCAGAACATTTTCACCACCTCATAAAGAAACCAGTCACTCTGCATTCCACCCTCACTCTAGCCTTTGGCAACTATGAATCTACCTTCTGTCTCTATGAATTTGCCTATTCTTAAATATCTCATATAAATGGAATCATTCCATGTGTCATCTCTTGTGACTGGCTTCTTTCACAATGCTTTCAGAGTTCATCTATGTTGTGATGTGAATCAAAATGCATTCTATTTTATGGTCTAATAATATTCCACTGTAAGGATATACCACAGTTTGTCTATCTGTCAATTAATGAATATTTGGATTGTTTCCACTTTTTTGCTATTATGAATCTAGCCTCTTATTTTAAATTTATATGTTAACCACCTAGATGGAATAGGCTACTCTCTAATAACCATCCTAATGATGTGGTTTGTTTGTTTCAGAGTAGGAGTGATCTTAAGCTATTGGGTAAAAGGGTTAATGAGTGTCAGAAAGAGTAGCCATTATTAATGACATAACATCAGTACTTTTATTGGCATTATCCAGGGTTTAAATGCCCATTTATAAATCCACCAAGCAAACATCTGAGGCCACTAAACTAGATAGGCAGATGATTTGTAGATTTTAGCATGCATAAACACCACCTAGGGCATTTGTTAAAGAGCAAAGTTACTTGTCCTACTCTAAAGATTATGCTTCGGATGGTTTTTGAACCATAATTTGAATCCTGATCCCGAGGTACATTTTCACCTAACTGCCTGCTTTCAGTTTATCAGAATTAGTTAAAATCAGGCTCTTCAAAAGGGACCCTATAGCAGTGCTCTGGAATAGGTTGTCCCTTCGCAACAATTTCCCTAAAAAGTTTCTAATAATGTCTCTGGCATTCTCTAGCATTAACTTAGAGCTAGGGCTTCTCAGACAAGTATGAAAACACTGAAGAAGGATGAAGCCCTTGTTTTTCTTAAGTAAACACTGATACTACTGTAGGTTTCTAGGGAAATCATCTGTCCTCAGACTGAAGGGGTTAGCCACTTGTCTGGCCCCAAATGCGAGTCTCACTTTTTCATAAAGAGTGATGCTTTTGCCATAATCACACAGAGATCTGGAGTATAACCTACTCTCTCACCATCTACAAACAGCATTCATCCAAGTGTTTAACTGTGCATGTTAATTGACAGTATGCCAATACTATAACCCTGATGCACCATATTTTTGTTCTTTTAGGCCAGAGAAGGCAGGACCACCATTGTGATAGCACACCGACTGTCTACGGTCCGAAATGCAGATGTCATTGCTGGGTTTGAGGATGGAGTCATTGTGGAGCAAGGAAGTCACAGCGAACTGATGAAGAAGGAAGGGGTGTATTTCAAACTTGTCAACATGCAGGTACTTACTTTCCAGGACTTTGCTCCTCAATATGGTATCCTTTAAATTATTAAAATGTGATCCAGTGAATGCTATACTGAGCAATAGGAAGCTTCAAGAAGATGCCTAAAAGTCTATATCTGAGACTTTAATTCAGAATCTGTAAAGTGGTGGCAGGTGAGAAAATAGGGGAAAGTGCCAAAAACATCATGGATGTATTCCTTAGGACAGTGATTCCTAATTGCCTGGGGAATATGGTCAAACTAAAAGGTCCTTTCTACCATAAAATTAGGGATGATCTGAGTTTTGGGAGTCAGAGGATGGGAGAAGTGTTTCACACTTGTCCAAGGAGTCCTGGCTCTGAGTTATATGGAATGCTAGAGACTTTACCAGAAACATTTTAGGGAAGTTGTTGACAAGTGACAACCTTTTCCAGAGCACTGCTCTGCTATAGGGTTCTTTTTGATGAGCCACGATCTCTAGTGGTTGGGGGAGGTCTCATGTGATCTAAAAACGTTTCCCAAATAATCCTAATAATCCCATCAAGATCTAGGAAGTGAATAGTTTGTCTTGTAAAAGAAAAGAGCAGGCCAGGCATGGTGTCTCACACCTGTAATCCTAACACTTTGGGAGGCCAAGGTGGGCAGACCACCTGAGGACAGGAGTTCGAGATGAGCCTGGCCAACATAGTGAAACACCATCTCTACTAAAAATACAAAAATTAGCTGGACTTAGTGGCATGTGCCTGTAGTCCCAGCTACCTGAGAGGCTGAGGCAGGAGAATCACTTGAACCCGGGAGGTGGATGTTGTAGTGAGACCATGCCATTGCACTTCACCCTGGGTGACAGAGCGAGACTCCATCTCAGATTGAAAAAAAAAAAAGAAAAAAAGAAAAGACCACTCATTCACTCTAGTTCCTAAAACAGGTTGTATTGATAACTATTGGTTTTTATTATTATTAAGATATTTTATTATACTCAGTCACTTGAGCAGCATTGCAGATTAAATAAACTAATATTTTATTCTATGAACAGATTCTACTTGGGAAAAACTGTAATTAGTATGTACACACATATTTTTGTTCTTTTTTCTTAACATTTCAGATGTACATCATCCAGCTACCATTATTTTAATGGATGCTCAGCAGTCCATTTTAGTAATGTGTGAAATTAGTGATTTTTTAAATTACATATTTGGTCTGTTTCCAGTATTTCTCTATTTTAAATATTGCCACTGTGAGCACAAGTAGGTCAAAAAAGATTGTCAAAATTTTGACATTTTTCTGACAAGTAACTTAACTCTTCTGAGTCTTCATTTCTACATTTGGAATACCAAACCTACCATGAGAGTTTGCTATAAGTTAAAAAAAAAAATCTGAATATTTGTGTGCTAAAAAAACCCCACTGAAATGTTTAAAATGGTGAATTTTATATGTTAATTCTATTTCAAAAATGCTGTTGTTTTAAAAAAAAAAAAAGCCCCAGCACAAATTAGATGATGATAAATGGTAGTTACTAAAATTTGAAAATTCCCCAAAATGAAAATATCAAATGAAATGATGAAAAGTTTTATAACTCAGGCTTGCATTTGCCAGAGAGTGTTCTCTAGCAGGAAGGAATCAATCATAGTGTCTTTGCCAAATGCTACCATATGGCCTAGCCACCATAAAGGGTCTTAATCATTTCACTAGTTAGGAATACATATAATGTTACTTTAAATCCATTTTAGTTTTAATTTCATGAATGGTTACCAAGGCTCTGTGATCTTGCCCATAATGACATATTGAATCCTCAAGTGAGATAACCACTTGGCCGTCCTATTGCCATAACCCCTGTAAGAATGACCTCTGCTTTCATTAGGACTTGGATTGGGAGACTGCCAAAGAGATACGGACAGCTCTGACCTTTCTATATCATATTCCCAAGTTTACTGTCTTAGGAAAAGTTGTACATTTGAAGACTGAACAGGGAGTGGTCTGGTGTGATAGAAACTTGTCACCAATTAGGCAATAGCTTTTAGCAAGTCATTTAACCAAATTGGGTTTTGGTATCTTCACTTGCTAAATGAGCAGGGGATGAGGTAAGATGGCCTCTGATGTTTCTACCAGCTCTGGAATTCTGTGTTTCTCAGTGCCTTTGAATGGCTCCACCTGGGTTCCCCCACATTTCCCACTTCTAATTTGAGATTTGCCCTCCTACTTACTTGGTGAGGTTGGAGAGATGAGGGAAAGACCCATTGCGAGTCTGAGGGTTCAGTAGATGCTCAAGTTAATGTGGTACTCATTTCTCAAGCCTCAAAGACCAACCTGGTTTTCATTCAACCTTGTTTTGGTTTTGTTTCTAAGAAAAACTATCACTACTTTTCCATTAGGTAGACTGTTGGCTCTTAAGTGTTTTTTTTTAAGTGTATCTTAATTTTTTCCTGATTATAAAGGTAATACATTCTTGCTTTTAAAAATTCAAGCATTTTTTTAAAATCCAAATTTGTATATTCTAGAAACTTGAAAGTCGTAATAAACCAAATCCCTACAAATAGCCACTGATAACCATTATATATTTATTTTTAATCTTTGCCAGCTTAAAGAATTAAACAGGATCTCCAAATTTAACTATCTATGAGATTGAGCTTGTTTTCACATTTTTTATTGTCCATTTATATTTTTTTCCCTCTGTGAAAGTATTTGTTTTTGTATTAGGACAATTTTCTATTGTGTTATTCATAATATTCTCATTGATTTATGAGAATTCTTCACATAAAAAGGAAATACACTTTTCTCTTGTATGTATTGGAGAGATTTTTTCCCCTGCTTTGTTCCTTTCAAATTCAGCTTGTTGTGTTTGGCTGCCATAAAGAAGCTTTAAAATTGCATGTAATTAGGTTGTCAATTTTTTCTTCCATGTCTTCAGGATTTGAGATTGTTCTTTGAAAGAATTGTTCTTTGAAAAAATATTCACCCCTATTTCCTTTCAGCATTTATATTGTTCTATTTCTTACAATTAAGTCTTTGAGACAACTGGGTGGAAGAAATGAGGGGTATTAGTTTTAAATAGATACTTTTTAAAACCTGGTGGAAAAGTGGCTCTCTTGGCTTGAAGCTCAATGACCTTTAAGCTGAAGCACCCAATATCAACAAACTGAGTGCTTTAGGTGAGGCACAGAGAAAATACTATGAAAGAGACAGGTAATGTTCATTTGGTCATAGAAGGAAGCTAAAATCTGAATGGGCTTATTGGAAGAACTGTCTGTTGAGATGGACCTCTTGATAGCATGGATGAGATTACAAAATGAGGAAAAGTTCCAGGGAGGCATTCATGAGAGGTGGTCCGGTTTGACTTGCCATGAGTTAGATCTTTGGGGGTCCAGGTTTTGTCAGGTTGTGGGAAGCTGGGATGATTTTGAGCTGCCCTTTAGGAAAATAAATCTTGTAGCAGTGTGGGAACAAATGGCAGTGAGAATGCAAGGGATAAGTTACAAAGTCTGTAGCCCAGGTTGGATTTTGTTGAGAGATGGTATAAAATCGGTTCAAATAAGGAAGCCCACCAAGCAGAACGTATCATTGCAATGTGGTTCAAGGCAATATATGAGCACATGGGCAGTGTTCTGTCAGATGTTGAATGAGCAACTAGAAGACTAAGAGATCATAATTGGCTATCGTAGGTACAATAAGGCATTAGCCCTAGGATTGGGTTCAGGGCAGGACTTGAAGGGAGGAGCAAGAGCAAGATACTACTACAAGGACTAATACCCTGAACACACCATTAAGATGTGTACTTGGACATGGAGGAAGCAAATAGGAAACCAGATCAAAGTCCAGTTCCAGCAAGGCTTGATGTTCCCTCACCCTTACTAGGCTGTGAGCTAGAAGTCCTTAAATCACCCCTCCCCATCCCCATTCCCATTATAAAGAAATCCATCTCAAAGCCAACAATGAGGCTGGGCCTGCATGTTGGGTCACGTGGGTTGAGGTGTGCATCAGAGCAGGACTGTGACGAAGAATAATGACCAAACCCAGTCAGTTGAGGAAGACAGTTTTACCTCCCGGGGGTAGTGACCAGACCCTTTGATGCCGCTTTACTTGTTTGTAGCTTTAAAAACAAGCCCTTGGTAGTGTTTCCACGTACTCTTCTTCCCTTTCGTGGTGGCCATGACTTGTTCCCTGGTTTATTGCATACTGAGGAAATTCCTATATACTTTCTGGATTGTGAAAAATGTGTCTTTAAATTTTTAGAAAATATTCTTATACTGCAATTTTCTTACTGTTCAGATTGTATTTAACTTTTCTATGATTCTTTATAGTTTTCTAGTTATCCTTGATTGAGAAGCAGTTAGGAAATCTAAAAAGCTTGACACATGTAATATTCAAAATTGCTTTATGATTCTAAACTTGGCAGTTACATCCATTTGGACACACACACACACACACACACACACACACACACACACACTTTAATGTCTTGTTATTCTTTCAGACATCAGGAAACCAGATCCAGTCAGAAGAATTTGAACTAAATGATGAAAAGGCTGACACTGGAATGGCCCCAAATGGCTGGAAATCTCGCCTATTTAGACATTCTACTCAGAAAAACCTTAAAAATTCACGAATATGTCAGAATAGCCTTGATGTGGAAATTGATGGACTTGTAAGTTGTTTTTCACTAAAATTAACTCTTTTACTTTGTAGTTTTGCTACAATTGTTGAAATTCTTAGCCTTGAAAATATTTTTCAGGCACAGATGACTGCTACTATGAGCCATACTCTTTGTAAAGAAAAAAAATTTCAAATTTTTTTTTGACAATGAATTGAAATCAGTTCCAATTAAAAATGGAGTTTCAAGGGGAAAAAAAGAAACAAAAAAGTAGTCTTTGTGCTAAGATACTTAATATTAAAATTAAATCTGACATTTATCTTTGAGATCCAGAGCTAGTAAGACTAGTCCAAAATGAGAGGCTCTGATATTTGCATACTCTACTGGGTAGGATTACATTTTATTATCTATATTAAGAAATCCAGAATAGCATCTGTTTAAGCATATTAAGAGTTTTATTTCTGTTTCACATACAAAAATCTTAGAGGTGAAAAACCCAGGGCTAGAATGGTAGCTCCACAGTCCCCATAGATGCAAGCTCCCTTAATCTTTATCTTCACTATGCTGTCATCAGGTTCCCATCCTCAGGGTCATTTTATGATCTAAGATGGCTCCTGAAGCCCTACTGTCACATATGTGTCCAAGCAGCAGGAAGAAACAAAGAGGTTTTCCAGAAGTCCCACACAATGCTATTACTTACAAGGCATTGGTCATAATTTAATCACATGGCCATACCTAACTACAAGTGAGTAAGGAAAAATGAATTTTTTTTTCTGTGTGCATTGACTCTAAATTTAATTGGAATTCTCTTACTTCAGAAAAAGAGGAGAATGGTGAGAAATAGCAAAACTGGATTTAGGAGATTATTAATTCCAGTTAACAAATAATTTTATTTATTTACTTATTTTTAATTTTATTTTTTGAGACTGGGTCTTGTTCTGTTGCCCAGACTGTAGTACAGTGGTGCAATCGTGGCTCACTGCAACTTCCACTTCCTGGGCTCAAGTGATTGTCCCACTTCAGCCTCCTGAGTAGCTGGGACTACAGGTGTGTGCCACCACACCCAGCTAATTTTTGTGCTTTTTGTAGAGATGAGGTTCCACCTTGTTTCCCAGGCTGGAACAAATAATTTTATTATAGAAAGGGAATCCATTCCAAAAAAAGATTTCCTTATTTCAAGATATGGTTTTGATATACTTTGGTGTTATTTGTTGATGATGGCTGAGTTTATTTTTACTCTTGTGTTGGCTCGAAAAAACGAATCCTACCAAGAATTCATTACATCTGTTTTTATCTGCACATGCTATTACTTACTGCAGAAATTAGAAGGACTCTCTTAGAAGTCTTAATCTTGGTATATTTCTAGAAAGGAGAATAACAATTGTACCAATTCGGAGCTTCGTTATTATAAGTAAGATAAGCAGTTTCCCCTCTTTTGCCTATGGAAATATCCACCTTTCATTTTCTCATTTGAGAGTTATTTTGCTATCTCTTTAAACTCCAGTATTTTACAGGAGCACATCTCTTGAAGAAACCCACAGAGAAGAGGGGGAGGCAGGAAATGCTGCAATTAACAAGATTGTCTCAAGTACCATCATAGGGAGTAAACAACATGCCAAAGGAGAGAGAGAAATTGTCTGATTAGAGGCACCTGGGTAGACCTGTTTGCCTGTGCTGAAGAGCAGCAACCCAAGAAAAAGATTTGTTGATTATGCTGGAGATAGGGAATTAAAGATAATATTAACTAGGGAGGAAAAAAAACCATGAAATACAGAAAAAGTGGGTAATTTGAAAGAAGAAGGCTAAGTAGAACCTACTTTTACATTCTTTTGTTTTATAGAGATACGAATATAACCTTTCTCAGTGACCTCAGGCCTTTGGGATTCCATAGTCACATCTGTCTCAAGTTTAATGTTAAACTGCTTCTACCATCAGAATATTCTTCTTTATGAGATCTAAATCCTGCATGCTTGGCCAACATTTAGTTCAACATTTGCTGAGAATCTTGTATGTGCCAGGAGTTGGATTAGTTTCTAGGAATATAAAGACATAGTCTTTACCTTAAAAAAAAAAAAAGAGAGAGATACTAGAAATGGAGATATGTAAACAAAACAAATCACAAAACAAGCTAAACTGTGAAATAAGGGAAGTCTGCTCAGGGAAAAGTGATAAGAGAAAAGCAATGTTATTAGTTTGGTTTTGTGAGTTGGAAATATGGCACAGAAAAGTCGGGATTCTGGGATGAGGAGGCCAAGCCCATGTTCTCTAGTTAATAATGGTTTCCTGTATTTGCAAAGATGTTTATCCGTCTACTCAGGTGTATTGTCTCGTTTGACCCTGACATCATCCCTGTTAGTGAGGCAGGACTGCATTGTAATATGTGAAAAAAACTGCAGCTCAACTCATGTGACCCAGCCATGACTGTCACACCCACACAGTATTGTGTAACTAGAGCTGGATACCAAGGTATTTGTGCCCAGATCCTGATATCTCACAGTCTGCTGAGGCTAGCATAGGAATGGGCTAAGCACACCATGAAGATCGCTTCTTGGCCAAACAACTCATACTCAGTTTATGATGTGTAATCAGTGAACATTGTTAACATTTTATAACATACTGTTCCTGCTCTGTGGTAGTTTGCTGGTCATTCTCTGTACCTAGTTTGCAAGTCCCTTGAGGGCAATGGCCATGCCTTTTTTATGTCTACAGACTCTGGTAACTGTTGTGTCATCACCAGTTTGTCCTGATGTTTATATGTTCTAGGAAGCAAATGTGCCACCAGTGTCTTTTCTGAAGGTCCTGAAACTGAATAAAACAGAATGGCCTTACTTTGTCGTGGGAACAGTATGTGCCATCGCCAATGGAGGACTTCAGCCAGCATTTTCAGTCATATTCTCAGAGATGATAGCAGTAAGTTTGCAAACATCACATAACAGCCTGAATTAAATCAGTTCATCAGCTGCTGCTTCTCCCAACCTCACCAACTGGCTCCATTCTGGAATTAAGCAGCCTTAAATTAAACTAAGCCAAAGTCCTTAAATCCCTTTTGAGAAAAGCTTTGAGGAAAAAGATAAGTAGCCTTTGAATCACTCCAAGTTATGATATTAATGACATTATAAAACGTAAAATCAATGAAGAAGGCATTCTAATGAGCTCTGTTCATTTGGGTAGAAGTAGTGTCACACAACGATCCCCAAACTGTTTGTGTAGAGAAGCTGGTACACATCACACAGGGAGACGGAGAGAAAGTGGAGCAGGGAAGGGTTAAAGTCAGAGTTTAATAAGAGTCCAGGCACTGGGTATAGACTGGCCTCGTCACTCAATAGCTTTTGGTACCTCAGTTTCTTTATCTATACAATAAATCTACCTGGCTGAAGATTAAAAGAGATTGTACAGGTCACTATCTGGAAAGCATTTAAGAGTGTGTTCCTTGTAGTTAGTATTCAAAACATGATGGCCACCCCATTTTAGCAAAACTTTCAAGGCTTGGCGAGTCCAAGACTAAGAAAGAAAGCTTATACTAGCCAATCATTCAATTAACTGGGGGATATTTAAAGGAAGTTATCACAAATGTAAAGCCTTCATCAAGTCCATGAAATCCAGAATCCATCTTGTACAACCTTAGTCAACCTCTAACATTACTGGAGACCTTGTTGAGGATAAATAATTCTCCATCATGTTATGAGTTTATTACTTTTGTGATGTTGGACATTGGTCCACAATTAAGACCAGAAGCCAAAAAATAAATAAATTAGAAAGGATCCTCCAAATCTTTTAAAGTTTCAAAACAAAGCAAACTCTGGCTCTCTTGCAATTCAAAGCAACATGGACTGTATATTTTGGGGCATCTCTCTGCCAAGTACTGCTCCAGGCAGTACCACTGGAGATACAGTGGTACACAAATAAACCAAGCCATGCCCTCAGACAGCATGCTTTCTATCAGGGAAGACATGCAGCAAACAAAAAAATAACCCCGCAAACATATAACGTGTTGAGGGATAACAGGTATTTTAAAAGATGGGTAGGGTGATAGAGGGCCATTAGCTGGGGGTGCTGTTTCAGATAAGATGCTCAGGAGAGGCCTCTGTGGGCTGAAGCCTGATGGAATGAGAGGTGGAGGGCTGGGGCAGCGAGGAATCAGAGGGAGCAAGGAATACATAGGAAGAGGAACAAATGCTAAAATGTGTAACCACTCACAGTCTTTATGCAGAATTTCAACCTATGTTAATAACCATGCAGCCCTGGAATTCATAAAGTCAGAAAGTAGAATAGAAATTACCAGGAGCTGGGAGGAGGGAGGGAATGGGGAGTCATTATAATAATATCAAGTTTGGGAAGTATGGGAAGATGAAAAGTTCTGTAGATGGAGAGTACTGAGGGTTGCACAGCAATGTGACTGTACTTAATGCCACTGAATTATATACTTAAAAATTGTTAAAATGGCAAATTTTATGTTAGGTATATTTTACCACAATTACCCACACCCCACATATTTGAAGCTTAGTTTTAAACTCATGACATTCAAGACACTATTTATGGGGGGAATGAACAAGGATCAATCATGTAATCTAAGTGGGCATTTTAAATATTCTTTTGTAGATTTTTGGACCAGGGGATGATGCGGTGAAGCAGCAGAAGTGCAACATGTTCTCATTGCTTTTCTTATGTCTGGGAATTATTTCTTTTTTTACTTTCTTCCTTCAGGTAGGTACCCATGATTTGCCTTTCTCATCAGGTTTATAATTTAATTAGAGAAATTAGTTTAAACCTAATGAAGCTTCCAAATTCTTACACTGAAATGAATTCCAAACACAATTGGCATAAAGCTCTGCTGGAGGATAGACTCCTTATCAGGGCGAACTGTGACTTCCCTGTGTCCTAAATTATATTACGTTACAACTTTGCCCTCAACAAACATTCATTACCAAGGAACAGGAGACCTCAGTTTACAGCAGAACATAAGAGTAACTTAAATTCAGCAGGTTACAAACTGGGAAAATACAGTCCAATAGCATTCTCTTTCCTGTTGTTACTCTTTATAGAATATCAAGTGACTTCTCTGATCTTTTCCTACTTATTGATGAACTATTTGAAAGAACATAATGTTTTGCATTCTAATATTGTAGACCTGCCCAAAATGAACTAGTCAAAATCTCTAATTGTACTTTTCTACCTAGACTTCTCTTGAATTTCTTTTGTCTCTTTAACCCAGTGGGCATCACATAGGTCTTTCAAATGTAATACAATCCATTAAGTCAGCAAAATAGTGTTTCCTAATCTTGCCAGCACGCTTCTCTTTTATTATTGTTGAACCAATGGCAAAAATAAAGCAAGCTTTTCATTTAGAAATCATTGCCCTGGTAGTAGCAACCCAATGATCTGATCCAGCCCCAATCCCTGGCATGCTAGGGAGTACAGCTAGAAAAAATGTGTTTCAGGGGCTGCAGGAACAGTGGGCTAACGTATAGAACTATAGTGCCTGTAGCAATCTACCAGCAAACGGAGGGGTAGGGTGGTCTGGTGCTGTACAAGGAACACCTGGGGCCCATTCACCCTGTGCACTGATCACCCATCCCTCTGGCTTAGTAAAGAGTTCTGATGTGCACTCTCCCAAGTGCCCTCGGCATGGCTACCCCAACACTCACATTGTGGCTGGAGACTCACACATCCCAGGTGCCCCTGAAGTAAACCCAGCTCTGGGCATCTGGGGTCCTCTCCAGTTTGGATGTGGTAATCAGAAATAAGGAAATTGTTCCAAAGAGGAAGAGGAAGGAAGAGTACCCTGTTCCTGAATCTGAGTGCAGGTGGAGCTGTGACCAGGAACCAGCATACCCATTTGGGTCTTGCTCCTAAGGACATTCTTTCTCTACACTTCATGAGCCAAAATGAATTCCTATGTAGGGCTTTGTTACTTCTGTATGCAACTGCTTTATTGAAAGTAGTAGGAGCACACTGAAAGCTGTAGTTAAACACAGCATCTTTGTCACTGAGATGTTGTCCTTCAAAGTTTTGAAAAATAAATCTGTTTAGAATGGTTTAGAAGCCAGAACTGGACACATTTAAGATGCTTGGCCTTTGATTCTAATGCATACTGATGATTTTGGAGCACATGAATTTGACATTGGGGCTTTGAATTCCTATTTGGTCCTAGACTTTTGTTATTTGAATAGTTGATTAACATACAAATAATGTAAAATCAATGTGAATATATGCACCTGTCTCAGAATACTAGCAGCTGTAACCCACACAGCGGGTGGGTTTGGTTGCTTGCTGGGTTTCAAAACAATGACCACATCAAGGACAATTTAGCAAGAGAATTTTATAACGTGTCACAAGGAGCTCACAGGGCATGGTTCCCAAAGCAGTATCTCCCCAAGCTGGAGGATGTGTCAGGTTTTATAAGGATATGGTAATAAAGTGTAATCAAATTGGATCTTGCAATGAGGTGATGCCAGGAAGCACCATCTGACTGGATCCTGCCATGGGGTGATGTCAGAGGTTGATCTGATTGAATCCTGCCTCCTGCCATGTCATGTCCACTTCTTAATTCAGTCCCTGATACTTGGTGCAGAGCACTTAGGTTCCCGCTATGGTTGCATGCTTGATTCACCTGGGCTGTTCAGATTATTAACATGACTTGAGGGTCCATGGCAACTGCAAAACAACTTATAACTTTGCTACGTAGAAGTTGAACAAGATTGGTCTGGTGCAATTACATACATGAAGATGAAAAGAGGTAATAGCCTATTTTTATCAACCAGGGCTTCACATTTGGGAAAGCTGGCGAGATCCTCACCACGAGACTGCGGTCAATGGCTTTTAAAGCAATGCTAAGGCAGGTAGGTGTGTGCACTGGAAAATGCCTTCTGGTTTTTTACATTTCTTCCATGTTAAGCTTCTCACGGTCCTTATTGGTATGTTGATGTGAATGTTTTTCCTCCAAGGTATTTATGTAAGGCTGGAGTAGAGTCCTGCAAACTATCCTGGTCCTTCAAGATCTAAAGACCTCTCATGTTTTTTTTTCATAGAAATAGGCTTCATTTGGATAGCTTTGGCTTATTCTGTAAATATCTTTCTCCATGTAGACACTATCATTTCAAAGACCTGTGTCTGCTTTCTGGATCCTATGCAGGCCTTGGTGAGTCCACTGAGACTCCAGGATGCCCTTAATCCAAGAAAAAGCTAGTTGGTAGCATTTAAGCTCATGTACCACAATCTATCATACTAATTGTAGGTATTCTCAAGTGTTAATAATTGAGTTTTCTTTATTTTTCATTTGAGGTCTATTTTCACATTAATTCACTTGTTTGTTTATTCAAACATTGCTTATCATGTACCATTCAGTGGGCTGGTGGCTGGTAGTGTACAACGTATTAACTGCTCTCCTGGTAAGTTCACATTCCAGTGCATGACATGGGAAAATGTACAAACATGAATTATCTATTCTTATAGAGAATGCCTAAGAGAGGGCCAGAATATTATCCATTCAATTGACAGGAACTGATTCCATTTCTGTTCACAAAAGGGCACATAGAAGATAGTATATTCTGATTAAATCTGTTTACAAATCTTAGTGTCTTTTAAACTCTTTCTATGCAGGAAAAATGAAAGTAAAAGATGCCATGGATGAGTAGCTTACAATTAAAATCAAATCTCAGACATACTTATTTTTTCATCCCTGTGACTAATTGGAGATCAGACACACTTTTAATCAGTGTTTAAAAAAAAAAATCAAACAAAAGCTTGGTGAGAAACTAGGTCTTATTTTCTCCTGCCTAGAGTATATCAGAACATGTCCAAGACAGTTCCACCACCCTTTGTGAGAGACAACATCATATCAGGGCAGAAGTGTCTATAGTGAAAGATGTGATGATTGGGTGAATGGAATGCCCACCAGCTTCCCAGCATGGCTGCCATCTGGGTGAGCCCTGACCCCCTAGCCCAGAGATGCTCTCCCTGCTATCAGAGAGCAGCCAGGAAGCGGGTTCTGCTAGATTCTAGGGGTGTGTGCTCAGAGGAAGGCCAAGGACTCTACGCTGCATATGAGGTCTCCCCTAAATTTCCTCAGCATTGGAGCTTTGGGAGGCTTTGGTTTTCTTTGCTTGTTTTAATTTTGAACTAATATAAAGGTATATTTTATGCCATAGGACATGAGCTGGTTTGATGACCATAGAAACAGTACTGGTGCACTTTCTACAAGACTTGCCACGGATGCTGCCCAAGTCCAAGGAGTATGTAGACTGTACTCTACTGGTATTTTTTACATAACATGGTTTTAAATAAGCATATGGCATATCCACTCGTTATGACACTTCCTGCTAGAAATAGCAGAAAGCTCCAATCAAAACTGGCGTAAACAATAAGCAGAAGATTAAACTTCAAGGTTGATTGACCCACTGGCCCCCCAGCTTTAATCCAGAATCCAGGTTCCCATCTTCGGCTTTGGCTTTATCCCAAGGCTGATTCCCTGTAGTCACAGGATGACTGCCGATAGCAATTAGAACTGAGAGCTTCCTTATGTCCCATCCAGTGAAAGACAGCACACACCTCTACCTCAACCAGCAAACAAAACCCTTTGCTGAAATCTAATTTGGGCTAATTTGGGTCACATGCCCCGCCCTGAACCACTAACTGTCTCCAGGGAGAGAGGGTGTTCTGGGCTACCTACATCCACACCCATGAAGCTGAAGTGGGTTACTTTGCAGCTCACTGCTTCCACATGACAGGAGAAAGAGGAATGGATGCAAAGAGCCGACTACAATGTTGCTATAGCCACCTTTGTTTTCTGAGCGGTACAAACAGTAATTCATCCTTACATGGGCTTTGCGTTGGATTGTCTCTTAGGATATGTACCCTCTGTTACAGATGGTCTCTGGGAGTGTGTAAATTTCTCTTTTACACTTTTGAAGCAAATGGTCTTTAAAATTACCCAGGTACATTGGAATTAGTTTCCTCTTTGAACATTGCATCTGTGAAAACATATATGCATCCCCAGTGCCCATTCACAAAGCAGAGAAGTTGATTACTTGTTTCTGGAATGTTGGTTCAGGTGAGCAGCAGAGGCATGAGAGTCTAAAGGCACAATGAAGAAAAGTCTGCAGAGCCTCATGAGTGAAGCTCAGGTGTTGTGGGTTTATTGTAATGAAAGTGAGCCAGTGCCAGCTGAGGCACAGAACCCATCATCATTCTGACCAAGAGGCTAAGGTTAAGCTCATGGATTTGGAGCTTAAAACTACAGTTGCTCTGCTCTTTTTCTTTCCCAGGCCACAGGAACCAGGTTGGCTTTAATTGCACAGAATGTAGCTAACCTTGGAACTGGTATTATCATATCGTTTATCTACGGTTGGCAGTTAACCCTATTGCTATTATCAGTTGTTCCAATTATTGCTGTATCAGGAATTGTTGAAATGAAATTGTTGGCTGGAAATGCCAAAAGAGATAAAAAAGAACTGGAAGCTGCTGGAAAGGTAGGTCGAATAAGGTTTTGGTTTGTGTAAGTGTTGTTTTTAGATATGTGTTTTATTTGAATTATTTATGATATGCAGGCTTTCATAATTAAATGTTTGTGCTTGCTACAACTAATAATTATAAATGGTGTATGAAATATTATACCATATTAATGTCTAGAACTTAAATATGAGGTGATTAACATAAAGCTTTTAGCCTATAGAAAGCATTTAACATAATTATGATAACTTCTGAATATTCAAAGTGAATTTCATTTTACTTCATATCCCAATGCTACTGTTTGAACAAATGTCATCCCTGTTTCACAAACCTTCATGCCGAAGACTGTAAGTGAATTGTTCAAGGTCGGACATTTGCTGGTATTTTTAAGAGACCCTCTTTTCTTCTTGGCTGTGATTTCTATAATTAAGGTGGCCACCAGATGGCAGTAATGCCTCTATTTTGTGGTTCTCACTATAATGCAATTGGGCTTAACGTTTACTTGAGCCTTATGTGCCAGTTATTGTGCTGCATATTTACAGGCACCAATTTATTACATCGTCACAATAATCCTATAAGACAGGCATGAATGTTACCCCCATTTCAGAAATGCCGAACTTGAGATTGAATCAGAAATTAGAGATTTGGCTGGGATTCAAGTTCAGGTCTGGTTTCAAAGCTCTTATCTCTACTATATGGTTTCTTTATATGTGTTTAAGTGTGTCTAAATCTACACATAAACACATTATTTACACATGCTTGTACTTAAATGTTTAAATGTAGATTATACCCATGAACATTTTTAGTCTTATTTATGTAATTATTATCCTTTATTGAAACATGAGGAAGTGAAGCAGATAATAAATATGAGTTGTGATATAGTTCCTATAGCATTGCACTTTACAAAGCCCTTTTACAAACATTACTGCAACTGACCTTCACTAGTTATGAGAAGTGGAACAGACAGTATCTCTTTAGGGAAGAAGGCATCAGAGACTGGGTGAGTGACTTGCTCCAGAGGTGCCTTATTAAAGAGGAAGATTAACATTCGGACCAATGGTGTTTCCACTAAACCAATTATGTCTAGTGAAATCCTTTTTTGTTTTCTTGTAACTGGCATCAGCTTCCGCTGTGTGCAACGTTAGGTATGATAGCATCACCTCCAGGTTTCCATCAGAATGCGCTCCACTCATTTTCACCCTGCATCATCTCCAGGATTTGGAGCTCGCTAGGACAATATATGTTTCCCAGCACTTGGGAACCTCTGGGTGTCCAGAGTTCTTGAAGATCCTCTTGGCTGCTGGCTATGGGTACTTTAGGGCATCATTTCTTGACTTCTGAGTGTCTCAACTAACTGCCTAACTAACCCTGACCCTCAATCCGGCTTCTTTCCACATTTCAGATAAGAGAATGTTCAGTTAGTTGGAATAAAAATAAACTTTTCTTAGACAAGTTACCTGACAGAAAACATCTTGAATCTAGTTAAGATAATAGTCTTAACCCCATTAAAAATGGCTAACAACACTGAAAATTGTCAGAATTTTGTCAGAGTAAAGCATTTAGAATTGAGCAGTAGTGAAACAAAACAAAATCTTGGGTTATTAGTCTTGGCCTTGCTACTCACAGCGTGCGAGGATGAGAAGATCCCAACTTCTGTGGTCCTCACGTTCCACCTTAGTAAAATGAGAAATTACACCAGATACTGTCCCAAGTTCCTTCCAGCTAAAACCCTGTTATTCTAGGGATCAGAGATTAAATAACTCAGACTGGCCAGTTTAATTTTTTTAGTAGCTACTTTAACCTAATAGGGCTTTTAAAAACATGAAAGATTAAACAGTTTTTTAAATGTTAATATCAGCAGTTCAGTTTTAGTTCGGTGTTGTTTACTCAGTCAGCACTTGATTAACTGAGAATGAGGGTTGGAAAGAAGGTCCTGAGAAAATCCCAAGTCACTGTTTATGTAAAAAGAAATGCTCTCATTTACCTGGGTACAGTTTCATCATCGTTAAAGTACATCAGGGTTTGAAGTATTCCCATCCCAATTTTCCAAAAAGGGCTTGGAAATGAGGGTGTTGGTTGCTGGGCAGAGAGGGGGGAGGGAAGGCTGCCTCATAACCATCTTGACCCAGGCCCTGTCTGGTCACTGAGATTAGAGGCCCTCTGTGCCAGAGCTAACCCACAAAGCAATTGACCAATGATCAGAACGTCAAGAGGAGTGCCAAGTCATTAAAAACTAGTTTCTCCTTGTGTAAATTACACTGCAGGGGTAGCAAAATAGCATAATGGCTTAGGAACATGGACTGGGCATCAGATAGCCTGGCTTGGAATTCTATCTCTGCCACTTATTAACTTTAGAACTTAAGGCAATTCAGTTAACTTCTGTGTGCCTCTGTTTTCTCATCTGTGTAAATAGAAATAATATTTACTTTTCAGGGTTGTGAGGCTAAATGATATCATATTGCTGAATGAGGTAACACTTGGACATAGGCAAAGCTCAGTAATTTTTCTCTATTCCTATAATTATTGCTATCTGTTATATCTCTATTACAAATAAAACATCTATGATTATTCAGTCTCAAGCATCAAATATCTTCCTTTCACCTCATTACAGAAGCTGAGAACTGAGGTTAAAAAAAGTTTTATAGCTGTTAAAAGCCTAAAATTAAGATCTTATTCTCCCTTGCTGATGGTTTAGATGACTCAACTACAGAACTATGATTTAAACTAAATAGCTAAGTCACAATTAACAGTTTTCAAGGATGATTTGGCTATAAGAATCAGAAAACTGCTCTGGCTGGTTTGGGTAAAAGCGATTTGATATAAGGACACTCCTCCGAAGTGCAGGAAATACAGGCAGTTTGTGTTTAAGCAGCTCTTTCAGCCACAGGCTCTAATATCTGAGTCTATATATGCCTATTCAGTTTTTCAACTGCTGTATATTCAGGCCAGCTTCTTACACATACCTAGTGTGACATCAGCCTCTGGAGCCACAGAGCCTCACGGTTCAAACTTGTGTCCAGGGCCAGGAAACCAAATCTGATTGACCCAGATCAGTCAAGTGTCTGCCTCTGATTTAATCACGGATTTAAAGTAGGCTCATGTTGTTTACAATCGGGATCTCCTTCCCATTGTGGGTGGACAGCTTTTCTAAGAAATTATACTGTGGGAGGAAATAATTGGCAGCTCCAACAAGCCCTTACAAATCACAGTCTAATCCTTTCTTCTAGGGCTCTGCCTTGTGAAGAAAGCCAGGCCACAAAGGGGTTGTGACTAAGGCCAGTCATCTAACTGCCTGGTGGCAGGCTGGGAATAGAACCAGGCCCTTGGTTCCCAGGCCATGTTCTTGCCCTAAGCTGATCGGCCTTCCTGGGCATACAAAGACTTGCCTACCATACTTAGCACAGCCAGAAGTACCAATTTTGTCATAAAGCTAGTCTTGAACATATTATGCCTTTTGTTTTTAATGTAAAGGAAATTAAAGCCTATCAATATAACCTTCAGGATACTTTTGACAGAGTCCTAGGGCTTTTCATTATTTCAGAGGTAAAAGCACCACTTCTAATGGAGGTCTATTCTGTGTTACAGATTGCAACAGAGGCAATAGAAAATATTAGGACAGTTGTGTCTTTGACCCAGGAAAGAAAATTTGAATCAATGTATGTTGAAAAATTGTATGGACCTTACAGGTAATGAACCATATGATTCCTGCTAAGAATATACTGCTTTCATAAGTTTGAGTAATTGTCCCCAAAAGATAATAAAAGCTCTGCTGCTCCAAACAATGATAGGACTATAAGGCTGACCTTTTTCAGTAATTCTGCCACTGAAAATAAGTAGATTTTTGATGTGACTACAACACAGGATTATATTTCTTACATCTTATGAAAACAATAATAACAGGTCTCCAAGAGGTAAAAGATACAGATAATTGCACAGTCTTTGGTCATCGGAGCAGGCAACATGAATAACCTATCTGGGTGACTTAGGACAAACATTTTTTAAGGAATTGCTCAAGCCCTTATATTCTTTGCATTGTGTAGACTGGACCAAAAGTGAGACTTGCTATTTGGTATGTTCCAGAGGAAAGTGTTTCATTTGTTCTCTGAATGAGGACCAGATCCAACCTACTCTGAAGATAAAGAAACACAGCCTATTTCAGTGGTTCATAGTTGAGCAATTCAAGAATCTCTTAATGTCATCATTTACCACTCATTTTCACAGCAGCCCAATTTTATAAATGATTATGTTTTAACACAAACAAAATTGAGCACAACTTAGATTACAACAGACTGGAACAGTAGTTTTGAACACTTGCAAATTCGAACAGATAACTTCAGAAGTCTCAATTTTTGCCATGTCCTCAGTCATGCATACTTAATATGTTACTAAAGAGCACGCAGCTACATCTCTGTGTCCATTTAATGTTTGACATATAAATATGTATGTACCATTAATGATGACCTATTTTTAACTTCAAGGAGGGTTAAGGAAAAATAGAAAGCTGAAGCTAATTATTAATTTGGTTATAATTTAAAGATTCAGTAGCATCACAAACTGTTCAGTTATGTTAAGCTTTGTGACACCATGTTGACAGCCCATAAGTTAAACCATCCAAATCAGTAATACTTTGAATTTTTCCTTTTGCCAAAAATGGCTTCATATTTGAGAGTAATTAAATTATAGTTCTTTTGGAGGACTCAGAAGCCTAATAAAGTATAGCATGAGGTCTAACTAGAAATGGTGCAAATAAATTATATAGGAGGGTGGGCAGGATCTAGCTTGGGGAAGGACTTCTGGTGTAAACTTCAGGGACTCAATTTTTGTGAATCTGAAACACGAATTTTAACTTAACAGAGTACAACTAGTTATAGAAAACAACATAATAGTAGTAAACCACATTCAGATACTTCAAACTTCAATTCAAATTCTGACATTTTAGTTACTTTTGAAACAACAACTATGCTTACATAACAGGAATTAAACATTGAAGTCATCAGATATTAATAAGGAAACACTATGAACTAGGCACTGTGCTAGACATTTATATGGCTGTTTTTAATTGTCAAAACAATTCTGCATTACAATGATTATTTCCATTGTGCAAATCAGAAAACGATGTTTTAGAGAAGTTATCATTTACCCAAACTAATATAACTGGAGGTGGAACTTAAACCCAGTCAGCCAGACCTAGAAGCCGTGCTCTTTCCACTATGCAGCGCTAAGGGAGGCTGAAGAGCTGGTTACAAGTATACTGATTTGCTTTTCAGGAATTCCGTGCGGAAGGCACACATCTATGGAATCACTTTTAGTATCTCACAAGCATTTATGTATTTTTCCTATGCCGGTTGTTTTCGGTTTGGTGCGTATCTCATTGTGAATGGACACATGCGCTTCAGAGATGTTATTCTGTAAGTAGCTTTAAAAATATTAAGATTATTCTATAATAAGGTTTTAGTAGGTCTATGCAAAAGTTTACAGTAGGAAAAAAAACGACTCCTGTGTCCAGAGATGAGGCCCGAGATCTAAATTGACCACAGTTTTGATCCTGGCAGGCATGGAATCTGATCTTGTTAATACTCCAAGTGCAGTTTAAATTGGTAAGTGGGCTACAATTAATCAAGCTTATGAAAATGATCATAAAGCACAGATTTAGTTGCACATATGACCCTGGTCAGGATGATGCAGATTTTCTCATTATATATGCAGAAAAAAGTCGTAATTAGAAAGTTGCTGGTGACCATGGACTCAAAACAGGGTTAAATAGTTTACTGTTACCTACAACCAGAACATGACCTTGACAGTGAGCTGGGAACACTTGATGGAAGTCTGGCAAAGGCACTCTCTCCCTAACCAGGCCTGAGACGGCCCTGCCAACATTTGCCTCTCAGCCTCTCCTTTTTCCTTAGTTTCCAAAGCTAACTACTGGTCTTTCTGTTTGATGCCTTCTTTTCGTGATGTGCTCAGCACATTCCATTAGGTTGCAATCTAGGCTTGAAAGAGGGAAGCCGCTCTTTTTAAGATCATTGGGTATATTTCTGCTCTGGTGGGATGATTTTAAAGCAGTGGTGTGAACAACCTTTTTGGAGACAGGGTCAAGACAAAAAAGGGAAAGTGTTTAAGAGCTATTCTTTTTCATCCACAATTAAAATTACCATGAAAAAATGTATCTATATAATCTTTGTATCAGGATCACAGCAGGAAACAAATGGCAAAGCAAATGGGTTATTTGGTGAGTTTGCAAAGGGTGTGTTTACAAAGACCTGGGAAGCGTTAAAATAAGCAGTACTCAAGAAGGAAGGTAACAGCCCAGCAGTACTCAGCTAGAAATAGCTACCACCCGAAGCCTAAAGGTTAGAGGAGGGAAAGACTGCCAGAACTCAGCATAGGTGCTTTCTGTGGTCTTTGGTGGAGGGACAGCAACTGCACGAGCAATCTGACAAGAAGGAAGCCAAAGAAACAAATACACTCTCCTCCAGCCTCCCTGGCCTCTGCTGTGCCTTCCATTGGCCAAACCCTGTGAAACCAGAGGACAAGAAAACCTTTTGATTCTGTTCATGATAGTTGGCATCCCCAGACATGGAGTAGGGGTAGAAGGTAGAGATGGGTAGAAAGTGGGGAGTGATTTTGGTGGACAAATGAAATGAGCAGCTAGGGATTACGACTTAGAGTACAACTATTTATGGCATAGAAAAATATTGAGAACATTTCTGAAAGTGAAAACCGTTGGAAAGCTACATTAATCCTGCTTTTCTTCTTTTTTTTTAATAATTGAAATTTTAAATTATGGACATCTAGAAGACAGCCTTTTACTCTTTCATCTAAAACTAAACAGCAGGCAGTACAGGGAAGCTACGCAGACACATGTGGGTTGTTCATCACTATTTTAAAACTTAGTTTTTGGCAACCAACATTTTCAGCAAGATTTAAAGAAAAGCCTTACTATACCTCTCATCTCAGCCCCTAGGTACTAAAAGCCCATTTTAATATCTTAGATTTAGAAGTTTGGGAGATGAAAACTCTCCCTTATTACCAGAGAACTCTTGCCCCTTTCTCTGGGGTAGTGTTGGTATCAGAAGTAAATTGCTTTGTGGAGATGTAGATCTCACGATCTTTAGCCCTTCCTAAAAGTTGTCATAATCAATATCTATCCATCCTTTAAAGAGCATATAATTAGAAATAGAATTTTAGTTTAAGGTATTTTTTTTTCCAGAGTGTTGTCTATAGTTATTTTACTTGTAACTTTTAGTTTAGGTTCAGGGGTACATATGCAGGTTTGTTAACATAGGCAAACTCATGTCACCTCATGTCATGGTTTGCTGTACAGGCCATGTTGTCACCCAGGTACTAAGCATAATAACTGATACCATTGTTATTTTAATTGTAAACAAAAAGCTATTTCTATAAAGCTTATTGTTCCTAACAGAAATTCTTTACAGTGACGATGGTTATCATTTGTTTGGTGGTATAGAAGAAACTACAAACTGGAAGTCAGGGCTGTGGCTTTATTGGAGAAAGCTTACTTGGAACTGATCAAGCCCCTTACACGCTTTGTGCTTCAATTCCCTCAACTCTAAAAAGAGTATAACCAACAAATAAAATTAGTTGAGCTCACAAATCAGATTCAGTTATAATCCTTTTCCTGAAAGTAAAAACCTCTGGGAAGTCACAGTAGTCCTGGGAAAGTAGGGGCTTCTATGCAAAGGGAAGCCAGAAAGCAAGTCAAGAAAAAGCAAATCCTCAGGAAATGGATCTTGCCCCTCTCCTAAATTTCTCTTGTTACTGGAGTTTTATGAAGATGTATGTCAGGGGAGAAAGGGGATGACTAAGGGGTAAAGAGAACACGTACTGGTAAGCACTATGCCTTTAGACTTTCAAACATCATGGAGTTAATTAAATAAGCTAATTTTTGAATTCCTCTACTTCTGTCTAGGGTGTTTTCTGCAATTGTGTTTGGTGCAGTGGCTCTAGGACATGCCAGTTCATTTGCTCCAGACTATGCTAAAGCTAAGCTGTCTGCGGCCCACTTGTTCATGCTGTTTGAAAGACAACCTTTGATTGACAGCTATAGTGAGGAGGGGCTGAAGCCCGTAAGTTATCTGATGCCTGACGATGCTTGATTACTTTTTCCCTAAAGGTTTGCTGTCTGCTAGATTATAGCTACAGGATAAGTTTGTGGTGATTATACTAACATGCATTTCATTTAATTTGTAAGATTTATATAGCTAATATTTGGCCAATTTGACTGGCATTTAAAAATTTTATAGGCGGTTTCAAGGATCGTGAAGTTTAGCACATCAAAATTGTTAAAAAAGGAAAAGCAGATATATTGGAACTGAATAGTTTCCACAAAAATTTAGTCACTTCTACAAAAAGGTATAATTCTGCCATGTTAACGCAGTTAGTCATTTGACTGTAATCACTTTTTACAATTGTTAGGGTACAATTGGTAAAAGGGCAGGTTATTCACAACAAGAGTAATAACCCTATGCTTTATTATCTACAAAGGTAACTTAAACTCACATCTGAGTGTTCTTTGTATGACACAAGATACTATACATTGCAATATACAAGAAGCTGTGTGGGTAAAGAGACTGGGACTTATATAATCTTTCCAGGACTTTCCAAGGTATTTCATCTTCTGAGAAAATTGCTGTGCCCAGGGAGTGACATAAAGAAAGTGAACTTAAGAAACTGCTAGGATTTGCCATCAAGTGCTGTCCACTGAAACTTTAGGCAGAAAATGTTGCTAAATTTCTAAGCCTTTAGAGCCTTTGGACACTGGCTTGATTTCAGCTTCAGAATCAGCAGTTGGGAAAGCTAAGTGAATATCTTAAGGAAATCAGAAACTGAGTTAGGTAACAACTCATGGTAATGACTTTTTGTCTAATCTCACCTATAACCCTATCTCTCACCTTCGTTTCACATCATAATAACTTGCTATCAATATTAACTGGCACTAGAACTATACCAAATATGAATTTTATGTTTCTCTACTACAGTCTTTGGTAAAGCTTCCTAATATTTCTTATTCCAATTAATCAGGCCAATTATAATGGCAACATTTAAACATTGTTTCAGGATAAGTTTGAAGGAAATATAATGTTTAGTGAAGTCATGTTCAATTATCCCACGCGACCAAACATGCCAGTGCTTCAGGGGCTGAGCCTGGAGGTGAAGAAGGGCCAGACGCTGGCCCTGGTGGGCAGCAGTGGCTGTGGGAAGAGCACGGTGGTCCAGCTCCTGGAGCGGTTCTACGACCCCTTGGCGGGGACAGTGGTGAGCACATTTCCTTAGTGACATGATTGAAGGGTGTATCTTAAGTGACCCAACCAATATCGTCATACTGGAAAATACTGGACGAACGTAGACCCAGAATCCCGTTTGATACAATTACCACATTCTATAAACCCTGAACTGGCACCCTATCTGAGAAATATATGGGGACCATAGGACAGAATATCTGAAATTCAGCCTAGCTCAGAAAACACTGAATATAAAGTTAACTTTTACCCTGTCATGGGCCTTTCCAGCCAGCCTGATTTTCCTAAGCAAACACTGACCTACTGACTTATCAAGGTGAACGACAAACTCCTGTCCAAATTCGAAGTCGACTTCCTAAACAGGCCGCTCCCTGCTTATTGCCTCCCTACTGCCTTCAGTTTTGCCGCCTTCTCTTACCTTGGATTCTAGGCTCTCAAACTTTGACTTTGATCCTGAACCTCCAGCCCTTTCATATTTGGCTTTTGTCATTGATTTTCTGGCATGTAGTTTCCTGGCTGTCTTCCTTGCGTGAAGACCAACTCTTACCAATAATGCTTGTTATCTGCCATCACCTTGGGATGGGACCCATGACCGAGCCCTGGGAGCCTGTTCCCATTAGACAGTCACCAAAGTGTTAAGCTTTGTTTAAGCTGTTTTATTCATAGTTGTTAAGCCTAAATCAGCCTTGTTAAGCCTGATTTAGTTGTTTTTTTCTGGAAATCTTATGCTTTTCTATTATAACTATTATGCAGGTAACATAGGCAAAACAGCTCATCAAAACTCTGTAAATATGATGTGCTGATACTATGGTGGGAATTTTATTCTTTATTAAGGTCAAGACTAGCTGGGCTTGTGTCTATTCCTTTGCCTGTAACCTTTACCTTACAGAAGGCTGTACTTTCAACTACAACACTCCCCTGGGAGCACCATACCTCCTGCCTGTAGCAAGTAAAACAAAAACAAAACCATCACTGCCAGCAAAAAAAATTCTCCCAAAAACACTGCCCTTTGTAACTTGTTTGTTGTCCATTGGATTCTTGTCCTTAGTGCTGTCAGAAAAAGTGAAGTGGGGGAAAGTTAAGGCTAGTTGTTTTCAGGGAAAAGAAAGGTAGATGTAGGAGCAGAGTCAACCAACTTTTCGAATCTGGGGGCCGTGCTTCTGATCCGCTTTTTCACTGGTGTGCGTGGGGAATCAAGTTGAAGGGTTGGGATTATTTTGGAGACAGCAGACCTGAGTGGGACACCTTGATGCAGACTTCTTTAAGGCAGAATAGACACAGGTGGCTGGAGGAGGGCAGACAAAGACAAAGAGAAGTGTGAAAAAAGAGGGTCAAATGTGCTACCATTTTGCCAGTTAGACCAAGGTAGGGATGGCTTAATCACCATAAAAGTCATCATGTTGGCCATGCTGGTCTTCAACAATGTAAGTCTTGGAAGGTTGGTGTTTTGATGCTGCTGATGCCCTCATGCAACAGTCCTCCAAATGGACAATCTAGTAACTTTTTAGTTTTCTTCTTTTTTAAATGCTTCTTATAGTTTGTGGACTTTGGTTTTCAGCTTCTCGATGGCCAAGAAGCAAAGAAACTCAATGTCCAGTGGCTCAGAGCCCAACTCGGAATCGTATCTCAGGAGCCCATCCTGTTTGACTGCAGCATTGCTGAGAATATTGCCTATGGAGACAATAGCCGGGTGGCATCACAGGATGAAATTGTGAGTGCAGCCAAAGCTGCCAACATACATCATTTCATCGAGACGTTACCCCATGTAAGTTAACGGGTAGTTTCTTAGCTGAAATCAGAAGAGAATATGTTTTATACCCCAAACAAGTACCAGAATTATGCCAACAAAACCTTGTAACAAAATATGTTGATTTACTAACTAACAACCTTGGACAAGGCAGTTAACTTCAGGATACCAAACTTCCTTATTTGTAAGTGGGAGTACATCATGCCCACCTCATACAAATGTAGTTAGAAGCTCCAAACCACCATACTTCAGGTTGTAGACTGGTAGTTGGGGCTGCATTCAGACTGCAGTCATGTTTGGTTTAACTCTATGGTACTTTTGAAGCAATTAAAGTTTTTATTTTGAGATAAGTATAGATTCACATGTAGTGGTAAGGAATACAGAGATATTATGTACCCTTTACCTAGTTTCTGCCAATGGCAATATCTTGCAAAACTAGTATACAGTATCACAAGCAGGATATTGATATTGATACACTCCAACTGATCTTATTCATATTTCCCTAGTTTTACTTGCATTCATTTGCAGCTGTATTGCAGATGTGGATTCATAGATCCACCAATTAAGACACAGAACATTCCCATCCCCATAAAGATCCCCTCGTATAGTCCTTTTAGAGCCACACATACATTCCTGCCTCCCATCCTTACTCCTCCCAAACTCTGGCAATCACTAATCTGTTTGTATAATTTTATATTTTAAAAATGTTTTATAAAAATACATACAGTATGTAAACTTTTGGGATTATCTGTTGTCATTCGCTAATTCCCTGAAGTTGTGTGTATTCATAGGTCATTGCTTTTTATTACTGAGTAGTATTCCACAGTATAGATGTACATCACAGTTTAACCATTCACCTGTTGAAGGATATCTGGATTATTTCCTTTTCTGGCTATTGCAAATAAAGCTGCTGTAAATACTTGTATTCAGGTTTTTGTATGGACCCAAGTTTTTATTTCTTTGGGTTAAACACCCAGGAGTGGAATTGTGGAGCAGTATGACAATTTCATGTTTAGTTTATAAGCCACTGCTAAACTATTTTCCAGAGTGGCCATCCCATTTTACATTCCTACCAGTAATGTATGAGTGATGTAGTTTCTCTGAATCTTTGCCAACATTTACTGTTGTCATTTGTTTTTATTTTTATCATTCTGATAGGAGTATAGTGATACATCACTATGGCTTTAATATGCATTTCCCAATGACAAATGATGTTGAACATAGTTTTTTTGTATGCTTATTTGCCGTATATAGATCCTCTTTGGTGAAATGTCTCCATGTTGTTTGCCCATATTCTAACTGGATTTTTCTCTTTTACTGCTGAGTTTTGGGAAGTTTTTTTTTTTTTTAAATATATTGTAATTACTCTTGGATATGTAGTTTGTAAATGTTTTTTCCCAGTCTGTAACTTGTTTATTCATCCTGTAAGAGAGTCTTTTGCAGAGCAAAAGTTTTAATTTTGACGAGGTCCAATTTATGAATTTTTCCTTTTATGGGTCATGCTTTCAGTGTCAAGTCTAAGAACTTGTTGCCTAGCCCTAGACCCAAAAGACTTTCTCCATTTTTTTTCTAAAAGTCTTATAGTTTTACATTTTAAATTTCAGTCCATGATCCATTTTGAGTCCACTTTAAGCATGTGTAGTCCTAGAAGGATGGTTGAGGTTCCTAAAAGTGATGGTAGGGACAATTCATTTTATGGCACTCTTCCAACATTTGAATTTCTACTGGATTAAACTGAACTAGAGCTTAATTATTTTTGCTTTTATATTTTGATATAGTTAGAAGTCACTCATACTGACAAATAAAATTTTAAAAACCTTTCATGTTGGTTAGCCTTACCAACCTTTAATGTATAGGCATTGACCTGAATCAAATATTGGATTTGACTGTAAATTAAAAAAACTTACAGCTTCAGCTCTTAATATAAATGATGACTAGACTTTAGGAAATTAATTCACATGATATACATCACTTCATAAACCCTGCAAACAGAACTGCCTCAATTTACATCTCTATTCATATGTTGTTTCTCAGCCTAGAATGCTGTCTCAAAATCTAGCTTCCCAAACTTCTCTAAAAAGGTTTATTTCCACTTTTTATTCCTCCTTCTACCCTGTCCCCACAACAATTTCTATCATCCTCTTCTGATCTTTCATAGCATGCTGTGTATACTACTACAGTCACATGCTACGTAACAACATATTGGTCAATGACGGACTGGATATACCACAGTGGTTCCCATAAGAGTATAATGGAGCTGAAAAATTCCTATTGCCTAGTGACATAGCTGTCATAATGTCATAGTGCAACACAATGCTGGCATAACAAACCCGTGCTGCCAGTTGTGTAAGAGTATAGCACATACTACTGTGTACAATGCATAATACTTGATAATGACAACAAATGACTTACTGGTTCATATCTGTTATACCATTTGTTGTTTTCTTAGTGTATGTAGATTTCCCGTATTTTAAAGAAGGTTATTATAAGATAGCCCCAGTCAGGTCCTTCAGGAGATGTTTCAGACAGCAGGCATTACTATTGCAGAAGATGATAGCTCTGTGTTTGTTATTGTTCCTGAAGACCTTCCAGTGGGACAAAATATGGAGGTGGAAGACAGTGATATTATCTTGATCCTGTGTAGACCTAGGCTTATGTGTGTTTGTATTTTAGTTTATAACACAGAAATGTGAAGAGTCAAAAATAAAAATAATTCTTTTTGAGACATCTACTCTGCCACCTAGGCTGGAGTGCAGTGGCATGATCATGGCTCACCACCTCTGCCTCCTGGGCTCAAGTGATCCTTCCACCTCAGCCTCCTGAGTAGCTGAGACAGGTGCACGACACCTCACCCAGCTAATTTTTTGTGTTTTTTGTAGAGATGGGGTTTCACCATGTTGCCCGGGCTGGTCTCTAACTCCTGACTTCAAGTGAGTCACTCGCCTCAGCCTCCCAAAGCGCTGGATTACAGGTGTGAATCACTGTGCCGAGCCATAAAAAATTTTAAACTGATAACTTCTGTAAGGATATAAAGGAAGAAAATATCTTTGTAAAGCTGTGCAAGCAATGTGTTTTTTAAGCTAAGTGTTATTACAAAAGAATCCAAAATTTCAACAAATTTAGAAGTTCATGCCTGTAGTCTTAGCACTTTGGGAGGCGGAGATGAGAGGATTACTTGAGGCCAGGAGTTTAAGGCCAGCCTTGGCAATATAGGGAGTCATAGTTTCTATAAAAACAAAAACAAATTAGCCATGCTTGGTGACTGACATACTCTTGTAGTCCCAGCTACTTGAGACAGATTGCTTGAGCCCACGAGTCCGAGGTTGCTGTGAGCTATGATCACACCACAGCACTCCAGCCTGGTGAAAGAGCAATACCCTATCTCTAATATAATAATGATAGTAATAATAATAACATTTATATAGTCAAAAAGTCAAAGCAAGCTAAGGTTATTGTTAAAAGTTGAAAATGTAGTTTAGCCTAAGTGTACAGTGTTCATAAAGTCTATAGTAGTATACAGTAATATCCTAGGCCTTCACATTCTTATTGCCTTACCCAGGCAACTTTTAGTGCTGTAAACTCCACTCATGGTAAGTGCCCTATCCAGGTGCACCATTTTTAATCTTTTATACTGCATTTTTACTGTTCCTTTTCTGTGTTTAGAAACATGCATACTTACCATTGTGTAACAACTGTATTCAGTACAGTAACATGCTGTATAGGTTTGTAGCTTAGAAGAAATGGACCATACAATGTAGCCTAAGGGTATAGTATGCGATACCATCTATGTTTGTATACGTACTGTATGTTTGTACAACTATAGCATGGCCTGATAACGCAGTTTTAAGAACATAGTCATTAAATAATGCAGCACTGTAGTTTGGTCCTTACTTGACCTTATATTGAATGATTTATATGTAGTGTTTTTCTCTGTAGATTATAAAGTCCTTTAGGGCAGGAACAAAGCTCAATTCGTTTTCATATTTCTTACAGTTCTAGGCATAGCATATGTGCAATAAATATTTAAGGTAATACCTAAATTTGAAAGAATAAATTAGCATCTACAGGGATCATATGAACATTTGAAATTTTAAAAAAGACTTGAAAAGTATTTGCATTTAACCTTTATAGGACTCCAGTGACACCAGATCAACTGGCATTATGATAATAGTAGGAACTTGAGAATTTGCTCAGCTTTCTACTATAGAATACCATTGAGAATTAAAGTCACTAGTTTTCTAGTTTGATTTTGAAAATAAACACTCAAGTTGAAAAAATGTTATAGAAACTGTTATTGACTCTAAATGTTTTTCTTGTAAATAGAACTGACAACTGTTAAGCAACAGTTCATTCAACATCTTTATAACTTCGTTGACTTGCAGAAATATAAAACAAGAGTGGGAGATAAGGGGACTCAGCTCTCAGGAGGTCAGAAACAGAGGATTGCTATTGCCCGAGCTCTCATCAGACAACCTCAAATCCTCCTGTTGGATGAAGCTACATCAGCTCTGGATACTGAAAGTGAAAAGGTGTGTGTGGCCTCCCAACTTACATCATATTTAATTTATGAAATAGAAGGAATTTTGCTGTCGACTATGAAAAAAAATACACATGAGCCCAGGAAAAACACAGAACTTTAGATAATGGTTATTTTGAAGTAATCGAGTATTTTATTCCAAATTTTCTAAAATTGTTATATATTTTAAAAGCAAAGTAAAACATTCAAAAGAAAAAAAGCTCAAATTACATTTTTTAATCACATTAATGAAAAACTGAGCCCATACTCAAAAGGGAACTAGTTAAATAAAATATGAAGATTAGACAATTTAAATACTTGTAAAGGCTTTTTTTACATCATGGGAACCCATTTGTGTTATATTTAAAAAGTATAACATAACTATGTAGATAATAATGTTGATTTTACAAAATACACATGCATAAAGTTCAAAGATTCAAAGAGATTAGAATTTAAAAGTTGATTAGAAAGATAACATTTTCAAATTTCTTTGAATGTTAAAACTTATTTATACAATTTTTGGGATAAGGTATCTGTTTGATTATCAATAGGTTGTCCAGGAAGCCCTGGACAAAGCCAGAGAAGGCCGCACCTGCATTGTGATTGCTCACCGCCTGTCCACCATCCAGAATGCGGACTTAATAGTGGTGTTTCAGAATGGCAGAATCAAGGAGCATGGCACGCATCAGCAGCTGCTGGCACAGAAAGGCATCTATTTTTCAATGGTCAGTGTCCAGGCTGGGACACAAAACTTATGAACTTTTGCTACAGTATATTTTTAAAATAAATTCAAATTATTCTACAATTTTATCTGACTTGTAAAAGAAGTTTCTGGTTTGTCGTCATAAAATGTAGGTATATTGCATTCTAGATCAATTTAGAAGACCTAATTTGGTGTTTATTACAGCATTTGAAATTTGAGAGTTAGAAGTGACACCTGTCTTGATGAACTATTAAAACAGCAGTCTGGCTCTCCCTAAGTTATTAGAAACATCTAGAAAAAGAATAAAATTCAAGATAAGTATAGGTGTAGAAATATAGAAGCCACAGACATAGGGAAATGGTCTTATGGTTCTGAATGGTTTGGGTAGACAGGATGGTTTGGGAATAATTTTCCCAAGTACAAAAGAAAGATAAGTTGTTCAGTAACCTAATCTCTCTTAGTAATTTTCTAAATCATTCTATTGTGGAATCAGAGCTTTTAAAATGAATTCCCAGCTTTATTATCCAAGACCAAGAGAGAATGAAATTGCCCCTGCCCAGCTAACTCTGCAAGCACATATCCATTCCATAAAGCAAGAAAGAGCCCTATCATTATTTTTTAGTTTTAAACTCATTAACATAAAATGTACATTTATCAATATAATTTGAAACATCAAACATCAACAATACATACTGAGTTTCTATAGCAACTGCCTTCTCTTTTATAACTATACTACTTTTCCCAGAAAATTAATCCATTCATCCTACAAGGAAAGATATATTTAGATGGAAAGCCAAAAATATTCTATGCAACCCCTGGAAACTAACCACACTGAAATGTTTCCATAATTTGCCCTTTGTTTTCTCCATTATTTTCTGCAACTAATTAGTTCTTAGTGCTGTATCAGGTTGTTAAAGTCAGTAAATTATCCAAGACAAGTTCTTTTTCTTTTTTTTATTATTATTATACTTCTGGGGTACATGTGCAGAACGTGTACGTTTGTTATGTAGTTATACACGTGCCATGGTGGTTTGCTGCATCCATCACCCCGTCATCTACATTAGGTATTTCTCCTAATGCTATCCCTCCCCTAGCCCCCCCACCCAGCAACAGGCCCTGTGTGTGATGTACCCCTCCCTGTGTCCATGTGTTCTCTTTGTTCAACACCCACTTATGAGTGAGAACATGTGTTGTTTGGTTTTCTGTTACTGTGTTAGTTTGCTGAGAATGATGGTTTCCAGCTTCACCCATGTCCCTGCAAAGGACATGCACTCCATCTGCAGAGCTTATAGCCTGCAGTGAATGCCAAGAATGAAGTACTCACACAGTTCCAACTGAGCGGGGCTAGGGAGTAGCTCTTCCAAGAGTCCGCCCCAGCATCCATCTACAAGTATTTATTGAAAGGGCTTGTATTAACTACCAACATCCACTAGACGTCATTTGAGGTAGGTTCCTGAGGCACCTGTGACCTTGTACACACTGAAACTGCATTCTCAGGAGGCTGTTTTCAGCATTTCTTATCACACCACACACTCCACTCCCTGTCCGGTTTTCAGGGTCAAGGAGTTTCATTCCCATGCACAAATAACATACACACAGTGCCTCAGTGTGTTTCCATGCCCGACCTCAAATGCCATGAACATAAACTTGAATATGTTGCCATGTGCCCCCTACATCTCCCCGTTCTTTAATTCTTAGAGCATGCTGGTCATCCCACACAAGGTAGCTTCTATTGTTCTTCCTTGGTCATAGATGTGACGGGTGGCACCACAGAGCCATCTGCAGATGCCTAGCAGACAGATACAAAAAAGAGTAAGTATCACGGCCATCACCCAAATGCATATGTTTAATCCAGACAACCAGGTGTTCGGGTTTAACAATTAAAAGCCTTCTTGTAATTTGTGAAGGGTACTTGCTTATAATTGCTGCAACCATTCTTCAAGTTGTTTCTTTAGTTTACACTCAAGAGTGGAAATTTGAGAGGCAAATGGTCATGATAAGCTTCTTGCAGATGTGCTTTTCTAAATAACTGCAAGGTCGAATCTCCTTCCCAATTCCAGGGCAAATTTACAAGCAGCCACAATTCTGCATGCTGTTTTAAAATCATGATATAGGTTATATTTAACTGTGTAATGTTTGGATGAGGCAAGCATGTAGCATAGTAGCTACTGGAAGAGACCTTAATATTATAAAAGGATTGATTTTGCTCTATGTTAGGAACACTTTGCCCAAACAGAAGTATATAAGGGTGCACAATACAAATCAGTATTATATTAGTAACATTTTGGGCAAAAGAGAAGGTATAGTTGCCACCACTAGTAATGTACTCACCATGTGAAAGAACCCTTTCAAGGAAAGGAAGGCCTAGTCTCCAAATTTGAGTATGAAGAGGGCTTAAAATTTGTTTCCCTTTTAGTTATAATATTAATCCTGAAAATCCACACTCTGACCAGGTGATAGAACTATTGGAGGGACTCCTAAATCCAATATTCTGATTTGCAGACATCAGATAATCATGGGGACCCCAATCAAGTAAAGTGTCATTTTCAAACAGAGGCCCTTGATGTGCTGCAAGTCGTCTGCACAGAGACCACTGGACAGCCTCAAACTTACATCACCAGTCCCTCCTCGGACAGCATATAGGAGGATCAGGTACTTGCGTAACTTCCTTAGACACCTCAGTAAGATTAGTAGTAAACAGCAGAAATAAAGGTCAAGTTTGCAAGCTTAGCATCCCTTTTGGGATGATATTAATGATACTCCTGAGGAATAAGAGTAACACGTTTGTTGTGTGCTATTGTGGAAAAACAGAGAGGAATTACTAGACAATAAAGTCAAGGAGTAATTAAGTTTAATCCATTTCAAATTTTTAGTTAAAGGGTAAGACAGGGGCGTCCATCGACCTTCTGCCCAAGAAGTATCATTAGATGACAAAGATCAGCATCCCACCATGTAGTAACATTAAAAACAGGGGTTTAAAACATGACTCCAGTAAACATGTTCTTAAGCTGATCTCACTTGCCAAAGAACAAGAACTACCTGCCACCCTAACATCCATGGCTGTCTTACTTTCTCAGACATTTCCCCAATTACCACCAGATACATAAGAAACTGGTTCTCTGCAGTTGCAAGGGCTTCCACGGCAGTAAACTGGATAGTTGCGTGTTAATTCAACCTCTTTAGCTGTCCTCAAGTAATGTCAGGCACCTTCTGAGTCATCGTTGTCATTGCTGGTCAATTCTCCAACAACAGGTCCTGTTCTCAAGGAGACAGGCCCATGTTCCCCCTTTTTTGTTTATTAAAATATACTTTAAGAGTTTAATGAGCTCATTTAACAATGGCCTTACTGGTTGAGTTATAGGGAATGCCAGTTTTGTGTTGCATATGTAAAAGTTGCAATGCATATGCGAATCAACACCTGAGAGAGTAAGGTCCATTATCAGTTTTTATAGTTTGTGGAAGGCCTGAAGTCATAATAGATTTAAACAAATGAGTAATTGCATCTTTAGTTTCTTCTCCAGTCCAGGAGTAGCATGTATCAAGACTGTATAAGTGTCCATGCTAACGTGGAGGAATTTAAAACATTAAATGGGTGGATACTGAGTAACATCAGTTTCCCAGAAAGTATTAGGCACCAAATCTTGTGGATTGGCACTAAACTTAAGGAAGAATGAGAGAGAGAATGTCATTGGCAATCAGGACAAGTTTTAATATTTATGTGAGCTTGAGCAAATGTCAAGTGAAACTGTTGTTTAAGACTGCGGGCATTCTGATGAAAAAAGACATGATCAGCTTGAGCTCGCAAAAATACTGGAAAGTCTGCAAAGCACATTCGTGGCCATACCAGAGCATCACCTCAAACATTCCCTTCTGATAAGGAACCAGGTAGCCCAGAATGAGAGCGAATATGGGTGATGTAAAGATGGTGATGACGGGCACAGAGGAGCTTTTGCACAGTAAGAAACAAAGCTAGTAGATTCATTAGTAATGCCCTTTACATGTGCAAGATTTAAGTGAGTAATACTGTACACTGCATAAGCAGAATCACTGACTATATTTACGTCTTGGTGAGGAAAAGTTTGTAAGGCCAATATCAGGACACCTAACTCCACCTGTTGCATAGTTTAAAAATGTTCCTGGATTTTGTGTTGCCAGTTTTGCATGGCATCTTCCCACATTATAGCTGCTCTTCTGAGTTTTTCTGAGCTATCTGTAAAGACAGTAGTTGTGTGAAGCAGGGGCTCAGAGACAGCAATAGATACAAATTTAACAGGCACAGTTTGTAAAAAGTTCAGGAGCTTAGAGGCTGGTAAATGGAAGCTGATATTACCAATAAAGTCAGCCATTGTCACTTGCCAATCAAGATCACAAGCTAGGAGAGTATGAAATTGTTCCTTGCTTAAAGTAAGGAACGTAGGAATAGAGCAGCAGGGTCATATTCTGACAACTGGATGCAATGTTGACGTTCCTTTACGAGAAGAGAAGCTATTAAGTCTGTGGTCTTTTGCAAATATTTAGAGGGATTATGAGACAGGTACATAACATATAAAATACAGAAATGGCAAAAGATAAAGCCTACCTATTAAACTAAGGCATGGAAGAGATGGATATCTTGAGTGATTTTTACTATATTTTCTGGTCTTGAAAGTTATTAGAATGTGACTGCAAGTCACCAGGATAATAAACATGCATTGAGTTAGCTTGAGTGTGTAAAAATTAGAGGAAAAAACCTTAAAAAAATTTTTAAACCTTTTTTTATTACAACAAAAAATTGTTAATCTACAAAACATCGGTTTTGTCCAGGCTAGTCTGGAGATCTCAAACTCCTGGCATCAAGCAGTTCTCCCACTTTATGGGAGCCATTGCACCCAGCTGCACCTTAATTTTTTTTATACCTTTTATAGTAAAATAGCAGATTTCAGCAAAAGAAAACAAAAACCCATTTTAAATGTCCTTAGGTGCTGGCTATTTTCCTGCATTAGCCATTAGCTGGAATGTCTTAGAAGTGAGCTTGGGAAAGTAGGGCTGTGGCCAGTTTCTTCCCATTTGCTCCGGGCTTGTTAGGCAGCCTCTTTTTCTAACAGCCTACCACCTGTTGCTACTCTTAACCCGAGAGGAAGGAAAGAAGGCTACAAGTGGCGTCAAGAGGCAGAAAATGACCAGGTGGTACAGTGTGTGTATAAGCACCGAGGTAGGAGGCAAGAGAGTAACAGGCTGGGAGAAGACCACCTCTCTCATCCTCCAGAACACCCGCGTGGGGAACCAATGCTGTTAGGTAAGGTACTGAAAATATACTGGGCTTTTTATTATTTTTACCACCCCCAAGCCGAGAGGCTCAGGGGAGAAGCAGACATGCAGCACAGGGTTTGAAGTTTCCCAGGCACAGCATTTTAAACACTTTATTAAAAAGTGAAACACAAACATTCCTCACTGCTGCGTCTATCTTCTGAAGATGACAGCAGCTGGCAAAGCTTGCCTACCACAGCCTAGTTAGCATTTAACATACGGCTACGGGAGAGCACCCCTCATTAGCGGGCCTCTCCCCCAGAGCTCTGTACCCTAGGCTGCTCCACACCCCTCTGCCCGCCTTAGGCTAGTAAGGTCGGGGTGCACATGGACTCTTTCTTAGCCCTTTCCCCGGGGGGCCAGGGAAGACAAGGAATTGCTTGTCAACTGAGACATGCGAGGGGTGGCGGGAAAGGGCAGAAGGAGGAAAAGCAGCAGCACAGCAAGCGGCAGCCATTTCTGGGCAGTTACTAAGGCACGTGACCCTGGTGGGGATTCTCAGGACCGGCTGGAGCTGCCTGCAGCCACCCCAGGACCCGGTCTGTGCCTCTTGGCCTCCCCTCCATCACCACAAACCCAGACAGGGGCAACCTGCCCAGACTGCCAGTGACTAAATGGGCACTCCATGACATCTTAGCAGCTCTCCTGCCTCAGGCCTCTGTGGGCAGCAAGAAATCCAGAGTCTTCTGGGATAAAACCCAGGAGGCAGCACACAACTTTCCTTTATACTCCAGGGAAACAGAAAAAAGACAAGGCCAGAAAGGCCGATGCTGGAAGTAGGAAGTGAGAACTTCCGTATTAGGAAGACAATCGTAATCAGCCACTTTCCTTCCCTCCTGGAGGTACCACTCCGGCAGGGAAGTTTGTCAAGGAAATGCATTTACCCGATCATATAGACATTCACTGACCAGGGGTCTTATCCAAGGTCCATCCTTTGGGCAGCCGCCAATTTCCTCAAGGGGGATGGGAGGCACTGTTGCCTGGATGGGGCCAACAGAAATAAGTCCTTTTAAGGGTAGAGGAAAAGAAGGCAATAGCTGTTCTACTGGAGGAGGAAAAGGCTCCGGTCCATCGTTATAATCACTAGAAAAAAATCTTTTCCTTATTCCCTATGGAAGGGAAAGAAGCTAGGAGAGAAGTCTCTTCCTGCTGTTCTAGTTCCTGTTTTTCCTTCTCCTTTAAACTTCCTAAATTCCCTTCAGGTGGAAAAGATGGGTGGTGTAACTCATTGCAATCTGGCAGATAAAGAGGACACAATGCAGAGCGTACCAGTGCCCAGGTGGTCAAAAGAGTAACATTAGTAAAATAACCTTGCTCATATCCTCTTTTCAGGCGGCAACCTACCTGCTCCCGTAACTCTAAATCTAATGTTCCTTGATCAGGAAACCAAAGGCTTTCCTGCTGAATTAAGAGCAAAGCTTGTGTAGAGCTCCAGGCTCTACAGTGCACTGGACAGCCTTAAGTAGCTGTTGCGCTGTTTTAAAAAATACTTTCAGCTGTTGGGTCATTTCTTGACTCATGATAACCTAACCCCTGACATTTTACACGTGCATCCCATCTTCCTGATGGGATTCAGGACTGTCCCTTACTGGGATTCCCCAAAAATTGATGTGTAAATTCAAGATGATCACGTTGGGGGCAACAGTTGCAGAGCTTATAGCTTGCACTGAAAGCCGAGAATGAAGTACTCAGACAATTCCAGCTGAACAGGGCTGGGGGGTAGCTCTTCTGAGAGAGTCTGCCCCAGCATCCATCCACCAAGTATTTATTGAAAGGGCTTGTATCAACTACAAACATCCAGTAGATGGTCATTTGAAGTGGGTTGCTGAGGCACCTGTGACCTTGTACACACACAAACTGCATTCTCAGGAGTGTGTGCACACCACACACTCTACTCCCTGTCTTGTTTTCAGGGTCAAAGAGTTTCATTCCCATGCACAAATAACAAACACAGTGCCTCAGTATTTTTCTATATCCTGACCTCAAATGCCATGTACATAAGCTTGAATATGTTGCCATGCACCCCCTACACACATCCTTTTTTATGACTGCATAGTATTCCATGGTGTATATGTGCCACATTTTCTTTATCCAGTCTAATCATGGATGGGCAGTTGGGTTGGTTCTGAGTCTTTGCTATTGTGAACAGTGGTGCAATAAACACATGTGTACATGTGTCTTTATAATAGAATGATTTATTATCCTTTGGTTATATACCCAGTAATGGGATTGCTGGGTCAAATGGTATTTCTGGTTCTAGATCCTTGAGGAATCGCCACACTGTCTTTCACAATGGTTGAACTAATTTAGTCCTACCAACAGTGTAAAAGTGTTCCTATGTCTCCACAGACTCTCCAGCATCTGTTGTTTCCTTAATTTTTAATGATTGTCATTCTAACTGGTGTGAGATGGTATCTCCTTGTGGTTTTGATTTGCATTTCTCTAATGACCAATGATGATGAGCTTTCTAAATATATATTTGTTGGTTGCATAAATGTCTCCTTTTGAGAGGTGTCTGTTTATATCCTTCACCCACTTTTTGATGGGGTTGTTTGTGTCTATTCTTGTAAATTTGTTTAAGATCTTTGTAGATTCTAGATATTAGCCCTTTGTCAGATTGATAGATTGCAAACATTTTCTTCCATTCTTTAGTTGCCTGTTCAATCTAATAATAGTTTCTTTTACTGTGCAGAAGCTCTTTAGTTTAATTAGATCCCATTTGTCTATTCTGGCTTTTGTTGCCATTGCTTTTGGTGTTTTAGTCATGAAGTCCTTCCCCATGCCTGTGTCCTGACTGGTATTCCCTAGGTTTTCTTCTAGGGTTTTTATGGTTTTAGGTCCCATGTTTAAATCTTTAGTCCATCTGGAGTTGATTTTTGTATAAGGTGTAAGGATGGGGTCCAGTTTCAGCTTCCTGCATATGGCTAGCCAGTTTTCCCAACACCATTTATTAAACAGGGAATCCTTTTCCCATTGCTTGTTTTTGTCAAGTTTGTCAAAGATCAGATGGTTGTAGATGTTTGGCATTATTTCTGAGGCCTCTATTCTGTTCCATTCGTCTATGTCTCTGTTTTGGTACTAGTACCATGCTGTTTTGGTTACTGTAGTGTTGTAATATAGTTTGAAGACAGGTAGCATGATGCCTCTAGCTTTTTATTTTTTTCCCTTAGGATTGCTTGGATATGTGAGCTATTTTTTGGTTCCATATAAAATTCAAGGTGTTTTATTTCCCAATTCTGTGAAGAAAGTCAATGGTAGCTTGATGGGGTTAGCATTTAATTTATCATGATATCGATTCTCCCTAACCATTAGCATGGAATGTTTTTCCATTTGTTTGAGTTCTCTCTTACTTCATTTAGTAGTTGTTTGTAGTTCTCCTTGAAGAGGTCCGTTCCATCCCTTGTTAGTTGTATTCCTAGGTATTTTATTCTCTTTGTAGCAATTGTGAATGGAAGTTCATGCATGACTTCGCTCTTTGTCTGATGTTGGTATATAGGAGTGCTTGAGATTTTTGCACATTGACTTTGTATCCTGAGACTTTGAAGAAGTTGCTTATCAGCTTAAGGAATTTTGGGGCTGAGATGATGGGGTCTTCTAAATATACAATTATGTCATCAGCATATAAAGACAATTTGACTTCCTCTTTTAATTGAATATTCTTTATGTCTTTTTCTTGCCTGATTGCCCTGGCCAGAACTTCCAATTCTTTGTTGAATATGAGTCATGAGAGAGGGCATCCTTGTCTTGTGCCGGTTTTCAAAGGGAATGCTTCCAGTTTTTGCCCATTCAGTATGGCATTGGCTGTGGGTTTGTCATAAATAGCTCTTATTTTGAGATTTGTTCCATCAGTACCTAGTTTGTTGAGATTTTTTAGTATAAAAGGCTGTTGAATTTTGTCAAAGGCCTTCATTGCATCTATTGAGATAATCATATGATTTTTGTCTTTGGTTCTGTTTATGTGATGGATTCTGTTTATTGATTTGAGTATGTTGAACCAGCCTTGCATCCCAGAGATGAAGCTGACTTGATAGTGGTGGATAAACTTTTTGATGTGTTGTTGGATATGGTTTGCCAGTATTTTATTGAGGATATTCGTATTGATGTTCATCAGAGATACTGGCCTGAAATTTTCTTTTTAGTTGTGTCTCTTCCAGGTTTTGGTATTAGGATGACGTTGGTCTCATAAAGTGAGTTTGGGAGAATTCCGTCTTTTTCTATTGTTTGGAGTAGTTTCAGAAGGAATGGTACCAGCTCCTCTTTGTACCTATGATAGAAATTGGCTGTGAACCTGTCTGGTCCTGGATGTTTTTTGGTAATTGCTGCGTAAATTTCAGACCTTGTTATCGGTCTATTCAGGGATTTGACTTCTTCCTAATTTAGTCTGAGGAGATTGTAAGTGTCCAGGAATGTATCCATTTCTTCTGGATTTTCTGGTTTATTTGCATAGTTTATCATATTCTCTGATGGTAGTTTGTATTTCTGTGGAATCAGTGGTGACATCCCCTTTATAATTTTTTGTTGCATCTATTTAATTCTTCTTTCTTCTTTGTTAGTCTGGCCAGAGGTCTATTTTGTTGATCTTTTCAAAAAACCAGCTCCTGAATTCATTGTTTTTTTATTATTTTATTATTTTTATTTTTGAGATGGAGTTTTGCTCTTGTTACCCAGGCTGGAGTGCAATGGCGCGATCTCAGCTCACCGCAACCTCTGCCTCCTGGGTTCAAGCAATTCTCCTGCCTCAGCCTCCCGAGTAGCTGACACTACAGGCGCTCGCCACCATGCCCAGCTAATTTTTGTATTTTTAGTAGAGATGGGGTGTCACCATGTTGATCAGGATGGTCTCGATCTCTTGACCTTGTGAGCCACCCACCTCAGCCTCCCAAAGTGTTGGGATTATAGGCGTGAGCCACTGCGCCCAGCCTCATTGATTTTTTTTTTTAAGGGTTTTTCATCTCTGTCTTCTTCATTTCTGCTCTGATTTTAGCTTTTGAATTTGTTTGTTCTTGCTCCTATAGTTCTTTTAATTGTGATGTTAGGGTGTCAATTTTAGATCTTTCCTCCTTTCTCTTATGGGCATTTAGTGCTATAAATTTCCCTCTACACACTGCTTTAAATGCATCTCAGAGATTCTGGTAGGTTGTGTCTTTTTTCTCAGTTTTAAAGAAAATCTTTATTTCTGCCTTCATTTCATTATTTATCCAGTAGTCATTCAGGAGCATGTTGTTCAGTTTCCATGTAGTTGTGCAGTTTTGAGAGAGTTTCTTAATCCTGAGTTGTAATTTGATTGCACTGTGGTCTGAGAGACTGTTTCTTATGATTCCATTCCTTTGCATTTTCTGAGCAGTGTTTTACTTCCAAATATGTGGTCAATTTTAGAATAAGTGCAAAGTGGTGCTGAGAAGAATGTATGTTCTGTGGATTTGGGGTGGAGAGTTCTGTAGATGTCTATTAGGTCCACTTGGTCCAGAGTTGAGTTCAAGTCCTGGGTATCCTTGTTAATTTTCTGTCTCCTTGATCTAATATTGACAATGGGGTGTTAAAGTCACCCATATTATTGTGTGGGAGTCTAAGTGTCTTTGTCAGTCTCTAAGAACTTGCTTTATTAATCTAGGTGCCCCTGTATTGGGTGCATATATATTCAGGGTCATTAGCTCTTCTTGCTGCATTGATCCTTTTACCATTATGTAATACCTTTATTTTTCTCTTTTGATCTTTGTTGGTTTAAAGTATGTTTTATCAGAGACTAGGACTGCAACCTCTGCTTTTTTTTTTGTTTTCCATTTGCTTGGTAAATATTCCTTCATCCCTTTATTTTGAGCCTATGTGTGTCTTTGCATATGAGATGAGTCTCCTGAATACAGCACACTGATGGGTCTTGACCCTTTATCCAACTTGCCAGTCTGTGTCTTTTAATTGAGGCATTTAGCCCATTTACATGTAAGGCTAATATTGTTATGTGTGAATTTGATCCTGCCAATATAATGCTAGCTGGTTATTTTGCCTGTTAGTTGATGCAGCTTCTTCATAGCATTGATGGTCTTTACAATTGGTATATTTATGAAGTGTCTGGTACCGGTTGTTCCTTTCCATGTTTACTGCTGCCTTCAGGAGCTCTTGTAAGGCAGACCTGGTGGTGACAAAATCTCTCAGCAGTTGCTTGTCCATAAAGGATTTTATTTCTCCTTTGTTTATGAAGCTTAGTTTGGCTAGATATCAAATTCTGGGTTGAAAATTCTTTTCTTTAAGAATGTTGAATATTGGCCCTCACTCTCTTCTGACTTGTAAGTTTTCTGCTGAGAGGTATGCTGGGAGTCTGATGGGCTTCCACTTGTGGTAACCCTGACCTTTCTTTATGGCTGCCCTTAGCATTTTTTCCTTTCAACCGTGGTGAATCTGATGATTATGTGTCTTGGGGTTGCTTTCCTTGAGGATTATCTTTGTGGTGCTCTGTATTTCCTGAATTTGAATGTTGGCCTGCCTTGCTAGATTGGGGAAGTTCTCCTGGATAATATCCTGAAGAGTGATGGGGAGTTTCCAACTTGATTTCATTCTCCCTGTCACTTTCAGGTCACCAATCAAGCGTTGATTTGGTCTTTTCACAAAATCCCATATTTCTTGGAGGCTTTGTCCATTTCTTTTCACTCTTCTTTCTTTAATATTATCTTCTCACTTTATTTCATTGAGTTGATCTTCAATATCTGATATCCTTTCTTCCACTTGATCAATTAAGTTATTGAAACTTGTGTATGCTTCATAAAGTTCTCGTGCTGTTTTATTCAGCTCCATCAGTTCGTTTATGTTCTTCTAACTGGTTATTCTGGCTGGCATTTCATCTAACCTTTTTTCCAAGGTTCTTAGCTTCTTTTCATTGGGTTAGAACATGCTCCTTTTGCTCGGCAATGTTTGTTACTACCCACCTTCTGAAGCCTGCTTCTGTCAGTTCGTTAAACTCATTCACCATCCAGTTTTGTTCTCTTGGTGGTGAGGAGTTGTTATCCCTTGGAGAAGAAGTAGTATTCTGGTTTTTGGAATTTTCAGCCTTTTTGTTCTGGTTTCTTCCCATCTTCATGGATTTATCTACCTTTAGTCTTTGAAGTCGGTGACCTTTGGATGGCGTCTCTGGGTGGACATCCTTTCTGTTGATGTTGGAACTATTTCTTTCTGTTAGTTTCCCTTCTAACAGGCTCCTCTGCTGCAGAGTTTGCTGGTGTTTGCTGGAGGTCCACTCTAGACCCTACTTGCCTGGGGATCACCAGCAGCGGATGCAGAACAGCAAAAATTGCTGCCTGTTCCTTCCTCTGGTAGCTTTGTCCCAGAAGGGTTCCTGTCAGATGCCAGCCAGAGCTCTCCTGTGTGAGGTGTCTGTTGGCCCCTACTGGGAGGTGTCTTCCAGTCAGGATACACGGGGGTCAGGGAGTCACTTGAGGAGACAATCTGTTCCTTATCAGAGCTCAAATGCTGTGCTGGGAGATCCACTGCTCTTTTCAGAGCTGCCAGACAGGGATGTTTAAGTCTGCTGAAGCTGTGTTCACAACCACCCCTTTTCCCAAGTGTTCTGTCTGAGGAATGTGGGGGCTTTATTTATAAGTTCCTGACAGGCTGCTACCTTTTTTCAGGGATGCCCTGCCCAGTGAGGAGGGAGTCCAGTCACAGTCTGCCTGGAGAGGCCTTGCTGAGTTGCCATGGGCTCCACCCAGTTTGAACTTCCTGGCAATTTTGTTTACACTGTGATGTTAAAACTGCCTACTTGAGCCTCAGCTATGGCGAATGCCCTTCCCTGCACCAAACTCGAATGTGCTAGGTCGAGCTAACTGCTGTGCTGGCTGTGAGAATTTCATGCCAGTGGATATTAACTTGCTGGTCTTCGTGGGGGTGGGACCCACTGAGTCAGATCACTTGGTTCCCTGGCTTCAGCCCCCTTTCCAGGGGAGTGAATGGTTCTGTCTTGCTGGCATTCCAGGTGCCACTGGAGTATGAAAAAAAAAAAAAAAAAAAAAAACTGCTGCAGCTAGCTTGGTGTCTTCCCAAATGGCCGCCCAGTTTTGTGCTGGAAACCCGGGGCCCTGCCAAATCAAGCTCTTCTAACTGTAAGTAAACCATATTACCAAAGAATTTTTCAAATGTGATCACTGGATGAGTGGATCAAATTTCAGATTAATCAAGACAAAACTGGGGCAAAAAGTACATTTCTGCAGTGACCTAAAGTAAGTAGTGTTCAACCTATTCCTGCATAATTATTCCCAAACTTGCCTGACAGGAATCACGGGGCATCTATTAAAAAAAAAAATCAGTAAGTGTCGGTTAGGGCCCTGGAATTGGTTCTTTAAAATGCACTCTAGGTGATTATTCACATCAGGTAAGGTAGGAAAAGTGGTGAGGTATAAGTGAGAGGAAATTTCTGTGCAGGTGATACAGTTTCCAAAATACCCACCTTATTATACATTATGGGTTGAGTATTCTTCTTTAAAATGCTTGGGATCAGAAGTGTTTCAGATTTCAGAATATTTTCATTATACTTACTGGCTGAGCATCTCAAGTCCAGAAATCCTAACTGTTCCAATGAGCATTTCCTTATGTCAGCACTCAAAATGTTTTGGATTTTGGAGGATTTCTGATCTTCAGACTTGGGATGCTCAACCTGTATTTATAACCAACCAAATGATTCTAAATATTCTTGCTGTCTAATTTATAATCTTACACTAGAGTGAGGATAAATCAGTTCAGATCTCATCTTCCTTTTCTATACAAACCATGAAGAAATGTATCAGATGTCACAGAAGCCAACACTGAATGTTTTCACAGAGAAATAGTACTGGTGCTTTTCAGGACAGAGGCTGGCACAGTGTGAAGGACTTAACTGTTCATAAAAAACCAGTCTTAGCAAATTCAGAACATGAAAACATGTTTTTTAAAAGGGATGTATAGAATCAGTATACTGAGTATGATGTAATCTTTATATTAAAATGTCTGGCAGATTGCTATACAAATAGGACCCCATAATCATGCCCTCTGTGCCCACTCTTCTACAAAGTGGCCTTCTCTTATCAAGAGATTATTTTTTCCCCAATCCTTGAATCTGGACTTCTCTTGTGAGTTGGTTTAATCAACAAAATGCAGCTAAGTGATGTCATGTGACTTCAGGGCCTAGACCTCAAGAGACCTTGCTATTTCCACCTGCATGTCTCAGAACACTCCCACTGCCAAGTTAGGAAGCTCAGTGTTGATAATGGATGATCAGAGACCATGCAGGGAGAGAAAGTTCTAGCCACCAAATTTCCAGATAGTGTGTGAGCTATCTGATCTTAACACAGGCAAGACCAGCGTTAGAACTGTCTAGTAGCTGTTATCAATCACCTGACAAAGTCATGAGAAATAATGAACTGATACAAGACACTAAGTTTTGGGTGGTTAATTACACAGCAATGTATAGCTGAGGTCAAAAAACACAAGAAAAGCAAACAAGAATGAATCATTTATTCAAACATAAAACAAGAAGCTATATAATTTTGGGAGTTTCATTTTTTGAGTAAAAACTACAAAATTGAACAGCGAGGAGGAAAAAAACAAATTCTGATAATCTGATTCAACATTAATCCTTTAAAAATCACTATAACAAGTTTAAATATAAATGCTTTATTTTTATATTCACAAAACTAATTATAATACACAATGAATTCTGTTATGGTTTTGTGTGTGTGTGTTAGAGGGTATACATCTCCATATGACTACCTAATTTGTCTGTTTGTTCAAAAGACTTATTTTTCTTTTCTTTTTTTTTTTTTTGGAGACAGGGTCTCACTCTCTTGCCCAGGCTGTAGCACAAGGGCACCATCACTGCTCACTGCAGCCACAAACTCCTGGGCTCAACCAATCCTTCTGTCTCAGCCTTCAAGTAGCTTGGACTACAGGCACACATACACCACCAAGCCTAGCTAATTTTTTCATCCCGTAGAGACAGGGCCTTACGCTGTTGCCCAGGCTGGTCTCATACTTCTAGCTTCAACCAATCCTCCCAACTTGGCCTTCCAGAGTACTAAGATAGTAGGCATGAGCCACTGCACCCAGGCCAAAAAAGTTATTTTAGATCACCATTAAATTGTAGTGGTCTTTCCCATCAAACATAGTAGGACTGTATCCCTGTGGTGAATGTAGAAGGCATTGATTGTAGGGAAATTAGCATACAATATTGCAATTCATACCTGGTGGAAGCTAAAAAAAATTAAAGTGCTTGAAAGATGGGCTCTACATTGATGTCCAGAGAGAGGATTTATAACCCATCTAAGTACCAACAAAAATACTGAAAAATTAGAGTAAGAATTGCATTGTTAAAATTTGTAAACTTGCACTGTTGAAGCTTAAGTATTGCATAGTTCTATATTCGCTATATTATAATTTGCATTGCTGCTGCATCAGAGGAAACTTAAAATTATTTTTACCTTTTATGGCAGAATAAATTGAGAGAGCATGATTCTATTAATTTCTATATTTAACAAGTTTCCTTAACTTGTTAAAGGAATGATAGCGAGTCAACATTCCTTCCCATCTCATACTACCAACCCACTCCCTGCACCCAGTTTAATAATATGGTTTGGTAAGTGCTTAATGGATGATTCATCTCTAAAGATGAGCAGTGTTCATCAGCTGTATCATATCATGAAAAGCACAAAAAATCAGCTGAACTAGCTTTTCCGCATTGGTCTCTGGGCAGGATTTCCAGGCTGAACAGGCCACAACAAACCTGTGAAGCATAAATAATGATTAATGATTACACAAAAGGCTCCAAATAGTGACGGTGAATACATCCAGGACTTTATTTCATCTGGATATTCATATATGAAATGTGAAGTCTTGTTGACATTAGGTAAATGTAACCTGAGACAATTGAAGGTAAAGCCTATTTGTAGATAATGCTAAGGAACACCTCATTCACTAGATGACTAGAGCCTAGGGACAAAGGGAACAAATTAGCTAGAGCCCTACAGTGCTCTGGAGCTAGGTTTTACTGTGTTTAAAACAGAACAAAAAACCTTCTTCCTAAAAAAGTCCTTTCTAAAGTGCTACTGGAGTGAGTTGGAGTATGAATTCATGCTACAGATTTCAGTGAAATCTGAACTGTTTTAAAGAGTATAGTTATTGAAGAAAGTTAAAAAAGGGCGAGGGGAAGAAGGATAACAGGTGAGAAAGGCTATTTCTTGAAGAGTCAAGGAGAGAAACTCTTGGGATCAAGTCATGCCTTCCTCCATCTTTCTCTAGATATTCCTAATAAGAAATTCCAGATCTGGCAAGTGAGAAAAGCGGCTGCAGGAAGCTGAAGTAAATTAAATAGGAGAGAAGCTTGACTTAGAGCTAGTCTTCCACTTTTCAGTGAGAAATTTCTATAGCGAAATAGGAATTAAGCTCAAAATTAAAATGTGCAATGTAATGCTTCTGGAAAACCATGCAATTTTCACATCACTTAAAAAAAAGAGTAAATTGTCTTCAACATGTGCTTTAAATTAAGCAAAAAGAAAAATAAAAACATGCTTTGGCCCAGTACATAATGATATAACCAATGTCTGAGTGGATTATATTTGCTGAAAGATATACAGAAACCCCAAGTCCTGCCTTGTTTTCATCTAGTGATTCATGATCACAAGCCATTCTCCGGCTACAGTGGGCATGGAATTCCCAAAGATTTAGCAACATCTAAATATACTTCTTTCCATAAAATAACAATTCTTATTCAAGTATCAATTTTTTTTTTAAATTTCAGTTATCTTTCTAAATTATAAAAAAAGAAAAACAGCATTTCCTACATGTACAGACAATTCAGGAATGAAGTATAGTGTCAAAAACAATGAAAGAAGTTTTACTTCCTA